>NC_140580.1:153815330-154384408 GCF_964204655.1 Triturus cristatus
GGTAGTGCGTTGTAAAAGTTGCGTTGTAAAGGTTGTTCCCCATTTAAATGGATTGCATGTGATCAGGATTCCGAAGTGCAACAAAGTACCACAAATGCATCTAAAACAAAAAGTACCGAGTGCTAAGAATGGCACTCTCATTATAAGACAACTTGTTGGTCTAAAAGTACAAGTGACCAGTCAGGCACCATGTCCCAGTGCTGGTAACATTTCAGTGGTACTTAACTGGAGATAGGTGATGGAAAGATCTTCTCAGCTTTCCCAGTTATAGGAATAGCAAGAGATAGACACACGAGGCAAGGCCATTTTCCCTGTCCCTCGTGTTATTTACAGCCAGCTTCCAGGTACGAAGGAGTATATGTGGACGAGTTACCACTAAGCTTGGTGGTCCTTCTGCACGTCTAGCCTGGTGATATGACTGAAAGTGGGCAAAATATGCTTTAGGTACATAGGTAATAGGTGGACAAATGCACGACAATTGGGCATGTTGT
Source organism: Triturus cristatus (assembly GCF_964204655.1). Lineage (NCBI taxonomy): Eukaryota > Metazoa > Chordata > Amphibia > Caudata > Salamandridae > Triturus > Triturus cristatus. The sequence goes on from NC_140580.1 coordinate 153,815,822, forward strand.
GGCAAATGTTGATGTGCGCCTCAAAGTACACGGATAACAGTAAGGCCAATTTGCACTCATTTGCACTTGATTTCCGAAGGGCTTTGGCATTTCAAATGTTTGCTGTCAAACTTGCTCTTAAAACCGTTTGTGAAAAATCATTCATGGCTACAGCTTTCTTGTGATATATCACATACCCGAAGCAGAAATAAATCTAATAATATACTAACAACATGCAGCACAAGAAGGGCAGTTTAAAAAGTGGGGTTTCTGAGCCTGGTGAAAGGACAGAAAGTCCTGACAAGGTGAAGCTATAGCAGAAGTGAATTCTACAAATGTGAAGCCGCTACAGAGAAAGTCAAGTGAAGAATGTGGAGTTCCCAAACACTGGAAATGTAGATGGAACTCTTCTTTATTTCTAGAATCTCAGGAGTCCCCAAAGCCGTCAGTTTACGAGAAATAAAACAATGAGCTGTGAGCAAAAACGATTTAAAGGGAGAAAAAGCAACAACAGGTATAAAAACCCACATTGCAATTCCATGAGCTAGATGTAAAAGAAGAAGGCGGGGACCGTGGTTCTGAAATCACAAGGGGGCATATCATCAAAGAACAGCGTTAAATATCGCTGAGCGGGCCTAGCGCGGATTTGCTTAACGCCGGCTATTGCCGGATTTGATCGCCGAGATATCGCGTTATTTACAAAGCATATCTCCACGGCGATATTAAATCCGGCAATAGCGGCAAAATCCGCGAACATCGCTGGAAATCCAGCGCAACAACGGAAGCGATAAGGTACTCCTTGCAAATAGAGAGATGTGGATTCAGCCATAGAATCCACCTCCCATCATATGTATAGCTAAGTCTGCTTTTTTGCAGACGTTAGCTTTCGGTAATTTCTGCGGTTAGCGCAGATTGTAACGTCGGTATTGGTGTCCTGAGCCAGCTTGTTGATAGGGAGAAGTGCTGTTAGCCATGATTCCCGTGTCGTGTTTGAAGGAAACGCCCACTTTGCATCTCATTAGAGATGCAAAGCGAGACGTCGGTAAAAAGGCTGCTAACATGCGCTAATGCATGTTAGCACTGCCTTGTAAATAGGGCGAAAACATTATCTCCGCTTTTTTGGCTTTTAAAGCCAAAGAAGCAGAGATAAGGCCCTTGATAATATGCCCCAAAGTGAGTAAGAAGGGTTTGATTTCTATCCTTAGAGAGAGTTGATTTTGAGATACTATCCACCTAGGGCTTTAAAGACGGTTTAGAACGAAGAGTAAAGCTCACAGACATCACTGAAGAAAGAAGTGTTCGAATAAAACCCAGTGGGAAAAAAGTATTAAGAAAACTTTGAACAGGGATGACATGGTAGAAGCTGTGATTTATTTATTTGTTTATTTAAGGCAACCTTGTCTTTACAAAAGGACCTTCAAAATCATCACAGAAATTCTATGCTATGGAAATGCCCCGGTTACTTACCGGTAATCTTCGAGTATAGTCTTCCTCTCCACATGACTACCGAAGTGAGCTTCAGCTCCACACCAGAACCCTCCAAAGCAAAAGTTAGCCTCCCATCCCTTCTCAACGTGGCCGAACCATTTCACCCCTGACCTCTATAATAGGAGGGCCCGGCCGACCCTCAGCCTGAGAACTACCAAGCAGAAACATGAAGCCGACAGCAGCACAGGGAGGGAGGGATGGGAACTCATGTGGCGAGGAAGACTATACTCAGAGTAATGAAGATTACCGGTAAGTAACCAGGGCATTAACTCCTTGTAAGTCTTCCTCGCCACATGACTAACAAAGTGAGCACATACCAAAGCCAAGCGGCTTCATGGAAACTCACAAGAAACCAACGGACCAGAAGGGGATGCCAAAAAGCATGGCACACCCAAGAACCACAGACGAGTGGAAGAAACCAGCCAAGAGAAAGGCAACCATGATCAGGAAGAACCAGCCCGGGACCGAGAGACCCCGGAAGGGCCGAAAACCCGGAGCCCCGAGACCCATTGGGCCGCCACAACAGGAAGAGGCAGGCGGGCCCAAACACACCAAGACCGCCTGACGGACAGCCAAAGTAAGAGGGAAGCAGAAGCCCCAGACTCTGGAACCGAAAGAAAAGAGGGCAACACCACCACAGAGACAACAAGATGCCACAGCCACCACTAGATGCAGTCCGACCCTAAACACAGCAACACCGCATGTTGGACCACCAACACCGAGAGGGCAGAACCCACCCCACATCAAATGACCGGAGGGATAGAAGGAAACAAAACCCCACCAGGCCCGGCGGACAACCGAGGGAACCGAAGGCAGAAGCAGAGGAACCAGACACAACCAAAAGCGGAACGGCAGAAGCCCCAAGAACAAAGGAGAGCGCAGAAAGGAACGCAGCACCCCAACCGATCTGCAGAAACAAAAGCCAACAAAACACCACCAACATGGTGAAAAACAGGCAGGCCGCAGACCACAGGGGACCCAGCGGGCTAAACGACCCCCAGGAAGGGAGCAAAAGAACCCAGGAAGGTACCAGAAACCAGCCCCTTGAAGTCATAGGAACAACCCCGAAGCAACCTGGCAACCAACGGAACCAAAGTGGCAAACAGTGGAAAGCCTGCAAGGCCGCCCAAGGAGCCCGAAAATCAGAAGTGACCAGGTCCAAGGCCAAGCCACCAGAAAGGAAAGAGAAGGCCCAACACCGGGCCACCACGCACAAGGATGTAGACAGCACCCGGCAGCAAGGAGAACGCAGCACGAAAGAGCGCGACATCCCCGCGCAGGGGCAAAGCAAACCGACCCCGCACAAACCACACGCAGTACACGAGCCGCCGAAGCGAGGACCCAAGTGGCCACCCAGCCAGCTGCTAACCAGGTCCGACCGTGCAGAACAACTGAGAGCCGACAAGAAAAGGAGCGTACAGGGAGGCAAGGCCACAGGCAGAAACACACCAGTGGTGAGAAGGACACGCACCCGAAGCCATGCCAACACCACCAGGGAGCAACCCTGAGCCAGCAGGCACCAGTACCCCAGAGCCAGGGGCAAAGAAGAAGAGGACGCAAAACTCACCGGAAGCGGAGGCCCCGCAAAGGGGAAGGAAGAACCGGGAAAACCCAGCACCCCCGGACAACCAACACCCACAGCTGTGGAATCCAAGGGAGAGGAACCCAGGCAAGCACCACCAACAGGCCAAATACCCCCCCCCCCAGGCCAAAAAAGTCCAGGACCCGCGTAAGCACAGGGAACAGAGGAAAGTGCCAATCCTGGAGCCAGGACGTGGTAGCACAAGAGCCATCACCGGGGACCCAACCCGAGCCCGTAACAAAGGTGCCCGACCGCCCCTAGGAAGACTGAAGCCACGGGTGTAAGAAAACCAGGCACCAAGGAAAACAACTAGCAGAACACCCCTGGGAGAGAACCTGTCACGAGTGATAACCCCAGGACCACAGCCAAGGACAGAAACAAACGAGCCAAAAAAAAGAAGTCAACCCCACAACCCTCCCGGCTGAATGAGGCAGGAAAAAAAAACGCCCAGACCAGAAACCAGAGGCCCCCGCATGGCTGGGGCAAACCCCAGACAAGCCAAAGGAATGGCCAATGCCAGACGAGAAAACCGCCAGCAGGAGGACCAACCGACCCCGCACCGACCAGGATCCCAAGCATGCGCTCCAGCCCCACAGACGCCCGGGAAGGGGACACCAGAAAAGGAAGCCTGCAGGCCGCACCCGCAGACAGGGTGGAAAGGGAGCTGCATGCCCGACCCGTGACCAAGAGAAAGGGGAAGAGAATAGACACCACCAACCCAGACAGGACTGAACCCGTGGAGTACAACCACTGGCACAACGGAACCGAGGGCGGGACAAGAGGAAGTATGCCCACGGGAACATGCGAAGATGAGTGTGAACTAGAACCCAGGATGGCCCATTAGCACTCGAGACCGACCGGAAGGGACGAGCCCCCAAGAGAAGGACAGTGCGAAGCACCGCATGCCAACAAGGCACAAGAACACCCGACACACAACTCGTGGAGGACCCCGACCCCAACCGAAAACCAGGGGGGCAGAGTACAAACCAAGGAGGACCACCAGGAACCGGAAGAGCCCCAAGACCCCATCCGAACAGGACCCGCCCGAGAAGAACCCCCATCAGACACGCAGCAACCACTACCGGAATCTCCAGGTGGATGCTCAACCAGGGACCAACCACGCCAGACCCTTCACCCCAAAGGAGAGCAGGCGGAAAGGAACACACAGGACGGAAGGACCACAGGCCTAAAGCCCGGAAGGGAAAAGGGAGACCGGGACAAATACAGCAAACAAAACAAAGCCATGGCCCCGTGACACACCCCTAACCACCAGTAAAACACCAGGACACAAACACACAACCCAAAAGGGCAAATGGGCGAAGAACATGAGTCCACCAGGACGTATAATAATGGCAAAACATATAGCACTCCATGAAGTGCGTATTACCACCCAATGGACCCTCATCTACCCCAGAACAGAGAAAGATAGAGACTGAGAGAGCATAGCGCTCGGCCAGTAACTGAGGAAACGCCAGCCCACCGACGTCCTGCCACACAAAGCCAATAACCGACTAAATGGAAGAAAGCAGAGGACAGGACACAGGCTCCTTGCGCCGGCACCGCAAGAAGAAACCCTCCGAAAGAACAATAGACCATGAAGGCAGGAGATGCCATGATGACCCAAAGGTGATGTGGGACAACACACAGTTCCCGGCCCTGGACAAACCGACCCAGGAGGGCCACATCCTCCCAGCGACATCGAAGACCGCTGGGGTCCAGGCGAGGATGTATGGGGGAAGAGGGAACCGCCCCCCTTCGCGCTCCACAAAAGCAGCCAACACCACAGCCTGGATCAATGCCTGGATGGACAGCAAAGACAGGTACTCACATAGGCTATAATCCCAACATAAAAACCTATATACTTTATCCAACACAGAGAAAGTACTATCGCTAAAATTGTACCACAGAAACCACTGACACACCAGGAGTCAAACCCACAGCCCCCGGAGTAAGAGTCAGAGACCTTAACCACTCGGCCACGGTGACTCATTGCCAGAGAAAAGTAGCCCAAGGATGCCCCAGACACAGCCTGTGACTCAAATGAGGCGAAAAGGCAGCAAAAAATGCCATGGGAACACACACGACACCAAATTGGGAAGCCACCGGCTGTGGTGGAAGGCCAAACACGCTCTGCAGGAGGCTGGACACAAATGCGGGAAAGCGCACCCCCCCCCGAAGTCAAACCCAGACTGGTCCGCCGTGCGCGAACCTGAGGGGGAAAACGGAGTGCCGCCACCCGCCCATGCTGTACACATTACAAGCACGGGCAGAAATGAGGAATGGCGCTGGGAACTGCCTTCGTCCTCGATGCCGGCATTAAGGCAAGGCCAGGAAAAACCCCACTAAGGACTGGTGCCAAGTGAAGGACACCACTAAATACAAGCCGCATGCCCTAGGCCTGAGGAACGGGTGAGTAACTCGGCAACACACGGACAGGGATCGTCAGAGGCAACGGTTGCAGCACGCGCCTCCAAGCTGAATGCCTCTACGCGTAGCTCCAGGCAACTCACACGCCCACTCCGGAGGAAGCTGCAAGCGGACTATTGCGGAAAGGCCCCTTGAGTCCGGATCCACATCTAGGAGCCGCAAATGCAATACGGGCCAAATCGCCCAACCAAGGCCGCCAGAGGTAGCGTAGCCAGGCAGCAGCCAGCACCCCGCCAGGCAGCAGCGAGGCCCCCTGGGGGCCCCGAAAAAGCAAACAACCATGAGGCGGAGGCACGCCTGGGGACGGTAGAATGGACCGTCGGGCGCCCGCATCCCCACCCCACACACTAGCCCCAAGCCGCGCAGGCAATGGGAGACGCGGGGACAACAGGAGCCCACCAACTGAATGAGTGCCACCATGGGGGGGTCCCGGGCACAAGTACAATCATGGACGAGGGGAGAGTCAAAAAAGGAAAAGCCCCAGACCCCCTCGCCCGTCTCCCTGTAAACCCTTGGCTCGCTAAAGCAGAGCCTAACCGGCCCATACCTGACACCGGGGGAAGGAAGGCGGATGGTCCCAGAGTCCTAGGGCCAGCTAAAGCTGGGCCACTAACCAGGGACCCCAGTACCAGCTACAGCAGGAACCACTAACCTGAAACACGCTCTGGAGAATCAGCAGCACAGAACCAAAAAAGACAGGCTGAGGGTTGGGCCGGCCCTCCTCTTATAGAGGTCAGGGGTGATATGAGTTGGCCATGTTGGGAAGGGATGGGAGGCATGAGAGGCTAACTTTTGCTTTGGAGGGTTCTGGTGTGGAGCTGAAGCTCACTTCCTTAGTCATGTGGCGAGGAAGACTTACGAGGAGCTAATGGTGCTTTTGCTTTGCGTGGAGTCAACCATCAACCACAGAAAAAGCCTAGGCAACTTGGAACTGGGATAGGGATCTGTTAGACAACAACAATAGCCAATGCAGAGCGACTGTAAAGTGCTTCAAATATTTCAGGTCATTGCCCAATCTGGCCTGTTTAGTGGCTCTTGTTAAAGTGTGAAGATAAAACAGAGAGCGAAGGGACAATAAAAGCAGTAGACAATGTTGTAGGTTTCTCAAAACATGATGGTTATCAGGTGCTTTCAGTCTTTGTTTTTTGCTATCTTATTTTCCTTCATAAAGCACGCAATGCTTCATTGCACTTGCTACAGACACAATACTTTTAGAACTGTAGAAAAAACACATAAAATGACAGAGGAGAAAATAAATTACTCCAAATCATTGAATAACGATCTTATCAGGTACTTTCTAAAAAGCAGGAGGTTGGTTTCTGTTTCTTAGGCAGCAAAATCCGTACTTTGGTTAGAGCAGTTGAAACAGGTCTTTCTCTGTAGGCAGCAGTGTGCGATTTTTTTCGAATAACAAAATTTGACTGTTTTCATTAAAAGTTGAACATTAACTTTATACAGTGAAATCACAACACCTGAAATTTATCATAGCAAGTATCATACCACACCACACCACATTTAAATATTCATTCATCAAATCAAATTACAGTGGTCAAACTATTTTACTCTAAACTTTGCAGCGTTAATCTGGGCCTCCTCTGCCTTTATAAATGGACACCTCGATTTTCACACATCAGTCAATCGCTATTCGGCGATGAATGGCAGGCCTGGGGACTTCCAATGTCTAGCAATGTCTCTTTTGTGAATCATAGTCCCAATGCCAACCAAAGTGCGTTCCCCTTTCAGTCTGTCAGGTTTTTCACAATAACCAGAAGGGCAATATGGGGAGGTAGATTAACCATTTTAAGGTCTCGTCTGAACCAGGGCATGCGCTGCACTGGCAAGACTTTTAGTAAGGGCTTCAGAAAATGCTACCACTGTGGCCCAGAGCTTGAGGTTATACGCGCGGGCGCGTGCTTACGAGCAGAGGTGCCATATGGCTTTCCTCTCTCGTCATGGGTCATCAGCTTTCAAGATACGGGAGCTTTCTTTCACATTCCTGAAGTCGCTAGCTTCCTTGTCATTTGCTTTACTATGCAATCCTGGGTGGAGCCAACTGTTAAATTAAATGAATCAGGTTATTCGTGTTTACAAGCATCTCCTGAGACATGCGGCAAAACTTTCAAACGACTATATATCCCTATATCACAGACACTCTCTCACAGACTCTCACAGACACTCTCTCACAGACACTCTCTCACAGACACTCTAACAGACACTCTCTCACAGACACTCTCTCACAGACTCTCTCTCACAGACTCTCTCACAGACTCTCACAGACACTCTCTCACAGACTCTCACAGACACTCTCTCACAGACACTCTCTCACAGACACTCACAGACTCTCACTCACAGACACTCTCTCACAGACACTCGCTCACAGATACTCACTCACAGACACTCACTCACAGACACTCTCTCACAGACTCTCTCACAGACACTCTCACAGACACTCACTCACAGACACTCACTCACAGACACTCTCTCATAGACTCTCAGACACTCTCACAGACACTCTCTCACAGACACTCTCCCAGACACTTTCTCACAGACACTCTCTCACAGACACTCTCTCACAGACTCTCTCTCACAGACTCTCTCACAGACACTCTCTCACAGACACTCTCTCACAGACTCTCACAGACACTCTCTCAGACTCACAGACACTCTCTCAGAGACTCTCACAGACACTCTCTCACAGACACTCTCTCACTGACACTCTCTCACAGACTCTCACAGACACTCTCTCACAGACTCTCACAGACACTCTCTCACTCCCTCTCACAGACTCCCTCTCACAGACTCCCTCTCCCGCTCTCTCTCACTGACTGACTCACTCTCACTGACTGACTCACTCTCTCTCACTGACTGACTCACTCTCTCTCACTGACTGACTTACTCTCTCTCACTGACTGAGTCTCTCTCACTGACTGACTCTCTCACTGACTCTCTCTCACTGACTCAGCGCCACCACAGTATCACTCAGCAACACCATAGCATCACTCAGCAACACCACAGCATCACTCAGCAACACCACAGCATCACTCACGGCCAACACAGCATCACTCACGGCCAACACAGCATCACTCAACACCAACACAGCATCACTCACCACCACCACAGCATCACTCAGCACCACCACAGCATCACTCAGCACCACCACAACATCACTCAATACCACATCAGTATCAGTCAGCATCGCCTTTGCAATATTACACCACCACATCATCATCACTCAGCAAGACCTAAGTATCATTCAGCATCACCTCAGCATCGTCTCAGCACCAGTCACCACCACCACCACCACTACCACCTCAACATCACTCAACACCAGCTCAGCCTGCTCTCGGAATCTGCCATCTGTTGATTCTCCCCTAGCGTCTGGCCTCTGCTAGTGTTATAATAAAGGTACTAGTTCACAACCTTCAACCTCCAATTGTTTATGCTCCCTCAAAAAAAAACTTTAACAAGCATTGCAAGAACAAACAAAAATGAGGACATTTTTTATTGTACATACATTTTTTAATATGGTCGTTCTGTTGACCATAATGCCTTCTTGGTCATATATAAGGAAACAAAAATGCTTCTGGCACTTTTTTATTACAACTTTTCATCATGCTGCACAGCAGCCACACTTCTCTACAGCACAGCTTAAACACATTGGCAAAGTCAATAGCTCTGCCTAAACACTTATAAGGCCCCAAAGGCGAGACCTATTGGCTATGCCAATGCTTGTTCCTAATATTTTAGCGATGGTGGTAAGTATTTTAGACCAGTATTTTACCATGGCAGGGAGCTCCTAAACATGTGGACAAAGTCAGTCGCTGACATTACATTGGAAGCAAATGAGTGAGAGGATATTGCCCGCTTGCCACAGCTTTTAGGGGTGAAGTAAGTAAGGTGCAGGTAGTTTAACTGTATGAAGCACAGCCGTGAAAGAATGACAAGCCAACATGGACACATTTGGAGGGTCTCAAGTCAGGTTTGTCCAAGGAGCCCATCCAGCTCTCCCATTGTTCCTTAAGCACCATAAACAGATCTAGGGCATTTATAATTAAAGCAGCCCCTTGCCGGTAAGAGCAGAGGGGCGATTTCGACAGACGACGGAAAGAAACAAATAATTATTTAATTTTCCCTAGTGGACATCTGTCGCATCCCCTCCCCCCAACTCTGCCCCACTGACCCACCGCTCTTACCTGCATGAGCTGTGGCTGGATTAAAGATTTATAAATATGTGAACCCCTCCCATTCACAGCAGGCCCAAAGTGACTTTAGCCTTTAGTGGCCTCTAGTCTAGGGACTCAGACAAGGACGTTTGATGATAGGCTAATGCATGCTGGAGCTGCAGGTACTTCTAAAATTGGGTTCTGTGCAGATCAATTTTTTTTTTAAGTCTCTGGAATTACTTAATTTGTGTGCCCGGCCAGGCTGCTCCTAAAATCCCAATAAGGTCCCACTGATCAAACCTTCCAGTCGGGCATTATGAAGAAACCAATTCCCCTCTCAAAGGGGAATTTTAGGTTTGAGTTTTTGATCCCAACTGTCCAAAGCAGAGCCAAGCCAGAAGGGCCACCTTGGTCATCTCTGGTATTAAATCTGGGATAGGGTTCCTACATAGTAAGTTCAGTATATTGCCAGTCAGGGGGATTTCAGTACAAAATGCTGGTTATTCATAGCCTCCGTACAGTCAAACATTCACCACTGGAATATGTGGATCCCAGTGCAATAGTCAGAGATTGTCCGTACCCATGTCCTCATCCAAAGAGAAATGGATGCATTTGTTGAATGCAATAAGCAGTGTTTGATTTGCCCATAGAAAAGAGAACACCCTGGCTGTCAGGTCCATGACCAGCTTTGGGCGATCACCAGGGAGAAGTTTTGTAGCACATGTAGAAACCTTGGAAAGACCACCCTTTTAAATGTAGCCACTTTGTCAAGAATATTAAGTAGAAGATTGGACTATCTGTTTAAGTCTTTCAATTTCTGGATCAACAGTGGGGAAAATCTAAGGCTCCACTTGAGACCCTGTTCCAGTGCAATGTGTATCGGCCCATCACCTGGGTCCCGACCATGTCTCCTGGGTGCCCCCCAAGGCACTCAGTGCCTCACAGGCCCACGGTCCCAGCCGGCTCCCCACCTTAAGTGGGAGCCTGCATTGCCCTCACAGACAAGGTGCTGCTAAACACACAGCTCCCTGTCTGTGAGAGTAATCGTTTCTTCTGTTTCCCTGCATTCTTCAAAGCCATCAGGGAAACAGATGAAAGCAAGTGGGAACGTTTTCACAGCTCTTCTTTGCTGGAAGTGGAGTTTGTGTTTGTTCTGACTTGACGGGAGCTGTCAAAGCTCCAGCCAAGTCAGCGCAAACAGTTATGTCCCAGTTCTGGGCTCCCTGGGACATAGCAGGAGCCGTCCCTGAGGGGTGGTGGTCCCCAGGGTCAGATATGGCTCCAGAAGCGGGGGCACGAGGCCTCCCTCCTTTTGTTTGTATTGGCTGGCCACATAGTCCTTTGTTTATGTTTCTATTGTTTCCATGGTGATGCATAGCACTCTTTTTAGCCACTCGATTGGAGACAGCCACCCGCTCATTATCAAGGCAACTTGAATGCTGAAGCATGTTGGGAGATGTGATTTCCTGCATGTACCATGAACTAATGTAATAAATCTTCATGTGCAAGCTGCATTGGAGTGTGCTTTTCTTTGTTTCTCTAGTCAAGGAAACAGTGAACTCTATGTTTGTCGGAGCTCATGTCCGAGCGTCAACCATTGCTGTCAGGGAGCTACAGTGTGTGAATTGTGGCCTTGGAGGTATATATATATATAGAAAGTTTACGGTTTCCCTTGCATGAAAAGGACTCCACGGTACTCTGGTGCAAGTTATAATAAATCCAATTTATTGGCTTTCGGCATGACCAAGGTGCTTGGAAGCATCAAAACGCGTTGACGTTAATTTCTGCCGAAAGCCAGTAAATTGGATTTAATACAACTTGCACTGGAGTACCGTGGAGTCCTTATCATGTAAGGGAAACTGTAAACTTTGTGAGATTTATCAGCGTGTGGCCTAACGCTGAATACTGAGCACCACCGGCGTCCTTCCTGGAAAGTTTCAAGGTGATTCATCAGGTGGGGGCCAAGGAAAAAGGGGGTGCCAAAACACAAAATCCCCATGCATTTTCCATTGACTTCTTTAAGACAGGTTTTAGCAAACACTGCTGAACTGAATTGCACACAATTCAGCAGGAAGTTAGATCTTGACCACAGATTGTGCTTTCTGTGATTTGGTGTAAATTTGTTCAGTAGTTTTTGGGAAATTAAGGGCCAAAAAGAGAGAACGTGAAGTCAAAAATGGAGCCCATTTATCTCGGGAGCCTTCATCAGCTCTTGCGGCAGTGAAAGGCTGCAGAGAGTCTCGCGAGCGCTCTGATTGGCTGGCTGTTGGAATGTTAAAAATTAAATGGTCAACAATACTGTTTACTGCAAAAAATAGAGGTGTTGTGTAAATGAAGTAAAAAAAGCTAGATAAAGGGGCAGCAGAAAGGCAGGCTGTCTCCCCAGATTTAGAGAGGATGTGTCTAAGGGATAACTACTGTGAAGATCATCAATGTATATTGTTTTTAACTAATTTTTACTATCTTGCAGACCTCTTGTGGGATCATGAATAGTAAAAAGGAGTAAATGAGTTCTCAATACACTTTATCAGTAGGAATGCATATAGTGGTCCTTGTTTTTGAGAGGAAGTGTTTAAGAGATAAGTACTATGATGGGTAGATGGTTAATTTTTTTTTTTTAAATGTTACGATCTTGCGAGACTCTCACTAGTTCATGAAAAGTAGAAAGGAGTAGGTGATCTTTGAATGCACTGTATTATGTACATTGGCTACTGTAGGAATTAGTCTTACTGGAGATGGTGTTAATCAGAGTCTACTATTTATGCCTATTGGCTTGGTGAGAGTTGTGAGTAGAGTACAGTCTCCTCCCACACCCTACTATGTACACCCATTATCAGAAAGAGGGGTGTGAGCGGGGAGGACAGTCCCTGGACAGAGCACACTATGCATACCCATCATCCAAGAGAGGGGTCTTAGCAGAGAGGCCTGTCTCTCTACACACACCCTACTGTGCCCACCCTTCTTCTGAGAGAGAGGTCTGAAAGGAGAGGCCAGTCCCCCTACTCACTTCTGGCATTTGAGAAAGAGATATCAAAGGAGAGGCAGGTCTCTTCCCATAAACCCTACTGTACACACCCATCATCTGAGAGAGAGGTCTTAAATGAGGGTCCACTCCATCCACACACCCTACTACAAACACCTGTCATTTGAGAGAGAGGTGTGAAAGGAGAGGCCAGTCCATCCATACACCCTACTAGTAAAGCCAAGTTTTATTTTGTGATTTGGAACTCCGAGAAGGTCCACATAAAAGTAAGAGCATACAGAAAAGTTAAAGACATAATGGAAACCAGAAGAAAACAGTAAGACAACTTAGTCATTTTGTTACAAACATGTGCAAAACCTTCAATGCATGGTTCATTCAAAAATTTCAATACAAGTTAAAGAATTATTATAAATAGATAAAAATTAGAAAGCAGAACATTTCATTTGGAGGGGGTTGAACATTAACTGCAAGGCCGCACAAGTAGTTTGCACTTAGAGTTTCAAAGACAGAGGTCTTAACATATTACGCGGGCAAAGCAGCAGAGAAGGGCAAACAAATAAACAATACTTCAAGTCTTGAACACTACTTTGACAAAGATTACACATATTTAATGACTCATGCCATTTAGATGTGAAAATATTTAAAGGAAGAATGTTTAATCGCAAAAGGGTACAGAAACATCTAATACCATAGGGCATATTCCATGTCAAATAAGGTTGAGTTCTTTTCATAGTAATCAAATTCACTATTGCTTAGAAACTCCCTCTATTACTAGAGGCATTACATTACACACCCTACTATGCACACCTGTCAACAGAAAGAGAGGTCTCAAAGGAGAGGCCAGTCGCTCCCCATACACCCTATTATGCACACCCATCATCTGTGAGAGAGGTCTCTAAGGAGATGGCAGTCCCTCCCCACTCACCTCCACATACACCTGTTATTTGAGAGAGAGGTCTTAGCCAATCTCCCACCACACACAGCCAAATGTTACCTTTATGTATGGTAAATAATTAAGTATTACTTGATGTTAAAAAACCCTTAGGAATTCACTGAAAAAAACCAAAGGTCAAAGTAACATTATAGTTAGGTGTGATAAAAGGATCTTTTTTTTTTTAAACCTTAGAACTTCACTGAAAAAAAACAAAGCTTAAAGTAAAATTATAGTTAGGTGAATATGTCAGTGATAACTTTAATGTTTTGAACTTTAAAAAAACCCAAAGAAATTCACCTGTTATAGTTAGCAGTGCTAACTATAACTTGAGTCCCTCGCCATGCACTGCTTATTCCTCACATATAACATCACTCATGACATGTTCTATGACATCATTTATGGCATCTCTGATGAATATTATGGGTAGGCGGGCATGCAGCACTCCTCCCCATGCCTCACAGGGGCCCGGGGGACCTCATCCCCTAAGGCTGTATCTATAATTATGGTTAGTGGATGTGTGCTCCCCGCCTGTGCTTCACAGAGGTGCCAGGGTATCATCTCCTGTGGCCTTTTTTGGGAGAGTCGGGCCCCCCTCTCCATGCTGTGGATTGGCCCAGTGGACCCCATCCCGTGGGCCCAATCAAAGCAGTGTCCTGGAGACCCCATTCCCCCAGGACACTGCTTTGTTCCTTCCCCGGGAGAGTGCAGGCAAAGAATAGAAACTTTGGGGTTGATTACGATGGGGGACGGACTTCAGTCCATCCGTCATCGTGTCGGGGAGTAGGCCTGCCCGCCTACAAGGTGGCGGTCCCACCAGGGGTATTACGAGGCCACCGCCACCATGGGGGTTGGAGTTACCTTATTTAACATTGCGGCAGGTGCTGCTAGCTGCAGCACCCGCCGCAATGTTAAAAATGCTATAAATGTTAAAAATGCACAGTTTACATTTCCCTGCACTACATGGTAGGCACCATCCAGTGCACAACCACCTCCCCCCAGCACAAGGGGGGTCCGCAACGGGCCCCTGAATCCAATCCCCACCATCCTTTCCATGGCGGTTTCACCACCATGGGAAGTCTGGCTTTCACCAGCATCGTAATTAGGTGAACGGTGCCTGCTAGGCACCGCCACCATTCTATGCATGCTGGCCCGGTCTGCCAGGCAATTAGAATGATTGCCCGTGGCAGGACCCGTGACGGGCGGACCTTGCACCAGCCAGCATACTCTCCGCCATCATAATATGGCAGGTGGAGAAGTGCTTGGCGACGGAGGTGAAACCGCCACCGGCAGCCTGCCGGTGGCGATTTCACCACCATCGTAATCGGCCCCTTTATTCCTTTTTCTGTTTTTTATAGAGTTTTATATAGCGCGACCTAGACCTGAGTCGGGTATCAGAGCGCTTTACATGAGCACCAGTTTCGTTACAGAAGGACACGTTCATTTTTGTTAGGCACAGGGAGATTAAGTGATTTGCCCAGAATCACAGGATGTTGAGCGTCGTTGCCGAGACTAGAACCCGGTTCCCCCGCTTCGAGGTCATCTGCTCTAGCCATAAGGCTACATCCTCTCCCCATGCCTGTCCTCTCTCGGGCAGAGAATAAAACTTTGCTCCTGACCAGAGGGAGCAAAGGAGGAAACGGTTCTCGCCTGGGCAGGAGCAATTCGGGCTTGACTGTTCCCTTGAGGAACATGGTCAGAACTGATTTGCATATGGCTGGATTGAAACTGGGCTGCCAAGGTGAGCAAAAGAATGATGGATTTAACCTAGATCTCTTGACTGGGGGTGAATGTTTTGATTTGTTCTGCATCCTGTCCAATACTTGTGTGTCTTTTGCTTTCTCACCCGAAGTGCTCCTGGTATTCCCAGACGTGGGTCCCGGGCTCCCTGTGCCTCTGGATTCAAGCTAGCCTGGCTGATGACTGGTGATGCTCTGCAACAGGTCCTAGGATGCTTGTTACCGGTCCAGGGAGGGTCTGGCTTGGCAGTTCAGGCTTGACTGTTTCCATGAGGAACATGGTCAGGACTGATCCTCATATGGCTGGGTCTAAACTAGGGGGACATGGTGAGCAAAAGACCAATGTATTTAACCCAGATCTCATAACTGGGGGTGAATGTTTTGATTTGTTCTGCATTCCATCCATCACTAGTGTGTCTTTTGCTGGGCAGGAGCAAAGTCAGAGAGTTGACTGCTGCCAGCACTGCAATGGGTGCTGGTTGGGAAGCTGGTTGTAGAGCCATCTGGGCCATTAAGTCCTTGGGGCTGCCGCTATGTCCCCAAAGATTTGGCATGTGTGGGTGCCCGAGAGGACACTGGGGCACCAACTTTGAAAAAAAATATCTGGCCCCCACTGGCCACACCATTTGTGCTGGCTGAAGTGCCAGCCAGGAATGTGGGGGTCTTGGGGCTCGCCCAGCAGCCCCAACTTAAAAAAAATATATTAAAGAGGTGTGGGTGAGCCTGGTGGGCACCGGGACACCCAAAAAAGAAAAAAAGAAAAAACAATAATAAATGAGTGGCAGGAGCCGCTCATTTAATTTTCAATGCTCTGGCAAGGAACACACCATAAGCTGGATCTGGTGGCTCAGTGGACTAATGCCTCCACTGCAGGGGCCTGTGTTCAACATCATAGTCACAGGTTCAAATCCCGGTGGGTCCACTCAGCCTTTCATCCATCTGAGGTAGATAAAATGAGTACCATTGAGTTGGGTAACAAGAAACATCTGCTATTCAGTGCCAAGATACCTCCGGGTGAACGTGCGCTTTACAAATACACATGTTATGTTATAATACCCTGCAAGGGCTTTTTAGTTATTTCTTTTTACCCTGGTGATGCCCTTACTAGGGGCATGGAAACCACTAACCATTTTCTCTTAAGTTGTGGGAGACTGCACGGAGTGCATCAGCCCTCCAGTAATATTAGAGAGAAAAAACACAGTAAGTGTCCTGGTCATTGAATCCATGACTCTAGGAGAGCTTACAATATTTCTTAAGCATTTTGTGCTTGAGCAATTTGTAATTGCATCTGAAGTGTAGGGATGCCTTGTGGTTGGTTCTATGGCTGCACTTTGTGGCTTGAAAAATGTTACAAAAAAAGACTCTGGCATGTTTAATGCTTTTTTAAATAATTCTGAATTGAAAATATTTTGCAGAGTTCACTATTGTTAAACATTACAATGTGTGAACTTATGAAATGTACATTTGATTATAGGTATTAGCGACTTTTTGACAAAGTCAACAGGTCTGATTTATATTTGTTGATATGCTGACCCCTTGATGAAGCCAATAGGCCCACCCCTTTTAATATTTTGCCACTTTGATAAAGTCAGCAGATTTGCTGCCGTGCCCAGCAAGGGGTTGGGTACCAATGGGAGAGTTGGGTGCAGGCTGTGTACCCATTCCACACTACGCATGGCCAAAGGCAGTGTGCGCTGGGGGTTTAGGCACCCACTGGGGTTGCGCATCCAACTTCATGCCTTGCACGGCAATGGATATCTTACTCTTTGTTAAAATCAATAGAAATTCACAGAGGAATCCAAAAGTTAAAGTGGCGTTATACTTAGGTGTTGCAATAATATCTTACTTTCAATTTTTAAATAAACCTTAGACATTCACTGAAAAAAACCAACGGATAAGGGGAAGGTACAGTTAGGTGAAAATGGCAGTTAAAACAGACAGGGGCATATTCTCATGGAGCTATCGCCGAGTTATCGGCTCTTCATCGCAGCCAAAGTCACGATAAATTTACCACCCCATTCATAAGCTGGTGCAAACAGCTGATATCACCAGTTTTGCGGCAATAGCATCCTCAAAAAACATCGCCACAGATGACCCCAGCAACTATCGCTAATGAGATGCAGGGTAGGCGTTTCCGTGCAAAAAGTAGCGACAACACCTCACTGCAACATTCTCAACGACCAGCCAGATCAGTGATAAGATCACAAAACATGCGAGAAGGTGCGTTAGCACCAGGAAACTAACCCCTGCTCTGACCTGGTGCAAAGTCGGACTACAACCTGCACCAGAAAAGAGAGCCCAGCCCAGAGCCACACCTGAAGAACAAAGATGCCATGGAGCCACTGAACATGCGTGCCGGAAACCTAAGAGGGCCACAACACCCACCGCCACCACCCCCAGGACTACCCCACACCCCCCCCAGGACCCTCCCCGGGCACCCCCCACCTCCCCCGGACAAAGACACTGCACATCAACGGCACGAAAACATGAACAAAAGCACCCGCCTGATGTCGCTCAATTGCAACAATCAACATACATGTGAGCACTGAAATCCTGGTTCATACATTCACCATTGAAAGACCAAACAAAATGTCACCTACAAAATTATCACCAAACAACAGCATCCTTGGACAATCTGTGACTCACAGCCTGCAAGACAATATCCAAGATAAGAGGGTGTGTCAGGCACTCATCAAAGGACAGGGAGAGAGAGAGAGAGAGAGGAAGAAAGAGAGAGAAAGAGAGAGACTGAACAAAAAGCGCAAGGCCAATCGGGCCCTTGGCTCATGCAAACATGCCAACAGCTGCGTGTGTCTTGAAATCTGTGCACCCCAAATCACAGGCCTGGCATCAAAGTCAGCGCGAAGTCCACATCACATTCAAGAAATGCAAGCAGTAGTCAGACTGACACCAGGAATGAAAGCCCCTTTGTCTCAACACACAAGGCTGAAGGCCAATCGAACCCCCGACCATGGTCCTGAATGCGGCTGGCACACCCTGCGCGAGATACCATGCCAGCCTCAGACGACTCCCACACCACGAACTGCGCCAATGAAACACCAACGTGCCCACACCCCACACAAACTTGTCCCTGCATGACCTACACCTGCAAGGGATGTCCTTGACACTCAAGTTAAAAACTACCCATATGTCCAAACGTCGCACACACATACGACTCATTGCCCAGATCTGTGGCATATTGTCCACCAAACTTACGCCGGTCTGAGGAGTACCGGTGCCACGAGCCCAACAAACACAATGGCAGGCATACCCGGGCACATGCACGACCCCTGTCACGTGGAACTGTACCGTGCTCGAATGCTGCATCTGTTGGGATCCCTGCCAATGGCAGTGTTGCGAATCAGTTTCCGTCTGAGTTTCCGTCTTGCCTACATCACCTGCGTCCAGCTCTGGTCGCACTGTCGATCATCCATATTCGAGTGGCCCATGGAGGTCTGTCTATCCAACGCAATGGTAGCTGAATTGGAATATGAACTGACAGTGCGCCCTCTGTTGGCCCACGATCAGGAGAGTCACCGGGATAGCCGTGCATGGGATGCATTGATCTTTGGCGTATGTGCTGGCAGTTGCCCATGGGAGATTGCACAACTACTCGTGTGCAGTATTGGGCTGTGTTGCGGATTGGGGAAACAACGTGGACTGAGCACATCTGCCCAGACCAGTTAATGGATTGGCTCACCATGATGTTCCTAGAACCCGACAACGATGTACTATTGGAACACATTGCACATGAGGCTGTGCTGGCATTCATGGACGAGTAACTACATTCCTGCAGCCACATCGGATTGTCACCCAGAGCACAGGTCCCAAAACCTTGTTGCATCATGGGGAATGCTCACATATCCCACCACAACAGAGGACACGTCTGCCTTCGTCTGGACTCTGAATGCATGTGCGTGGAACTATGCGTGTGTACACCCACCTGTGCAAGGTGATGCAGTTCCTTGCTCGGAGCAGCACAGCGTCGTTTGGCAACGTTACCAATTCAGACACACTGCTGGGGGGAGAGCACACACATGGCAATGTAGCACTACATGTGACCTTGTCGGACCCTTTCACCTCATCACTCTCAGCAGAGCAGACAGTCGGCTCTGTCCTGTGGCAGAGCAGTATGCAGACTCCATGAGCTGTAAGTTGTGCCCCCTCACACGGGGCAATGGGCAGACGCCAAACAACACATGACTCATCCAGCAAGGCAAGGAGGGCTGAGACCGTTGCCATCCGTAATGATTGGTGTTCAGCTCTGCCTCCCCATTTCCTGCACCTCGAAAGGTTCCCATGCTGCATGCAAGTGTCTTAAGCATGTCCCTGCCTATTGTTGCCGTTGCCTTGTCCGTACTGACACGCACATACCAAAGTCTACGCAATTTCACTGGCTTCTCACTGTGTTGAGTGCTGATTAGATTGACCACTCGTGTGCCACAATGAGCATCGTCCCTACCCAGAGAGGGTCTGACTGACGCATGTACAATGGAGGCGGGTCCCTTTTGACAGCTCCACCTCTGTGAGCCAGACATTGTTTTGGGATAGTTGCTGGCAGTCCTGTGCACTTACGTGTATTCAGCAATGTGAGTATGGTGTCCAACCTCTGACCATGTGGAGCAATGTCATAAATCATAACAGAATGTGTCCACACAGATGTGTGTGAGTAGGTATGCGAAGTGAAGTTCTGTTGTCACGTGTGATGTAGGACACCACTCCTGGACTGCTACCGATTTGGTCATTCCTACACACAGCCCTATTCAATACATGGACGTGTGCCTACGTTAGGGGGTTGTGAGATTGCTGTTAATGTGCAATGGGGACACAGCTAGTACTCACCTTCACAGTCATCCAATTGGCCACGTGTCTAAGGGATAAACATGCGCATTGATGTCATTCACCAGGGTGTACCTTCTTGTGCAATCATTGTCCATACATCCAGCCATACTTTCATACATGAGTGAACATAGTCATGACACATCTGTGTGATTTTGAACGTTTTATTCACATTCTGGTGAATGACGGAGCTGGAGCTGTACATGGTTATCCAAGCCCACATAACATGGAAGCCCAGTGGTGGGCCAACCAGAGTCCTTTGGGGATTGAAAAGTGATTGGGAAGAGGGAGAGTGCAGTCCGCAGCAGGATTGCTGTGTAATTGTCAAGCAGTGAAGATGTGGCAGTCCATGTCGGGGACCGGGTGGATGTCACAGAGTATTCCGGGGGACAGTGGGAGGTGTTGTCCCAGGGCATGATGCAAAGGGCTGAACCAGGCAGGAACAGGCCATCTGGCGGTGATGGATGCTACTACCTCTTTCCTCACAAAGTAATTACCATCCACTTCTTACTCCTCTGATACTTCTTCTGTGTCCAGTGTGTCCGGTGTGTGTGGCGGTATAATTGCTGCATCACTGGGTGCCACTGACACATCAGGGTGCGAAGGTGATGGGGCTGCATCACTGGGTGCCACTAACACATCAGGGGTCGGAGATGTGTGTGTCGAAGTTCCCACTGCAGTTATCTGGGACTGGCTCAGTGGCAGCAATGGCAAGATGATGAACTGCAGGGCATGGAAGATCCCAGCTACATCTCGCTGGTTTTCAGCCATGGCAGCCATACTTCCAGTCTGCATCTTCTCCGTGGTCTCCATTGTCCTCCACATCTGTGCCAACTCTGTGCTGTCATCGCTGGTTCTTGTCTGACTGGACAGTTCCTGTATCCGAGTAATGGCCCCAGTGAGGTCAGCCAAGGATTGTTGGTGAGCATGGTACGGACAGGGGGTGTTCGTAAGGGACTGTACGTGGTCCCTGATGGGACTCAGACACCCACGTATGACCTTTAGTTTGGCTGCCACGATCTTGAAACCCAACCGCAGCTGATCCGCCAACTCCACCTGGCAACCCAACACACAGCATTGAAATTCCATGTATTGTGCATGGGGGTCCTGGGAGACAGTCGTGGTTGTGCGTGTTTCCTGCTGTGTGATCTGTGCTGGTGGTGGGGTCACCTCGTGGCAGCTGGCCTGCCCTGCTCCTGGGGGTGGGCTGTTGAGGCTGTCCATTATACATTGGCGGGTGTCTTGACATATGTGCAGGTTGTCCTCTACATCATCAATGATGGGGTTTGAGGTCTGCTCTGCAGTAAGTGTTGATTGTCCCTCTGCAATGTTAAGGGGAGATGCAATTTAACAGAGTTTCCCCTGTATGGTGACTCTTGGCATAAGTTTACATAGAGAATGCATGACAATGCACATTGAGACTGTTTTGGTGGAGCTGGCTATTTGATGGCAGACAGTGGGATTATCGACTACATGACGGATGTGTGGTAGTAACCGTACATTATCATCACACAATGTCAGTCAATGCCAGATGTGAGTGGCCAGTTACTACGCACAAGGGGAACCTGTTGTGTCCTCTGTCATGTGGTGTAGGTGTTGCACTTTAAACCACATTGCCATCATTGCTGATGTTCTGTGATTGCTATTTGTGTGTGTTGCATTGTGGGGAGTTGCCCTTGCAGCTCTGATTTCATGTACCCATATCCCTTTGAGGCGGTGTGCCTTTGAATTGTGTGCTTTTCGGGGGCTGAAATGTTTGCGACTTGGGTCATATGTGCTGTTGGACAGATTTTTTGGCCTTGTGCCTTGTTCATCTGCTGTGTATATTGCTCCTTTACGGATGTGATCCGCACTGGGCCACCTCCATGTCGAATCGTGCACCATGTCATGTATATTGGCTGCTGCCATGCTATCGGTCATGCAGTGTCACTTGCATAGTCAGTGTGGCTCACACAGCCACTGCTTTTCTGTATTCATCACATGTGCATGGCTAGGTTGTGTCATTGGCAATTTGGAGGGGGCCCATATGTGCACATAGTGGACGGGGTCCTACTTGGTGTTCCTATGTGTACTGCAGTGTGCCAAGGGTATCAGGGACATGTTCCACAATCATTGTGGGTGTTCAGTGTGCTACACATAATTGTGCATGTGTGCCATTGTGCCCATCTCCCCCCGTCCCCCAGTCACTGGCGGTTACCCACCCTGTTGCTGTTGGCTCAGGTCATTTCCAGCTGTGTCCAGGCCCCCAACTCCTGCCACCGTCTCCACACTGATGACTGTGGCCACCATTTGCTCCAGCTCATTCAGCTCCTCCTGTGGCGCAGGAGGCCCACCTCCTGTCACCCTTGCTGCCTTCCTTTGGGCGGCGAGCTTCTCCTTGGTTTGGCTGTGCACTTCATGCCAGCGCCTCTTGACCTCCTCCATTGACCTCCTCGACACTCCGACTGCATTCATGTTGGTGACGATGGACTGCCATATTTCCGTTTGGGTTGCCAGTGCCGCAGTAGAGGTGATGACCAGTTGTTGATGGTTATCTATCACCTCCGTGATGATGATCCGGTCTTCCTGGGCACTGAACCCAGTCTTCCTCTTCTCCTTGCCCTTCCCCGAACACAGGGTTCCTGGCTGGTCCTCCCTGGGGCTTGTGGGGTTCAGCCTGTCCTCTGCACTTGGTCCCGGTGAATCCATGGTGCTACGCAGTTTGAATAGGTTTTGGTGGTTTTTCTTTTGTTGCTTTTATAGTGCATTTTCCCGCATGACGCGTGGGAATTGCAGGCCTGTCGCTGGCTTTCTCTGATTTTGGTATTGTGCTTTGTGGCATCGCATATTTTTGGGCGTTTGTGTTTCGCTTTTGTTTGTCGCGTTGGTTTTTACGCGGTCATTTGGCGCGATATCATGCTGCTATCGCATGGTTCCGCAGGGTTGGGGATTGGACGTTAAGACTGTGTTGTTTTCTCACGATGGACTGCGAAATGCAAAGTTGCGTTAAGCTAAGTTTGCGATGGTTAACACACGTTCTTGAGATTATATCCAACAGTTTTAAATGAACAAATCACTCAAACTTACAAGTTATTGTTATCTCAAGCACTTATAAATCGTGACCTAAAGTAACTATAACTTGCGCCAACGTCATACACTGCTAATTACCTCACAAATTACATCACTCATGACCTATTCTATGATATCATTATTAACATTACTGTGACATCTTAAATTACATTATTGATGACAATACTATGCATGGCAGAGCCACAAGTTTGATGTATGAGAATTAAAAATGTTTTTAATATTGATCTATATCATATTGCAGCCTTGAAAAAGTTCTTCAGAAGGAAAGGCGTTTGCTGATTTTATTGACTGTGAGAATTAATAAAGATTTGTAAATTTGGGATTTCTTATGTGGCGACTCTCTTCTTTTGGACTTTGGACCAGAATTGTATGAAATCGGAGTTGAAGTTGGATGTTGATTTGAATCAGAAGAATCACTGTAATTAGTGGAGTGCTTTCCCAATTATGAGAAAAGATTTGCAAGTTTCTTGCATTGCAAAAAATGAGTTAAACCCTGGTGATCCAGCACTGGAGAATTTGACTATTTGGCACTAGTAGGAGTAGTGAACTTATGCTGCAACTGCCTTATGTAAATCATTGTCTGAACTTTTAACCAAACTTCTTTGCATTTCATGACAATATTGACATCATAATTAGTTAGACAGCACTCTGACAATCCCAATAAGGAAACCAAAGTCATCATAAAAATTTGCTCAAAACAAATACACGTTAAAAGCTGTTTCCATAGATTGCTATGTAGTCCGACTCTATCAGTCTATGAATATACCACTAATTCCTCGTCTAAGAGTCTAAATAATTATGTATCTAGTTGGCAGGCTTGTATGAAATAACGCCTTGGAGGCTTCTCAAAGATGATCATTAGTTTTGTCGATAGCAACATATTTCAATTATTTCCAATCTGAACTATTTTCTGATAGGAAGTGACTGGCCACAGGATAACTCTTGTCCCAATCGGTCATGGCACTTTTATGTTCCAATATACTTCTTCCATGGAAAAAAATGGTACTGCCCACATACCACTTTTTGAATGAAAACTCCAAACTATAAACTAAATATGGAATGCTACATATCATAAACTTGATGATCTTATGAATTGTATGTGTCTTAGGAACATGATACTCAAGTCAATCAGTACTGTATTTGCAAGCCTTACAATGATGACATGTATTTAAACCTGTAAAACTTGATGACCAGATAACCTTTAATTGCACGTGCTCATCTGAAGGTCACCATTAATGAATCTGTCATTATATCTGTCAATCTGTTTTCTGCTTGAAACAGACCCCAGTGATAGTTCTGTAAACAACAGAAATTTTTATGGGGGGGTCCAAGGGAAAAAATATTTACCGACCCTCTGGTTTCCAATCCCTTTACCTTATATGCAATAACAACAAACAAAAACCAGGGTCAAAAATAGAGGAGCCTATACCTTATACCTAAGCATCTTAAGAAATCAGTAAAAAGCCAAACAGTGAACAATATCATTAATAATGAATCCCATCAGCCACTAAAAGTAGCGTACATCATCATTTAGGATTCAACCATACATTCGCCTCCAGTTCACGAGGACTGTATAATGTATGAACAGAGAAGAAGAAATAAATTCAAATCTTCAGATCTTTCATGATGTCGCTAACGTGCGTTTAGATAGGGTCGATGGTGTTTAAGCAGTGCAAAAATCAAAATCAGTGAGTGCAAATATTAAAAACATCTACTGGGTCAGAACAAACATTTTATTAATAACTGACCAAGTGATGAAATTAAAAAACAGTACAAAAGCAGTTTGAAAAAATAACTGCCAGTGTCCTAAATGCGGTCTACATGTTTCAGCCTTATGATTGAAAGACAATCAGGCTTTCGTCAGGACCAGAATAACCATGCTACTGCTGTAAAGTGTATAATCCAAAAATTGAAATGAAAATATACAAAACCTACTTGAATGAAGGTTCTGAAACACTCCCATTGCCCTTGCTAGCCCCAGCGGTGCGGCGGTGTCCACAAGATACCGCCTCATACAGTTTAAATATTTGCACCGAATACACTATACCCGATTCCGATTTTGAAAGATGGGGGTCATCCACTACCCGATGTGCTTGAGATGTGGGACGGATGATGGGACATTCCTACATACAGTCTGGGGATGCACTGCATTACAACCATTCTGGTTGACGGTGGTGGCTTGCCTGAGTGAGGTATTGGCTTGGGATCTGCCACTCGATCCAAAGCTACTGTTATTACACAGCACAGATAGTATCGGGGGGAATAGATACAAGCAGCACTTATTGTTGTTGGTGGTTACCATCGCTAAGAGGGATATTGCTCAGCAGTGGAAGAGTGAGTCTCCTCCGAAGATTAGTCGATGGAAAAAGGCCATAGATGAATGTATGAGTGCAGAGATATCGGTGTTTCAGGCCAGGGGATGCCCCCAGAAACATGTGAAAATATGGTTGCGGTGGGCAGATTACTGAGGCATAGAATTACCTCCCCTTATCACCTTGGATCCATGACCCCATACTGGGACTGGCCCTTCTACGAATGCAAGGGTTATGTGAGCCCTTCGGACTACATATTCAATTGTGCTTTTATAACTGGGTGGGACTTGGGTGGATCTACGCAAGGTTGTTATTGTTATTCATAGTTGTTTTTCAGATACAACGATCTGGACTATGCAATGTAACAAATATGCATCAATATGTACCCTCCGGGTCTCATCCCAGAATGTATCATGTAAAATCTATAAAATCTGTTGTTAAAAAAAATATGAATGATCAAAACACAACAATACATAAGAAACTTACTACATTCCTTTCATTGTAAATACAGGTAAATACACAATATAATCACAGTTCAAATCAAATACATCAAATCAAATAACTGGCGTAAGGGGAGTAAAGGAGAATTAAACATTCATTGCAAATCAGTATGCAATTTCAGGAATAATACGATCTAAAGTTCAGATGTAGATAATCAGAACCAAGACGCAAGATGGACTAATGCACAGCGAGCAATAGTATGGAATAATTGACCCTTCAGTCGAAATGTATAACCTGCTTAACTTCATCAACCAAGGAAGTGCAGGGGAAATAAGGAGAGTTCAGTTCAGGATGATCAGAGTTTGGACCAACAGCATGTCTTGCCCAAGAACTGCAACGAA
The DNA here is from genome assembly GCF_964204655.1 of Triturus cristatus. Classification (NCBI taxonomy): domain Eukaryota; kingdom Metazoa; phylum Chordata; class Amphibia; order Caudata; family Salamandridae; genus Triturus; species Triturus cristatus. Next base: position 153,842,176 of record NC_140580.1, read on the forward strand.
AGCTGCCGCACATATGTTTTCCCACTAAGTTTTTATACCTCAAAATGTTCACAACTCCGGCCCACAAATGTAGCCTTTTACACAGTTGTCAATATTCTATTGGTTGGGATCCATGGTGTGATTGTGGAATAATCATTCTTTGGTCCAAATCATCCGGAACTTAGACGTAATACCCTCATTCATTATCTCTCATTTTCTAAGAAAATACGATATTTATATCACTCAGCATGTCTATGTTCTCGCTTCCAAACTGACTTGCAACAAATTTTGACACAATTACTCATAGATAGAGAATATTCAGACTGTAGGAGGAAACGTTACTGATTATACTTGTAACTAAAGGTGCTATAAAAAAACCTCAACAAATAAATAAATAAATAAAGTAAACTAAATCAACATTCTAGATTGTTTCGAAGGAAATTAATGAAGGACAAAATACATTTCTCTAAAGCCTGCAGTGGAAAGACATAATACATTTTTGAGGCTTACATGGAAAATCAGAAGAGTGTTAACGTTAAAACACTCGAAGATAACATGAATGCATGAGAAATCTAATATAACTACCTTTATACTATTTTCATAAACATAGTCGAATCATATTTCATTATTAATAAAACATTTTTCTTTGTAGTTAAAGTTTTGCATTTGAAATACACATAACATTACTCATTTCAATAGAGAAATATTTTGTAATCATATGCTGCTAGAAATTAATCACTACATTGTTATTTTTCAAATTAAGTTTCAATAACACATGTGTAGTTTTTCCTCCTCTCCCGTAAATCTTTCAGCTTCACCAGTTTGCGACCCTTCTGCATGCTTTTACGATGCAGTTTTAGAACTTTCAGTGTACAACGAGACACAATGTTAGTCCTGTTTTCTTTTAAGTACGTTAGCAATTTCACACAATAACGAGCAGGATTTGATCAAGCAAAATCATGCTACCTCACTCCCTATTCTCTTTTCAGAGGGGCCCTAGAGGTGCACTAATGACTGTGTACCATTTCTTTGTGTCACTTTTAGGGATGGGGGTCTCTAGTTGGCAAGGTCTTGCACCTATGTCCAAATAGGGACCCTTCTTCCTAGTCAGGATAAGGGAGTTACACTCCTAAAATAACCTCTGCACACCCCCTTGGCAGCTCGGCATGAGCAGTCAGGCTTACCTTATAGGCAGTGTGAAGCATTTGCACATAACCAACAGCAATACAGTGTAAGCACTACAAAAGGACACCACACCAGTTTAGAAAAATATCCAATATTTTTATATACTTAAAACAAGACCAAAACGATAAAAATCCACAATACAGCACTTAAAAATCTTTAGTTATCAAAATATCCTTGAAAAACAGTTCCTTGATGTCGATAGCTCCATCCGGGGCTATCACGGCGTCATGAGCAAACAAATCCAAACAGTTCTGGCTGACCACGCGGTCGCGGGCCAGCTACGGTGTCGGGAAGACCAGCAACCAGTTCCTTTCAGAAATGCAGGGCGTCGATGACCCCTCGTTGAGCTTCCGAAAATACGGCATCCGCAGGTGTCGGTTCCGGAGGTCGGTGCAGGAGTCGTCAGGGCCCTCGAAGTCATACGCGTTGCAGATTGAACTCCTTTTTGTTGAAGTCAGGAACGCTGGCGTCGGCAGGCACCGATGCTGCGGTGCGAAGTGCAGCGGTGCGGTGCAGCATGCGTTGCCCTCAGGTCGGTGCGAGCAGCAGCTCGGTGGTGGCGTCAGATGGCATTGTCGGTGAGACCAGGGTCGCGAAGTGAGATGAAGACGGTGCTTGTCACGGTACTGGCAGGTCACGGTGCAAGCAGCGGCGTCGTTGTTGCTGAAGCGCTATAGTCGGCTGACGAACTGGAGTTGATAGCACCGGCGTCGGTAAGCCAAGGCTGCGGTGCGGGATGAGGGCGGTGCATTGTGTAACTTTACGAGCGGTGCCCCCAAACCACGGTGCAAGCAGCGGCATCGAGTCCGGCATGGAGCAACATCATCGGGGATACCAAGGCCTCGTCGTAAAGCGAGGCGGTGTGGTGTGCGGTGCACACAGGTCACAGTGCGAGCAGCGGCTCGGTGGCAGCGTTAGCAGGCATTAGTCGGTGAGACCAGGGTCACGGTGTGGCGGTGCCCTCTGCGGTGCCTTCAGGACACGGAGTCGGCTGCAGCGTTGTAGACGGCGTTGAGCTTGAAGCCTTTGCTGTTCCTGACACTTCTTGAAAAGGGGGCAAGCTCTACCTCAAACCCTGGTAGAAACTCACAAAAGTAGATTGCTGAAAGTTCAGTCCAGTCCTTTCACTGCCCAAGACAGAAGCAGCCACTGCAGGCCAACACAGCAAAGCACACAGCAAAGTGGTAGTTCCTCCTCACAGCTTCTCCAGCTCTTTTTCTTGGCAGTCTTCTTGATCCCAAAAGAGTTCTGAAGTCTTGGGGTTTGGTCCCCAATATTTATACTAGCAAATCCTTTGTCCTCTGAAGGCAGAGGGTACTGTACCTGGTTAAAACCAGTTCTGGGTGCATTCTGCCAGTGTGCACCTTCTTCCTTTGTCAGTGTGGGTCAGGGTCCTCAGACACACCACAGGAAGTGGAGCCAGCATTGTGGAAGGCAGGCACAGCCCTATTCAGACCCAGGTGCTACTCCTCCTACCCATCTACATGTAGATAGGTCTATTCAGCCCTGTGCTGACTCACCCTGTCTCCTGGAGTCTCCCCAGCCCCTATCACTCACAAACCAGATAGACAATACACAAGCTAGCAGAGGCAGGCTGGATGGTTAGGTAAGAGAATACCTACTTTCAGAATGTTAAAACCTACTTCACTAAAATATGTATTTTATCATTCTGAATTCAGGCATACTAAATTCGTTTTTCTACCATGTTCCCTGGGTCAGTTAGGATTATAAGATGGTATAATCAAACTGCCCATTCTGGCTAATGGGGACAGGTAGCCTTGTGAAAAACGAAATTGACTGTAATTCACTATCAGGACATGCCACACACACCAGGGCATGTCCTACCTTTCACATACAATACACCCTGCCCGTGGGGGTACCCTGGGCCTGCCTTAGGGGTGACTAACATGTAGTAAAGGGAAGGTTTAGGGACTGGCACGTGAATGAATGAATGAATGAATGAATGAATAACTTTATATGCATGGTTACTCAAAACCATTACAACAGAAAAGAAGAACACTGCATTGAAAAGAAAACAGTAGGATTCAAATCTAGAGGTCTAAAATCCAAGGTCTAAAACTAGATAAATCTGTGTATGCAGCAGTTGTTAAAATTTTTCTTTTACATGCTTCAATTAAACTAGTCAGGTAATAAAAGATGATAGGCAGCCTCCGCACGAGTGCCTCCCTGCTTGCTTAGGGGGGAGTGTCCATCAACTTTCTGCGGGTATATTGTACAAATTTGCCAAAAGTAGCCATATGCTTCACTATGTCCAGTGTGTAAAGTCGATGGACTGCCTCCTTTGCGGTGCGAGTCTCCAGTTGTAGCAAGATGGGCCTGAGATAGATTCTGCGGGCTGAACGCAGAGCCGGGCAGCAAAGTAAGATGTGGGCCAAAGACTCATGTTTGTATTTACAAAGCCGGCACTCCGTGATCACTGGTCTTGCTGACTCGGTAGGGAATAATTCTTTAAGGGGGAGAGGATGTAGTCTGGCTGCTAGGATCCTGTGTAGGGCTTGTCTCCCCACAGCCTGCGTGAGATGGAGTTTGAGATTGTGCTCTGTATGTGGAAGACTTTGGGACTCATGGAATCCTCTTGTTGCCAGGGATTCCATGTTCAAGGTACGAAAGCATAGACGTACTTGTTTTTTATTGTGTTTTGATAGTGGCATACTTGACTATCCTGGGGTCCCAGTTCTCTGTTGCAAGTTGCAAAAGGTCTTTGGCGGAGGCGAGACCGGTGGACCAGGGATTGCCGGATTCTAGGAAAATACTTTTTATAGCAGCCTTCATTGTGTTCTCCGGTGCCGCCATTGTTATGTAAAAGTATTTGCTCAGAGAAGCCATCTCTTCCAGTTTTTGTAGATTGAGGTTGAATTCCAGCCGAACCAGATTGTTCCTGGTGCAGGTAGGTAAATGAAATAGCTTTTTGTAAGCTGTGCAGTGGATTTTTTCCAGATCTTTCGAGAATTTCCCTGGGAATGCCTGTTGTGCGTAATTAAGAGATGGTATTAATTTCGCCCTCAGAACTCTTTGGATTGCTGTTGTTGTAGGACAATGTAAGGGAGCGTACAATTTACAGAGGGCGTAGATAATGCTTTTCCCTTTCATCTGCATTTTGTGGAGATTGACTCCTGGGCGGCCTGTTTCACTAAACCAAACCCCCAGGTAGTTGTAATGATGTGTGCAGTCCAAAGTTAGCTGACCCAGCCTCCATTTTGCCAGTTTTTCTTTAGGGTAGTGCCCAAAAATCACTGTTTTGGACTTTGTTGGATTGACAACCAGCTTGTTTTTGGCATTGTAAGTTGCAAGGGCCGTCAGTGCTTTTTGTAAGCCAATTTTGGTGTGATCTAAGAGTACCAGGTCGTCGGCATATTGCATCAGTTTGATCTTGGTACACCCAATTCTGGGTGTGGCTAGTGTAGCTCCAATCAAGGCTTGGCCCTTGTCTGCGGTGTATAAATTAAAAAGCATCGGGGCCAGGACGCAGCCTTGCTTTAGCCTGCGTTATGTGTCGATTTTCTCTGTAGCAAATTCGCTCGAGAGTTTGATTCTTACCCAAGTTTGTGAGTATAACGATCTGATCGCTTGTAATAAACATGGGTTGATGTTCCAGCGTGCCAGCTTCTGCCAGAGGATGGTACGATCTACACCGTCGAAGGCTGCTGAGTAGTCAATAAAACAGGCAAAAAGCGTCAGGCTTTGGTGAGTCACGGCTTGTTGGGCTAGATATGACAGGGCAATTATGATGTCCACCGTCGAGGCCCCAGGTCTAAACCCAGTTTGAAAAAAGGGCAGAAGGCCTTCAGTGCTGGCCCAGTCTGCTAGTTCCGCTAGGAGGGTGCCTGCGTAGGCCTTGCCCTCGATGTCCAGTAGGGCGATCATACGGTAGTTTTTTGGATCGGATTTTGACCCTTTCTTAAATATTGGATGCAATGGCGATCCTCTCCAGGAGTCTGGAACGTCCCCCAAGAACCTGCATTCGGTGTATAGCTGGGTCAGATTATCCGTCCAGAAGTCTGTGTCTGCCCTAAAAAGGGAGCCAGGCAGGCCATTTGGGCCCGGTGCCCCATTGTGTCGAATCTTTTTTAAGATTGTTCGAACTAAAGTTTTACCTGGAGTAACTGGGTCATCCAACATTTTGGGCGCGGCTGTAGTGCTGTCTGTTCCTTCCCTTACAGTAAAGGATTTATTTAGAGAAGTTGTACTTTGATCATCATTATACAAAGTTTTCACATGGGCTGCCCAGGTACCTGCGTCGAGTGAATTCTCTCTGTTGGTGACGCCTTGGGTTAAATTATTTAAGTATCGCCAGAACTCTTGGGATTTACATGGTCTCAGCAGTTCGAAGATCTTCAGCCATTTCTCCTCTATGCATTCGCGTTTTGCGGCCCAGACCTGCTTCGAATGGCTTTTTGCGGCTTCTTTGAGTAGCCTTTTGGCAGATTCTGATCCAGTTTTCAGATAAGCCCTGCATTTGAAATGTAATTGTTTGGCACTTTCCTTGATTGCTGGGACGAGTCCTAGAGTATATGATAAGTCTAGGGGGATTCTGCGTGTTGTATTCCCCCGAAGCAGTGAGGCTAATTTGTTGGCGAAATGATCCCATTCATCTATGATACCCCTGTTATTTGCGTCAAATTGCCAGCCTGCCCAGGTTTTTTTCCATTTGTCGAACTTGTTAATTGGCGTTGGCCCCCATTTAATTCTTCTTAGTAGTTTGTGCAGTTCTTCCCCGTTGGATGCCCCAATGCAGCGTAGAGCATGGCGTATATCTGCTGTGAGGTTTAACTAAATCAAAAAGGCAGTGTGATCGCTTTCGCTTCGTGGGTGCACTGTATAGTTTACCACGAGTTTTTGTATTATCTTGCTTAATAAGATATAGCCTATTGTGGTTTGATTGTTGTATGTAGGAGCAAAGAATGCCCCTGGCTTGTTCCTTAAAGACAGAGATTGTGCTGTTGTCAGATTGTAAGTCTGCATTAGGGCAAATTCCTGTGGGCCCGGAGTGGTGGCTTTGTGGTGCAATATCCCCTATATTGTGTGTGTTAAAATCCCCAAGGTTGATAAATTCCATAGATGCAAACTGTAAAAACAGAGTTTCTATCTGATTTATCACCTGAGTGAGCTTGTCCTTGGCACCCTGCCCATGGGAATTATAGTAAACGTTAATTAGAAGGATTGATAGTGGGCCATCAACAGTGGAAAGGCCTTTCAGGGTACCTGCCAAAAACATGTTTGATGGAGTTTTTATTTCTGTGAAGTGTATTTTCAGTGAGTGCTTAATATGTATGGAAATTCCACCTGAGGGTCTTCCAAATATGTTGCATTTGACGGCTGGTTTACAATATTCCGCGTATCCTCTTATTGATATAGGTTTGATTGCCCATGTCTCTTGAAAGCAAATTAGGTCGGCACCTTCAAGGAATGTTAGTGCCAGTGGGTTTTACACAAGCTTTGAAATCCCTGCGACGTTCCAGGTCATAATATTTAATCTTCGAGTGCTATCCAAAGGGTCTCTGTACTTGGCTGAGCCGTTTTTCGGTGGATACTGAACCTTAGGTGACGTGGTCTCCTTACTTACGGGGGACCTGGTGTTAGGGGCTAGGATTTAAGGCCCGTGGGAGCCAAGACTAGTCCTTACTGATATTCCCCCTAATCGAGCAAGAGCGGGTGCCCCCTCCTAAGCATGTTGTTATTTTAAGTAGGCTGTCATTGGTGAGGTTTATTTTTGGACCGTTTTTGGTACCATGGAGGATGGACTCAGCTGGTGGAGCAGGGCGGGTCCAGTCCTTCATAAGTGGCTTTTTCTGGATAATCTGTTCTTGGGGGCCTGGCGGTTCCTTCAGGTCTCTATTTTTCAGGATCATTGGATATTTAATCTCAGGCTGTGTCATGATTTTTATGCCCCAGTTTTCCAGTTGCTTGTTGTTTCCTTTCAGAGTCTCAGCCATAGCCAGATTGGTGAAGATTAGCTCTGTTGTCTCATTGATATCGCTTGGTCCTGGGGCAAGAAAAAACACACTTTCAATGTCGGTTGTTTTTATCTTTTCTAGACCCGGAATATTTGCGCAGAGTTTCAGGAGATTGCTGCGATTGAGAATATCCCATTTACCCTGTGAGATATATTCAGGGTACAGTAATATTTTTAGGTCCTCGTGGTCTTTGGGTGGCAGATTTTGTTGGAGGATCACCTCCTGCACTTCATGGGCCTCTATAGAATTTAGAGTTGTCTTCACCTGGCTGTCCAGATCATCCCCTGCCTGGTTAAGATTAGCCACCATATGCTGAGCTTTGCTCTTGATCATTGGTTGGGTTTGAGTGGGTTTCGTCTCTATCATCCGTAAATTCAGTTTTGCATTGAGATGCCCTGTGGACTGGTGCTGGCGCGGTAGTATATTTGCTTGTTTTGAGTGTTCCTTGATATGTGCTGTTCGAGCATTTGTAAGCCGGTTTGGTCGGTGGGGGACTCTTTAAGTTGAGTTTCAGATCTTTATTTAGTTCATAGTTTCCTTCCCCAGCTTGTTGTTCTTGTGAGTTGTTAAAACACCAGCTTTGTTTTTGTTCCCTCATAACTGCGGGCCTTAACAGATGGGTCGTAGGGTGTCCCACGATGTTGTCAGGAATAGTTTCAGTGTGGATTTTGACTCGTACTTGTGAACCTGCAGTATTTTTATTTAGGTTCTGACTCTGAGGTGAGATATTAGTTTCGTGTTGATCTTTAATATGAGCCCCAGTCTCATGTTTTTTGGGCAGCAGCCACTGCCGGATGGAGCCTTTATTGTTAGGTTTGATTTTTTTCACTTTATTTAGATTTTTAAAAAATTTTCTTGTTTTTTCGAGATAGATGTTGAATGTCGGCGGTTGCCAGCTTTGGCTTATTTTCGATTCCGTGGTCATTGTCTGGATCATGACTAGTTTTTATTATGAGTTCTTCAGCCCTGTTTTGATGGTCAGCCATGGCCCCTGTCGTTTCTTGCGAGGGATCTTTGTCATTAGTTTGTGAGTCTTTCGTACTTGTGGACTCCTTTGAGTTTTGTTGGGAGTGTGAGATGTTCGGTTTGCTACTGACTTCGTTCTTAAGATCCTCGACTAGCGTGTTCATTATCTCTGGAAGCTTTTCTAGTTTGTGCAGTATTGGGCTACAGCCACAGGCCTCTTGTTTGACTGTTAGAGCTGTATTGGCCTGGGCTCTGTGTATCAGTGAATTCAAATGTTCCAGTTTAGAGTCTATCCCCAAAATCAGTCCGGCAACTGTTTGTAGTATATTTATTTGAGTGTCCAGTTTATCTGCATGCATTATCGCGGCATTTGCCATTGAAATCAGAGCATCATTGATCAGTGCTAAATGATTTTCAAATGTAGCGGGCTTCTGATCTATTTCCGCTCTCCTTCTGGGGGGACTAAGGGTCCAAGGGTCGTTTTCTTGTAAGGAACAGCTAACGTTTGAGGAGTTGGGGTGTTGTTTAGATATAGAGTGTTGGCTTGTAGACTCGGCTGATGCTGAAAGTGAGTCAATCAACTCTGAGATGGATCTTGTAGGAGTTCTAAGTGGCCCCGTGTTCTGTCTTGGAACTGAAGAAGAGGCCCCTCACAAGTCCTGATTTGGGGGACAGGGAGGCGAGTTTAGTTGATTATATAGTGCTCTACTGTCTCTACTGTCTCCTGTTTGATTATTAGCTCTATCCGGTACTCTGTCGGGTGGGCAGGCGTCAGGGGGAGTTCGGCCGTCATGCTGTGCCTCTGTTAGATAAACCAATTGGACCTGACTAGTTTAATTTGTGGCCCCGTTTATGCAATTTGAACAGGGAAGTCGGGTTTTGATAGTGGCTTTGAATTTGTCCGCTAGTGATGCCCTCCTTGGGTTCTGATGTTTCGCTTGTTATGAGAGTGTTCGCTCCATTGACCACGTAGCCCGTTTTCATATTCCCTGAGTTTCGACTTCCTGGGTTGTTGGGGCTGTTGGGCTGGGCGTGCCTGGTGACGTTTTTGTTACTGATACTCCAGCCCCCAAACGATCATTGTTTCTGGTGAGAGTGGGATAGCTAAATGACTGGGTGAATGGGGTCCTAGGCTTCTGTCCCCTTAATCACTGGCATCTACTAATGTGCTGGCAATTCTGGTGGTTTTTTCTGAGCATGATGAGCACGCTGCTCCTCCAGATTCGCCAGATTCACCAAGTTTGTCGTTTGAAATTGTATGGTACAGGAATGCTCTTATGTCACTGTTACCATTTGTGGAGGTCGTTCTCTTTGTAGTGCTGAGTCTATTCCTAGTAACCGTGGACTCGTTTGGGTTTAGGGCCCTTCCCGATGGAGTTACGGGCACTATTAATGACTCGCCTGTTTGCTGGTCCTCTGGGGGGCCCCTCCTTGGGGCTTGGCCCTAATTTGGTGCTCCCTCTATCCAGAGGGTAGAGGTGCTTTGACTTTTGCCGCCTTGCTGATTAATGGGGACGATGTTTTTCTTGGTGATGGACCAGGTTTGAGTTTCTTGTCCTCATGTTTTTTTTTTATTGCTTTGCGCTTTGCGTTGAGGCCTCGTTAAGGAGGGTTGATGTCTTGAGGGGATTAGGTAAGAGCCTTCCTGTTAAACTGTCGGACTATTGAACTGTTAGGCCACTAAACCACTAACCCACTAAACTGTTAAACTGTTGCTGTTGCAATTATAGTTAAGCTATTGAGCAGTAGGGCTGTCGGTCGGCTGCGCAGGTAGAGTGTCTATGTGTCACTCCTGGAATGGATGGCTTGGGCTTAGGCTGAGCTGAACTGAGCTGTCAGAGTTTTGTTGTGGCTTCGTTATGGCTTGCAGGCCTCAAGCTCTTCGTAGTAATAGTAGTATTGTTGGAAATGCTGCAGTACTTTTAAAATGCTTTTTTTTGTTTTTTTTTAAAGAGTCTAAGATGAGAAACTACAATGTTCGTTGCCCAGTGTGCCCTCGCCGATCACCGCAACGCACCACGGGCCTTGGCTCCTAAGTTATTGCTCTGAGTATCTCTGGGTGTCTCTGGTGTCTCCGGTGTCTCCGAAGGTTGTATGGATCAAGCTGTCGATCCACCAGGCCGCATAGTGGTTGCAGCAGGGCAGAGTGATTGGGGGATCACGGCACTTTCTCTGTATGAAGGGGCAGCAGTTTGCAGTTTTTCCACACTCACGTCGTTGAACACTCCTGCTGCCCCCAGTTGCCCTCCAATGCCCCCCTTCCCGTCACTCACCTCAGGATATGTGGAGAGGGTGGGGAGCAGAGTAGGGGGCTGCACTGCCGCTGGGACAGTCACTGGGTTACTGGGGGCTGTTGCTGTAGTCGCCGGTGCCAGCTGTTTTGAAGCTTGGAGGCGGAAGGTAGAAGGTGTCGAGTGCCTGCCGCCTGATGCCTGGTACAGCCTGATGCCGCCTCCGCCCCAGTGGTCCCGGTGGTTGCGGCGACAGGGTTCAATCGGGGCTTTTTGCGGTTCTTCTGGCACCCGGTGGCTCTTCTTTAAAATGCTGTAAATGCCGGCAAAAGGGCGGCGAAGAGAACGGCAAGGTGAACGGCTGGAAGAGCGACCGTGGACCGGCCGCTACAACCGCCGCGAGTCTGCTCTGGTGCATGCCTGTTCCGGCCTTGCGAAATTCACGAAAACATTGTTGCAGTACACTTTCTGTGTGCACTTGCCAAGTCGACATGGCAGCCCCAGGCTGCACACAGGCTCTGCAATGGCAGGCCAGAGTTACACTTTACCGGCTGTTTGCGTGGGTGGCACAATCCAGTGCTGCAGCCCACCAACAGCATTTGATTCATGGGCCCCCGCACTCAGAGTGCACTTTACTAGGGACTGACACATAAATCAAATAGGCCAATCATGGAAACACCAATCCATAACACATTTTACACAGAGAGCATATGCACTTTAGAACTGATTGGCAGTGGTAAAGTGTCCAGGGTCCTAAAACCAACAACGGCAGGCCAGGAAAAGATAGGAGGAAGAAGCAAAAAGTTTAGGGATAACCCTGCAAAAAGGGCCATCTCCAACAGTCACACACAGCCATGAACTTCTTGATGCCTTTTTTTGTACTTGTGCCTATGTCCATATTACGGCACAGACACAACGTTTCCCTCATTTTCAAGAGGCCATGATCCCATAACAAATCAAGGAACGCCTGTTAGGATCATATAGCTTTATCTCTATAATAGAAGAGTCTACGCAAGTATATGCAGCTCTAATTTAATACCAAAGTGCCACGGGCCTACAGAAAAATGAGTGAGATGTCGTTTGCTCCCCTATGATACTTTACATAACATGACCACAAACACACAAATCATAGCAGCACCCCACTCTGGTTCCATTGGGGGTGTAGCCAATGACGTTGCTGTTATGATTCCTTTAGCCCTTTGCCATTACATACCATTGTTTCAGGTTACGTGACTTTATAATGGCACCATTGTCAGGAAACACATGTGTAACACTCTGGCTTAAATAAAAGGCTCGTTTATTTGATATGTTTTAGATATAACGGACTACAGAGCCATATCAAATTCAGCAAGTTCAGAAGCTTCCATTAGGACAACCAAGTCTTACACATACCTGCACGCTGTACCAACCTTTTTACAGTGTCACCTATTAAACCCGAAGTGTTCTAAAAAAGCATGATCAGCCCTGTTTATCTACATCGGCCTTAATCAGTTCTCTTTTAGAGTGTTCCATTTAATCTGAGGTAAAAAATAATACACACAGCATTAAGTAATTGTCCAGTAGAGGGCGCAAAAGGGTTATATTATTTGTATTTACTGCCATGCAGTGGGAAGAAAAAATAGCAACAAGAAGCAGGCAGGGATAGTTTTCACTTGAGAGGTATTACTCAAATGCTGTCGGCAGGACCACTTCTATACTTAGACCACGCCGACTACTCCTATGACGTCCTAAGCTCATGAGAGCCACAGACGCCAGCGATATGCTGCTGACTCATGACCTGCAACAATTCGGAAGCCTCTTACACGATAAAAAAGGAGGCGGGGTCACCACAGGCCCAAAGTGCGTATTACAGAAGGTGCATGCCTAAATACATTGCGAGCAGGTATCAGTGAATTGTTTCTGGAGTATTTTTTACATCGTTCTAACTTTACCATTCCCAGCTTAGATAGGATGCTGTCATTTAAAGATGTTCAGCGTAGAGTGAGGACGATGCACGCCACGAGAAGGGGGTCCAGGGAGCAGGGGGCTGCTATCAATGGTGTAACAGGTGCAGTACCACCGGTTACCAGGGCGTCCAACATGGACACCATTTAGAGGTAGTCAGGGGTCACAGCTGTGACCTCTAGATTGCGGCTGCCCGCGGCACCTGCAGGGGGGCCACCCTAAACGGGCGGCCCCGTTAGTGCCATTGGGGCATTTCCCCACCCCCACTACTAATGTGGGACTCTAGGAGGAGTCCCCTGACAAGACACGCCAGGAGCGTCACTTCCGGCGCTCCGAGGAGGTAGGGAGGCATTTATGCCTCCCCCGGCCATCTTGGAGTCCTCTATGCGCCGCACACTGGCCTCACAGGGCTCACAATGTAGGTGCCAGGAGTATTTATTTATTTATGCATTTTAATAAAGCGTGGTCTTTACCCGAAGGTGTTAGAGTGCTGTACAATAGAACCAGTTACGTTACATGAGAGAAATGTTACAAAATAGAACGTACAAATAGAGCAGGACACAGAATCAAACACAGCAAGCAAGAGGAGATAGGGGAAAACATAGCAGGCAAGAACACAATATCAAACACAGCAAGTTAGGAATGTACAAAAAAAAAAAATTACAAAATTTACAATGACTAACGAACTTCCTGGCGGGGTCTGAGAATTAAGGAATTAGTTCTGAAAGTGTCTTTGGAATAGAAGAGATTTGAGGTCCGCTTTGAAGATCCGGATGGAAGTGGTGGCACGGAGCAATGGACGAAACGAGTTCCAGATTCTCACCGCATTACCATAGAATGATTGAGCCATCAATTTTTCCCTTTTGAAGTAGGGGGGCTCAAGCAGAAACTTTTCCGCACTCCGAGAAGGTCTCAAGCCTCCAGACAATTTCAGTTTATTCGTCAGATAGCAAGGGGAGGAAGTGTGCAAGGCTTTGTGGGTGATGCCAGCCATTTTGTAAATAGCTCTTGCCTCGATGGGAAGCCATCTGAGAGAAGACAGGATAGGAGTTATGTGGTCACTTCGTTTGGACCCTGAGATGAAGCGAGCTGCTGAATGGAGGACGGATTTGAGGGGGGAGAGGTGAGATTTGGGAAGGCCAGTCAGAAGAGAATTACAATAATCCAGTCTAGAGAGAACTAGCGATTGGACCAAGGTTTTTAGGTCTTTCTCCGGGAAGAACCGACAAATCCCCCACAGAAGGCGCAGCTGATAACGTGCATTCTTGGCAATGGAGTTGATGTGTGAGATTAGGTTGAGTCTTTTGTCAAGTATGACACCTAGGGATTTAGCGCAGTAAACAATGATGGGTTTACTGTTGCGTAAATTCAGCAGATCAATCCAGGATTGAACAGGAGGCGGGGAGAGAGAGGTAGATAGGAGGAGGAATTCAGTTTTGGAGGGATTGAGAATGAGTTGGTGAACTAACATCCAGTTCTGATTAGAGTTGAGAGTAGAGTTGAGTGGTGAGAGATCTTGTGAGGAAGACACCTTGAGGTAGATTTGAGTGTCCTCCGCATAAAGATGGTAGAGGATTCCCGATTTGCTTAGGTGGTTCCCTAATGGTTCCAGATAGAGATTAAACAGAGTGGGTGCAAGGATAGAACCTTGAGGGACTCCTTGACCAACCACCATTGGGGACGAGAGACTGTTCACAATCTTGATCATTTGGGATCTGTCCAAAAGGAATGAGGCAAACCATTTAAGCACTGTCCCTTCCATGCCCATTCTCTGATGAAGAGTGTTATGGAGGGTGTTGTGATTAACAGTGTCAAAGGCTGCAGAGAGGTCAAAAAGAATCAGACGGCACGATTCCCCCGAATCGAGTATATGCAGCGCATCATCGATCACTTGCAGCAGGGCTGTTTCAGTGCTGCAATTTTGAATAAAGCCAGATTGGAACACGTCAAGGAGATAATTGTCCATAATGTGTTGGGAAAGTTGTTTTGCAACACATTTTTCTGTGATTTTTGAAAGAAAAGGGAGATTGGTGATGGGGCGGAAGTTATTGAGGTCGTTCGCATCTGCGGAGGTTTTTTTTAGAAGGGGGATAACCTGTCCTGTTTTGAGGATAGTTGGGAGGGATCCTTGACTGAGGAAGAGATTAACTAGCCTGGTCCAACAGGAGAGAGTATTCGTATAGAAATCAATGGCGATGACACTAGGGATGGGGTCAGAAGAATGGTTGGAGGGTTTGGTTTCGAGGATGCATTTGAGGAGGTCATCTTCCGAGATGGCGGCAAACTACTGCCAAGTGACTAAGGATTTTCGCTCCTCAATGGGGGTGGGGTAGGTGACCCGATCCACCAGTGATTTGACCTTTTCATCAAAGAATATATCGAATTCAGTTGCTTTCTTTGAGGCATCCTCAGGTTTGATGGTTTGGGGAGAGCAGTTTGGGTTTTTGATGAGGTCGAAAAGTTTTTTGGGTCTGTTTTTAGCTGAGTCGAGGAGGGATTTGAAATGTGATGATTTTTCAAGGAAGATGTGCTTGTGGTATTTGGATCTTGCCAAACGTAAAAGAGAGAGATTGGAGGTGGATGGAGATTGTCCCCAATGTTTCTCCAAGATTCTAAGGTTTTTCTTTTAGTCATAGAGAGCTTCATTGAACCAAGGTGCTGAGGGGTGGGTCTTTTCCTTTTGCTTTGGATTGGAGCGACATTGTCGATTTCGACTGCAAGGATTGAGAGGCAATGGGGGGTGATATCGTTGACATCCGTGTTAGGGTCTAGACTAGGAAGTGAACGCATAGCAGAATCACACAGAGTCTCAAGATCAATGTTTTTAGTGTTGCGGAACCAGGTAGAAGCCCTTTTAGGTTGGCCGAGAGTTATAACGTGTGAAAGGTGAAAACGGAAGGGAATGAGGAAATGGTCTGACCAGTCTACATGGATAGGGGGAGCAATGGTAAGCTAGTCTGATTTAGAAATAACAAGGTCCAGAATTGAGCCCTTGGTGTGTGTAATTTCCGGGCAGTGTTGGACAAGATCGTTAGCTGAGAGAAAGGTTGCTAGCTTGTTGGCAGCTGAGTGTTCCACGGAACCCCAGTGGTGATTGAAGTGACCTAGGAAGATCTGCCTGTCGCTCTGAGAATATTGGTCACTAATGAAGTCGGTGAGTTCCCCCATGAAGGAAGAGCAGTTACCAGGCGGGTGGTAGATGGCATGGAACCTGAAGGATGAGCCGTGATGAACTTGAAGTTCTAGGGATAGGCATTCGAATGTGTGGAAGAAGATGGTAGGAAGGGCTTTAATTTGAAGGGATTTTCTGAAGATAATCGCAACACCTCCCCCGATCTTGTCTGTTCTGTCGTTCCTGAGGATAGAGTATTCGGTAGGTATCAGAAGATCAAACAAAGTGTGAGAGGAGTCATTGAACCAGGTCTCAGTAAGAAAGAGCATGTCGAGATTGTGGTGGGTGATAGTGTCAGAGATTTCCAGTTTGTGTTTGGTTGCAGATCTGCAGTTGTGGAGCATACAATGTAGCTCTGACGCAACTGTTTTGGTGATGGGAGTGTTTGGGCTGTTAAGGGAGATAGGGATTAGATTCTTGAATGAGGGTGTCCCTTGAGAGGGAGGCTGGTAAGTTCTGACAGAAGAGATGGTCTGAATGGTGAATTGAGTAGAATTGTTAGGAGAGGGGAGTGGAGGGGGATTGACGTTGGTAGTCTTGTAGCTAGCCAGTAAGTTGGTGATGTCTGTGGAGGACAGACTGTGGTTGGCTTTATTGGGGCGCGGGAGCAAGGAACTCCTCAGGAGGTTATTAGGGGAGGGGGATATCTTAGCACTTAAAAGTGAAATTGATGCTTCAAGCTGGTAAATGGAAGAGATGAGAGAATCAAGTTTATTTTCCAGGGAGGGGTGGGCTGAGCACGGAGTGTTGGGTGGCACGATGGTTAAGGGAGGGAGTGAAGTAGGTGAAGGAGGACAGGGGGATGAGGGGTACCGGGGAGAGTGTTGGGGTGCAAGGGTCGAAGGTGGGGAAAGATGGTGGTAGAAAGGAGTGAATGGTGTTACAGTGATATTTTTACTGGTGTTAAGCAGAGGTGAATAATAGAGATCATAAGTAGGAGGAGAAAACTGAGAAGTAGAAAGGGAGGGTGGGAGGTGGAGGGGGGAAGAGGGGGGTCAAGGGAAGGACAGGGATACGGTAAGATGAGAGGAGAAGAGCCTGTACAGGGAGGGGAGGGAGGGGGGTCAATGGAAGGCCAGAGGAATGGGGAGAAGAGAGAGGGTGCAGGCCATGTACCATGGGCTTTGAAAGGTGAATGTAGGGGGACAGGCACCAGGCAGAGTGGGGGGGGGGGTTGGGCTAGATGGTAGTTGTGGGAGGAGTGAGGCACTGTAAGGTCAAAGGGAGGGAAGAGGACGGAATTACCAAGAGGGGAGACAGGGTTGTGAAGCATAGGAGGAGGAAATACTGTGTGGTCAGAGGGAGGGAAGAGGATGGCATTACAATGAGGGGAGACAGGGATATGAGGCATAGGAGGGGGGAGTGTAGGTTGTAGAGAGACGGGAGGTGTAAGAACACAATTGAAGGTATGAGGGAAGGGGAAGAGCGAAAGGGATGAGAAGGGGGGAGGAAAGGGGGAGGGTAAGGCGAGTTGATCGGTAGTTCAGGTTGTAAGAAACGTGGATTAAGTAGAGGGGAAATGGGTAGGAATAAGGGGGTTGGGGGTGGGAGATGGCATTGGAATATTGGGGAGATGCAGGGTGGGGAGGGGAAGTCGGAGGTAAAGCAGACGAGATAAGGGGGAGATCAAGTTGGGAAGGGGCAGAATGGGAGGGGAGGGAGCAAGAGAAGGGGGGGATAAAGGATAGACCTGAGACTCCCGGGAGGGTCTCAGAAAGGGAGAAAGTAGACGAGCTAGAAGAAGACGAATCGAGAGAGATTGTAGTCGCAGGGTTGGGACGAAGGGAGTGGAAGAGGTGGTCAAAGAGAGAGAGACAGGAGTCTAGCTTGGATCTAGCAGGGAGAAATCTAGAGGTCACAGCTGTGACCCCTGACCACCACCAAATAACTTCCACAAGGGTCACATCAACGTCAATTGTTTTTTTACTACCAAAATTGGGGTTAGATGACCCATTCTCCCTGCCCAAATCAGTGCCAATGGCATTATTCTAACGTCACTGCGTAGGTTTACACTATAACTTATCCCACAAAACAACGGCCGACTATTGCCGGATCTCGCCCTAACTGTTTTGTGCGAAAATTGCAGAGACTTTGGTTAATGCCAAATTGACTGACTAAATGACTTCCAGAAGATGGTAATAACTTATCCATCTCTCTGTGAGACTTGTCTCACCTTGGCCGACCCCAACCCAGAGGCAGTTTCCGCTTTTATTCTATTATGTGCAGGTATTAAGGAACTGATTTCCAGACCTACAGCCCTACACAAATCTGACCCTAGGTGGTTTGATAACACCTGTTCTAGGGCTAATAGGGATCTCAGAGCAGCTTTATCAGTCTCCCCTAGAGACCCCACTCTTATCAGAACCTTAAGGCACAATTATAAAAGTGTAATAAAATTAAGGCGAGACGTGATCTTAAAAGGGTATTGGAATAACTTGGCCTGTGCGGCCAAATTTAACAAAACAAATAATTTTTGGTCTGCCACTAAGTCCCTGAGAGCTTTTGGGAATATATCTACCCCCCTAAGCTGCAATATAACTAGTGAAGTGTGGGTCGCTCATTTCCCGAAAATATATGCCTCCCCGCCCCAATGCGATGATACCTTGGAAAATTTCATGCCTACCCAAATTCAAATTTCTTTGATTGAGGTTGAGGAGGCAATATCCCAGAGCGCGGGAAATAAAGCCCCAGGGACCTTATAAAATCAAGGCCAGAGTTCTGCGCTCCTCTGCTACTTAACGTTTTTAACAATTTAATCACAAAAAAAATAACAAACACATGGTCCACATCTGTAATTATCCCCATTTTTAAAAAAGGAGATAGATCAAACCCAAGCTGTTACAGATCCATTTCCCTAATCGATAACACCCTTAAAATATTGGGGAGAGTTCTATTTAACAAGGGCAGAGGATGAAAATATAATAAATAAATGTCAGCTGGGTTTCCGTAGTCATCTGGGTACTGTGGAACAGTGTTTGAATCTTAATTTAATCATAGGGAAATACACTATCGCCCGACAGTCCTCTTTACCTGGCATTTATGGACCTTTCGTCCGCTTTTGATTTTGTTAATAGATCTAGGCTCTGGCAATGCCTCCTAGACTATGGGTTAGATAAAGATTTGGTGTACTTTTTAGCTTATCTCCACAGGGACTTAAGGGCCCGGGTAAGGATAAGTATGGATGGGGCAGTGTCAGGAGACATAGTGGTTGGGAGAGGCGTCAGACAAGGGTGCGTTCTCGCCCCACTCTTATTTATTTTATATATTAATGAACTTCATAACGTCCTGTCTAACCAAACCACCGATGTCCCTATAATTAATGGTAACAAACTGCCCGCCTTACTATACGCAGATGATGCTGTTTTAATGGGCCGAACACCTAATGCCCTGAGAATTTTAGTTAGGGGATTAGCAGTTTTTATGAATAATTTGGATCTTTGCACAAATTTTTAAAAATCTTTTTTAATGTGTTGTGGCCCTAAGAAACGTTTCATTAATATTAATACCAGACTGGTTTTCTCTCTTCCCAGAAGTGCACACGCATCCACCCTCCTTCGTAAACTGCATTGGCTTCCAGTGAAGCTTAGGGTCCATTTTAAAGGCCTCTGCATGGCCCATAAAGCACTCTTTGGCAATGCCCCGGAATATGTTAAACAGCGCCTGAGGAAGTATGTTCCCGCTAGGCCCCTACGTTCTGGGGCTGTCCCAAATCTGGTTCAACCCAGATTCAAATTAAAAACTAAAGGCGGTAGTGCTCTCTCAGTGCTCATTCCTCAACTCTGGAATGACCTTCCCTCTAGCCTGAAGGAGGAATTTAACCTTCTCTCCTTCAGGAAAAAACTGAAGACATTTTTGTTTGGCACAGTAACACCTTCAGGCTAATTGGAGTTGGCATATGGTTGGGGAGGCGGTACGATGTTGGTGGTTGTCTGTTTTGCGCTTAGAGACCAGTGGTGATAAGCGCTCTATAAGAACCATTTAACATTAACATTAACATAACTATTACCTTGGGCCCTGATTCTTTGATATGCACTCGCACTTTCCCTTATTTGGGCATACAATTCTCTGACAATGGGTCCTGGACACCACATTCGGCTTATGGACTGACTAAATTCTCAAGAGCCATAAACTCAGTAATAAATCTCCCCCAACCGAAAAGCATTGAGGTGGTACTGTCCCTACTCAAAATCTATAGGACACAATGTGTCCCAATCATGACCTATGGGGCTGAAATTTGGGGCCATACAAATTTGAAAAGCGTCCAGGCCGAAGAAAACAGATTTTGTAGGAGGCTTTTGGGCCTACCAATTTCATCGTCCACTTTTGTATGCCATAACGAATTAAGAATGCCATACTTGGAAGATTACATTAGGTCACGCCCTGTTTTATTTTGGCTAAAGATCTGGAAAAATCCAGCAGCCCTATTTACAAGGGAGATCTTGGCTGATTGTCTAAACTGTGATAAGGGCGGTGACATCTCTTGGCTGGCTCAAGTACGGGCAAACTTGACTGCGGTCAATCTAGTGCATATTTTTAATAATCCTGAGCAACTAGATGGAATTGACGGAAAAATTATCCGTAAAGTTTTATATCAATACTACGGGGATGCTAGATATGCCCAGGAATCCGCCAAAGTGTCTGTGAAACAATATATCCTAATGACAGGCGAGGGTGGATCCCCATTATGCTCTCCTATTAGTTATCTCTTAAGAGATATTACTCGTTGGGAGCGAAGCCTTCTTTTTCGTCTTAGATCGGGCTCAATAAAGTATCTGTTGTGCTTCCCCATGGGTTATCAACCTAACATTGAGAACTTGGTTTGTCCATGTGGTAACTCAGGGAAACAGTCTACGCTACACTTTTTGTTTTTTTGTTCTTTTTATCAAAAATATAGTATGCAGTTATTGATACCGTTCTTCAGGGCAAAGGGCACAACGGACTTTAAGGATGCATATAAAATTATTCTCCAGCTTAAAGATTATGATATAACATACCGAGTGTGCACTTTCTTGAAAATGGCCATCCGCTCACGTCTTTCTATGAATTAATGACTGCTGGATTAGGCTGAACAATATGCATTTCTAGATTTTGTATTGCTTGTATTTATATTTTGTACTATGCACACTTGCACCTTCACGTAATGCTGCTAACTGTAATCTTTTTGAGATTTAAGGATTTGCTCGTCTTTAGCTGCTTTTCTGTGAAATATTTGCACTTTGCACACTGTCACTTTTACATCGTTGATGATATCAAGATATGGATAATTTAGTAATATTTTAATTGATTAGTTTTAATGTTGAGTTTCTATTTTAATGATGATGGACTATGTATGTGATTATGAGTAATGTTTGTGCTTTTATGGATAATGCATATCCGAATAAAGGTAACGATGATGATGATGACTTCTTATTCCTTATTTGATTCTGCCCTGGCCAGTTTTCGTTCTTATCTTACAGAAGTGGCAATGGTTGCAGTACACAATGATTTCCGTGTGATTTTGGATCAAGGTGGCTTTGCTGCCTTGGTCCTTCAAGATCTTTCTGCAGCTATTGACACTGTGGGGCAGATTTAGTATTCTTTCATGGAACTCATTGTAGCATGACAACTTTCTGCACTGAGTTGTGTGAAATGGAGAGAGCAGAAATGCACCATATTTACAAAGACATGGAGCACAGTGTTACCTAGCACCAGCGCTGGCACCCTTGCTCCATAGTGCAAGGGTGTCTACGTTTAGGGCAGGATTGCTTTTGTGTAGGAAGGAATACCAGGTATACCTTCCTGCTCAAAACGCATCACGCCCGGAAAGAGGAATTAATTAGGAGACATAAAGATATTTCTCCTTGTTACGCCTCTGTTAAGTAAGCGCATCATTTTGATGCAAACCCAGGTTTACAGATCTTTGTTAATCTGGGTTTGTGTCAAAATACATGGGTGGATGCATGTAAACACCAATACTTCGCCCTTGTAAAGCCTACTCAACGCAAGGGTACACAAGGCAGCGCATAGCTCCGTGCATTACTTTATATTTACTAAACCACACAATACCATGCAAAGTAGCTTTGCATGGCTTAGAAATTCACAGATATGGGCTTGCTTTTTCATGTGACCTTAGCAAATCTGTCCCTGTATTTTTTAACATACTGTTAACTAGCAGACCTGTCTTCATTCTTTTCTTACTGGGCACAATCAGTCAGTAATAATCTTCTATTAGATTGTCAGCAAAACACCCACAGTTTGTAGTTGCACCAGGATCTTCCTTAACTTGTACATTGTTTAATCTCATTATGGTTTCACTCATAGCTCTTATTAGGAGTTATCAATTCTTACATATATGTTACGCAGATGATACTAAATTCATTGTAAGCATCAGATTTGTAATGGTTTAAAGGCTTTGGCTGAAAGGATGTCCAGAAAATATCTAAGATTAAGTTCACATAAAACAGGAGTGCTGAATTTATGACACTTCTTTCCTCTGGTATCCAGACTCAGGGTCCAATTTCGGTATTGGCTTAGACAGTTAAGAATCTTGGGTGATATTTGATTCTAATTTATATTTTCAAACACAGATCAATAAATTGGCTACTTCCTGTTTTTGCATTTGAAACGTTTAAGAAAAATTCTTCCCTATATTCCTCGGTCTTGTCACTTCCCCATTATCCAACCTATTATAGGCTCTCTAGATCATTGTAAAATTCTATAGTTGGGCCTTCCACCCTATCCTCTTCAGCATTTTCAAATCATTCAGAGCAGTGCAGCTCAGTTCATATGGAATCTGCCTAAGTGTGCATCCATTGCTCACCATCTGCAAAGGTTACATTGGCTCGCAGTGGAGAAAATAATTCAATTGAAGCGCTTGCTCATTTGCTCTGCGGCTCTTAATCATTTAGGTCCTCTCTTCACACGCCAGTCTTTTCATCCTTAGAGCCCACACAGGCAGTTGTGCTCCTCTTCATCAAATCTTCTTTAAGTCTCCAGAATATGCAAAATGTGGCAAGAAGCCTTCCATTCAGTGGTTAATTTGTAAAACAAATACGTGCCTGGGCTCCCGTCAGGAGGTAGCTTGCACCAGTCCATTTCACCTGCTAGTGAGGCCTAAAACAGAACCAACACCAACCATGAAAGTAGGGTGTGGATGTGGCATAATGGCCAGAGCGGCAGACTTCGAAGCTGGGGAAACAGGTTGGAGTCTTGGCGTCGGCTCAACATCCTGTGATTCTGGGCAAATCATTCAATCTCCCCGTGCCTACCATAAACAAATGTGTCTGGTGCTCATGAAAAGCACTGGTTTTAATGATTAAGTGCCAGTACTCCACCGGCTCATATTAAGCACTGGTTCTTTTGCTTATCTGATGGTCAAAACCTGGAAGACGCTCCCAATCTTCCTATGTTCTGAAGGCAATCTTCTCACGTTTAGGAAATAATGGATTTCTTAGATTTTTTGGAAATAATGTATTTGTTTTTCTTTCCATAAACATGTTAAAAAGTGTAGGGGAGAGGGATGATCCCCGTGGTACTCCTAAAGTGACTGGGTGGGCTTGGATAAGGATTGGCTGACCTTGAAACTTTGTGTTCTGTTTTGAAGAAAGAGGCGAACCAATTTAGGACCGGACCAGATAGTCCCATTCTGTATTTCAAGAGATCTAGTAGGTTGTCGTGTTTGACAGTGTCAAAGGCCGAGGTTAAATCAAGCAGGATTAGTAAACAGGCTTTGTTTTGGTCCAGAATTTTTAATGCATCATCAATGCTGATTCGGTACTGTCATTGCACGAAAACCTGATTAAAATTGATTGAGCAAGTTGAAGTGGTCTATGTGGTTGCTAAGATGTGTGTGAACACATTTTTCTAGCAGTTTGGCCAAGGTG
Organism: Triturus cristatus; assembly: GCF_964204655.1. Classification (NCBI taxonomy): domain Eukaryota; kingdom Metazoa; phylum Chordata; class Amphibia; order Caudata; family Salamandridae; genus Triturus; species Triturus cristatus. The sequence continues at coordinate 153,865,490 of NC_140580.1, forward strand.
GGTATGTTGGATATTGGGCGGTAGTAATTTAGGTCTGATGGGTCCAACGATGTCTTCTTTAAAATAGGAGAAACCTGACCTGCTTTAAGGATATCTGGGATGCATCCTTGCAGGAGAGAGGTTTTTATAATACTTGTCCATAGAGGTACTAGTATTGGGATGAAGCCTTTTAGGTGGTTTGCTGGGAGAGGGTCAGAGAAGTGATTGGAGGGATTCAGAGCCGTGAGCATTTTTAGAATAGTATCCTCGTTTTAGGTGTTGAAGGAAGCCCAGGCTACTATAGAAGATAGGACATTGGTGAGAAGAACAGCTAGACTGCTAACCAGTGCCTGTCTGAGACTTCCTAGGCTGAGGGTAGATTTCAGGGCAATGAAGGAAGAGTGTATTGGCCACCTTTAGAGACTCAGCCCAGGCCTGGCAACATTTCGTAGCTGCACTGACTTTCCACTCACAACAGTTTGCACAATCTGCTTAATATCTTCACGTATATTTTGTTGTGCATTTTCAGTTTCTCTTTGCCCTTATGATTTGCTTGGTATCTCTTGTTTGTTCCTTGTGTTGGCTACTCTGTTTGTGATCATTGGGCTGAAACCTGCTGTGTGGTGTCCTAGTTACTAATGCTTGTCTGATGCTCGATGCTTTGTCTCATCACAGCAACATCCATTGCAGAGCCGGGTATGTGGGACACTCTTTTGTTAATTAGCCTTTCATGTACCTGCTTAATTTCTCATTTAATATAAAGAAAAAAGAACAAGCATTGGTAAATGCATTAGGTTTTGCCTATGTGATTAATAATGAGCAGTTTTTTGTTGTAAGTTGTGAGTAGTTGTGCAATATAAGTTACTGAAACTCAGTTAAAGAGTTATAACTTGAGATTTTGCCGTGTTTATCACAGGTAGATGTGAAGTTTTTTTTATGCATCATGAGTAGCTGTGATGTATTTTAGTGTGCAGATGTGCTACCCGGCCTACACCCGAGTAGATATAAGGTGTTGTAGTGTTTACAAGACTAGGCTTGCGTCGTGCACCTATGTAACCACAAGCAGAGTCTAGCCGTTTTTACATGCATCAAAGATAGAGGTGGACTCTAGCAGTGTTTGCCCTAGGAAATTAAGAACTGATTTACCATGCACCATGTTCATGTGTAAGATGTTCCGGTTTGCACCAGTGGCAGATGTGAGCTATTTCAGTTTGCGCCATGTATAATATGAGATGTACTATTGTGCACACTACAAGATGCAGGACATTCTAGCTTGCTCTAAAGGCAGGTTTAGGCTCTTCTAGCGTGTACCACTTCTGATTTTAGAGCTGTTCTAGTGTGCACCACTCATAGATGTGAAATGCTACATAGTGTAACACTGACAGACGTGAACTGTTTTAGCGTGCAACACAGGAAGACGCAAGTTGCTCCAGCACACACCGAGTCACATGAGTGGCTTTTTATGTAGACCACAGGCAGACGTAAAGTGCTCCAGGGTGTAGCAGACTTGAGGTGTTCTAGTAGGAACCACCGTTGCATCACACGTGAGGTGTCATATACATACGTTGTGTGGGTGCAAGCGCCAGACAGATGTGTCTACAAGGTATAGATGGGAGCTGTCTAACGGATTCCTGTCAGCCCCAAAAATCACCCCTGCAACCTCTGTTGTAATAACATTGTGTGGCTGTTGTACTGGGTGTGTTTACGTGGTTGGTGAAACCTGCATCTTAACCAGCAGCATCTGCTCAACCCCTCAGAGGCGATGCTGTGCCCCTGTGTGCACTGCCTGCGAAATCCCAGTGCGACTGTGCCTTCAAAGATAGCCCCCGTGCTGAATCAATTGAGAGAAACAATTGCTGCGCTAATTGATATTCCTGATACTAGGCTCTGCTCGCCTTTCACAACTGACTCTGGGATATCACCTGATTGGTAATTTAATAGCGACTGAAGGGGGGGTCTCTTGAAGACATGAAAAAGGAGCTCTCTCAGACCTCATTAATGACTAAGAGACAGCAAAAGAGAGAAAAAATTGAAACTGGAGAGGGCATCATTTGGAAAGGTTCTGCGAGATCAAGAACGGAAGAGGTGCAAGAATTAGAGAGTGTGAGAGAGAGAGATTAAAGAAAGAGAGCATCATACAGGGGAGTGAAGAGAGAGCGAAAGGGTGAGACAGTGAGAAAAGCGATGGGAAGAGGGGCAATTGTAATGGCACATCACTTCATCCCCCTGGTGAGGCACTGAAGCACATTATTGGACGGGTAGCGAACGACATTGTCGGCTGCTTGGTTGGAAGGGAGATCTACTGCAGAGCATTCTATGGGGAGTGTGTGTTGGTGTCGGGTGTGAGTGACCTGAGTACTGTTCTGATCCTGACAGGTCGCAGCACTTAACAGTGCATGGGGGGAGAGATAGAACATGCACAGTTTACGTTAATCAAATGCTGTGAGTTATTCCGGAGTGAGAGACGGCGAGAAAGAACTAAAGGGAGAGCGACTATGGGAGACAGAGAGAGTGAGAAAATTAGAAGTTGAACAGTTAGAACACGCATGTGTTCACAAGAAAGTTCGAGTGAGGAGGAGTCTTAGAGAGAGACTTAAATAAAGGTCTTAAGAGAGGGTTTTTGTGAGAGTGGGGCTATGCTATTAGTTTGAAGGGTCTTCCACAACTCCTTCTTGTAATACTCCTCCTTGCACGGATGCTATTCGTCGTCTAATACCAGTGTGCACTGACTCCCAGCTCGCACAGAGGCAGGCAGACTGCATGCACCGTATCGGGTGCAGCCCTGTGCTGCTGCCAGTCATAGTGTGTGGAGGAAAAGGAGACCTGACCTTACCAAAGCCCTCTGTGAGGAGGATACTGGGTCCTCCCTATCCGAAGCAATGCCTTGCAAGGAGCGAGGTCTGCCCTCCCTTGCGTGGGACACACCAACAATCATCATCATTTTAGTATGGCCCCGTGGTGATGAGATTTCTCCCTGACTCAGCTGCCATTGCTGTCAATAAGAGATACAGAGGCTCCCAGGGCTGCTGTTCATTGGAAGCCACAGCTTCCTCCATCACATCATCATTCAGAGTGCCCTCACCCGCACTATCTGACAAGAATGTATACACAGGAGCCAGGGCTCTGCTGTGTAAAGGAGTCTGTGATCTCAGGCAGCGAGGCGCTTCTCCTCGTACCGGCACCACCTCTTGCACAAAGTGACCTAAGGAAGCCTGACATGTATGTTCCCTGTCTGTCTAAGAAACTCTGCAGCTGTGCAAGTGTGAGCACTGGTGTGCTACATATATATAACTTAATTGCGTGATTTGAAAACCCTTGCAACGATCTACAATGTAGAGAATCAATACTGTATATAAAATAGGTAATATGATTAAAAACTTTGCATACAATTAAAAGTCAGCCGTCATCATGACATATAAAACTCTATTACAAATGCACTGTCCTTGGCTTTCGATAGATTGTGTTCAGACAAGAAGACGGCAATCCCAAATAGACTAGAGATTTAAGTCCCAGCCGACTAGACTATGCGCATCTCCTCTCCTTTTAGCTTTTTAAATTTTATAATTTTTTTTTTTAAAGCTCTCCGTGATCCAGGCCGGGTCACCGGTAAGGATGGAGTGCAAATAGGCAAGAGGACTAGGTCCCTGTCCGGGAGTCCGAAACGCATCTCACCTCCTCGAGCTTTTTTGCGAAGCGGTCCATGAACCTGACCAGGGCGCAGTTTAGTATGGTGTTCCTGGGGTCGAAGCAGGCCAGCACTGCTCCTCTGCAAGATCTAACGTCCTTATCGATCCAGCCCCTTCGTAATAGGGTTCTTCTATCCTCTAGGAGATTAGGGCACAAGCATAGCACATGCAGTACACCTTCCCTATGTTGTCTGCAGAGCCGGCACGTTTCCTGAGCACGGTCTCTTTTCCATTTAGAGAGATGGCAGTTCATAGGCATCACCCCCATTCTCAGCCTTAAGAAATGGAGCTTAGTACATGCATTGAAGGTAGTCATTAGGTAGCTCTGAGGTTTCAACTGTGGATAGGTGCGAAGGGTCATCGAACCGTGACTGCGTGCCGTAAGGCTGGCCTTGTCTTCTACTGAAGAAAGTCGTTTCGCACTGAGTTTTGCTGGCCTCTTAAACTCGTGTTGGCTTGCATGTAGGGCCCAGAGGTTACTCAGGCCAAGAGTGCTAAGGCCACAGAACAGATAGCTGTTCCCTGCCTGCCATCGACTTGTGTCCAGCAGGCTCCAAAGGTGGTTGGCCAAGCTGCCTTCCTTTGACGCCCTCAATTTATGGCAGCTTATTAAAAAAGTCGCCATACGGCCCAGTGACTGTCTGCAGATTCCAAATTCCAATCTGATTTGTGATGGTGACGTGTAAGGAGGTAGCTGGAAGATCGTTCCGTACATTTTTGTGACTGTTTTATCTAATAGCACGCTATCCAGCCCTTTTAGCGCCTCGCACCCGTAGGTTAGAGTTGGAATGACCTTTGCCTGGGCCACCTGGAGGATTGGAGCGAAAGATGGGCCATTTAGATTTTTTTAAATGGAGTCATGTGCGAAGGACAACGCAATTCCTTTCTTTTTCAATTCACCCAGCTGGTCCGCATATCTGCCGTTGTTGTTAAAAAAAGACTCCTAAATACTTATGGCATCTCGTTTCTTCTATTCTTTCCAGATTTAGGAACCATGCCGGATTTTTGGGCCCTGATGTATGGTAACAAGAATTTTTGTTTTCTTGTTGTTTATCTGTAGCCCATTCTTGTTAGAATACGTGGCAGTTGCATCCAAGAGACGTTGTAATCCTATCTTGGTATGACTAAGAAGGACCTGGTCGTCGGCGTACAGAAGATTGGACTGACGAAGGCTACCTATCTTGGGTGGATGTGAGTTGACTAGATTGAGGGCTGCCGGAAGATCAGACAGGAATAGATTGAAAAGTGTGGGAGCAAGGACGCACCTTTGCTTGAGGCCTTGCGTTGTTGGTACTGGTCGAGACAGTCATGAGCCGTCTCCGATCTTGATCCTGACCCACGAGTCCTGATGCAAGAGCTGCAAGGCCCTAAGTAAGCTATTTGGAATGTTCAGTAGGGAGAGTTTCTGCCACAGCTTCATCCTGTTGACCTTGCCAAAGACCGATTTGTAGTCTATAAATCCCATGCATATGGGGCTAGTACTGGATTCAGCCTGGTCGATCAACAGAGAAAGTGTGATGAGGTTGACCTTTGTGCCAGTGTTGCTCATAAATCCAGTCTGATTTGGCGGAATTATTGAGCTTGCGTCGGCCCATTCCCGTACAGAATTTAGCAGTATGCCTGCAAAATATTTCGCATCATTGTCAATTAAGGTGACCAAGCGGTAGTTACCTGGAGATTTTTGGTCGCCACCTTTGAAAATCGGAATGAGGATCGATCCTTGCCATGAGGCCGGGACGGTACACTTTTCCAAGATGGAAAGGTAGAGCGGGGCTAGCTGAGTGGCCCAAAAAGCTGGAACCTCCTTGAAAAGGGCTGGTGAAATGCCACCCAGACCAGGGGCCCCGTCCAGGCGACCCTTACCAATCTGCTTTTGAATTGTTGTCACTGTGTATGAGTGCCTGAGGGGTGACTTGTCGTGAGGCAGAGGTTGCGCCTCCGGGGCCATGCTGCCCTCAGTATCATTAGACTGTTTGTATGTCAGATCGGGCTGTGGAGGGTCGTTGAAATGGTTATATAGAAAGAGGTACCACTCAGACTCCAGTATGTTGGACGATGCACCTTTGGGGGCCTTGCCCCCTAAGCTATTTATGGTGCGCCAAAACCTCACAGGGTTGCTGGAACTTATATCGTATTGTAGTCTGGCCCAAAAAGAGTTCCAGGAGTTCCTTCGTTGTTCCCGTTTGGCCACCTTCAGTTGACAACGTTCCTCTCTTAGTTTAGTTAAGGTAGTTAGGTCGATTGGCATCGTTTCAGTTTCCGCCACAACAGATTCATGTTTTGTTTGGCAGTCCGTATTGCGGGAGCAAGAGAGGTCGGTTGTTTGGGCCCCGTCACATGTACATGCTGTAACGGTTTTGCAAACCTGGCTGCTAGGCTTTCCGAGAACATTGCCCAATTTGCAATTGGGTCCTCCGTTGACCTATGGGTGTTCACAATTATTTGTTTTGCTTCTGTCGCCAGGAGCTGAAGGTTATTAGCTGAGCTCTTGATACGTTTTAGATTGATGGTAAAGCTTTCGAAGCCCTGGTCCACTGCCTGATCATATAGCAGCAGCCTGATGTTAAGGGAAAGTTCTTGGGGACAGTGATCACTATCCATTTTGTTGCCAAACCTAAAAGAGGAGACTTGGTTAAACAGGGAGAGGCTGGCAAAAGAGCAGTCAATCAGAGAAGCCCCGGTTTTAGATAGAGATGAGAGACCAGGCCGCTTATAAGGATAGAAACGGCCATTGAGGGCTCTGAGGCCAAGATGTTCCAGAATGCCCTGGAGGGCTCGACCCTTTAGGTCCACTTTACCCCATCCGGTGTGGTCCTGTGATGGAATTGCCCAGTCTCCTTCCTGCGGCTTTGTTACCTCGTTTCATTGAAGGTCAAACATCAGCCACATGTTGAAATCTCCAGACACCAAAATGTCCGCGTTTGGATTTCCAGATCTCACATTTAGTACAGTAGAAGTCAGCACGTAGTTTAAGGCTGACCTGGAAGCCGAATTTGGGCGAATGTAAACATTCATTATAATTAAGGTCCTCAACTGAGCATTTGAGGTTCTGATTGAGGTGCCTACTATCTGGAGCCCCTGGGAGTTGCTTCCTAGATCCCAGGAGCTAATTGCACTGGTGGCTGATATGTAAATTACTAGACCACCACTGCAGCAGCCGGGGGACTTTGATTTGATTGCGGGGACTTCATGGATTTTGAACCCTTCCAAATGCTGCGGTTCCAAAAGCCATGACTCTTGCAATATGATGATTTCAAAAGAACGTAGATAGGATACTGTGGCCTCGTCCCCCAGTGTGTTTGGTAGGCCATTAATGTTCCAAGAACATATCTTTAGTGGGCTACCTTCGTGATCATTGTAGCCATTTTTTTGTCATCGCAGCAATCTGGTTGAGTTTAGAGACCCCACCAGCCATGACCAAGTGTCAGCTCACTCCGCTCCCATGGTTTGGGTAGTCTGACCATCATTTTAATTTTTTAGGCTTGAGGTAGGGGTTTTGCTTAGTGCGCTCCTCGAGACCAAGTACACCGGTCTTGGCAATGCGCTTGAACTCGCTTTGGCTGGTGCGGTGTCTAGGACATAGGGGTAGCCTGGTTCCTTCCCGGATAAAAATGGAAATACCCCACTATTTGAAGGTTTCCATGTGTCTCAGAATCTTGTTTGCTGTCTCTGCAGATTGCCAGGTAACTTTAGTGGATTCGTTTGACTGACTACGGCCTGGTGCGATAAACTCAATAAAGAGAATCTCTTATGATGTAACTTCTTTCATCAGGCCTGTTGCTTGTATCAGCTCCAATATGTTCCCATGATTTAAAATGTCAAAGCTACCTTTTGATTTATACTCTGGGTAGAATAAGGTGCATGCTGGAGGTGCTTGAGCTATCTTGGTAGACGGATGTCCTTCAGGCTTGCTTCCAGGTTGATTATTCACTGGATCGCAGCTGGAGTGGCTTCTTTGGCCAGGTTCCCTGAGGGGGTCTTCCCACCCCGAGGTTACCACAGAGAGCCCCAAAGATATCCCCGCCCCATAACCACAGTGCATAGATGAATTTCCCGCGGACGTGATGGACCATTGTTGCTTTTGTAGAGGGTGGGCACACTGGATTTCCTTGAGCTCCATTGGGCTGCACCCGGGCCAGTGTGCATCCCACTGGCTTGGATGGGATCAGGTAAATTAAAGCTGCCAGATGGATCTGTTAGCCAGGTGCACCTTGGCCCCTCTACTCGGCACGGAGGTGTAGAATCCGAGGCTTGCCCTTGGGTATTGTCGGAAGCCCCAATTGAGCTCCTTTTTCCTGTGGCCTCAGGGTCTTCCCCAACTGCTTCAGCCTTCGCCACATTAAGAGGTATAGAAGCTGACTGCTGCTTTTCTGCCTCATTAAGTGAAGGAGTTGGGTTGCCAGCTTCTTTTGCTGACTCATGTGCCCAGTGTGGATCCTTGTGTCCGGCCAAGTCTGTACATGTGCAAATGTTAAAGAGTGGATAAAGGTCCGAGTCGTGTGTTATGGGGCATATCTTGTTGCGACCCTTTCTCCTTTTTGTATGTTTCCCCTTGCAGTTAGCATCCTCCATGTGCTGGGCTAGTGGAAGTATGGAAGTGGACCCTGAGTTGTCGACAGCTAGGGGCTCTTGTGGGTTATTGCTGCCGCTGGATATTTACAATGATCCCGGGCGCAACGGTGAGGCCTTGCCCCAGGGTCTGGTGTCCTGTTAGACCTGGTACCATTGGCGTGTGTCTCCCTTCCATTTTTTCTCATTGCCTCCTCTGTTTTTGATATGTTTTCCTGGTTTCGATGCTTTGGGCACTGTGCCACTGCTATTCAGTGCCACAGTGCAAGTGCTCCCTATGTTAAATTGATGTATTGATTAGTGACTCCATGATTGGGTTATTTGATTTACTTGTCAGACCCTAGTATAGTGCACCATGCGTGCCCAGGGCTTGTAAATCAAATGCTGCTGGTGGGCTTGTAGCACTGGTTGTGCCACCCACAGAAGCAGCTTGTAAAGTGTGTCTTAGACCTGCCATTGCAGAGCCTGTGTGCAGTCTTGTACTGCCATGCTGACTGGGTAAGTGCACCCATTTACCAGTCCCTAAACCTTCCCTTTTCTTCATATCAGACACTCCTAAGGTAGGCCCAAGGGCAGGGTTCATTGTAAGTATAAAGTAGGACATGCCCGGGTGTGTGTGGCCTGTCCTAATAGTGAATTACAGTCATTTTCGTTTTTCACTATTGCAAGGCTACCAGTCCCCATAGGCCAGAATGGGCAGTTTGATTATAACACCTTATAATCCTAACTGACCCAGGAAACATGGTAGAAATTCGACTTTAGTATGCTTGAACTCAGAATGATAAAATACATCTTTTAGTAAAGTTGGTTTTAACATTCTGTGTTTGAAAATACCACTTTTAGAAAGTAGGTATTTTCTTCCCTTACCATCCAGCCTGCCTCTGCTAGCTTGTGTATTGTGTGTCTGGTTTTGTGAGTGACAGGGGATGGGGGATTCCAGGAGACAGGGTGAGTCAGCACAGGGCTGAATAGACCTATCTGCATGTAGAGTGGTGGGAGGAGTAGCACCTGGGTCTGAATAGGGCTGTGCCTGCCTTCCACTCCTGTGGTACGTCTGATGTCCCTGGCCCACCCTGCCAAAGGAAAGAAGGAGTCATGTAAACAAAGTGGTCCAGGACTGCACAGAACTGGTTTGGACTAGGTACAGGCCCCTCTGCCTTCATAGGACAAAGGATTTAGTAGTATAAATATGGGGACCCAGACCCTATGACTTTAGATCACTTCTGGAACAACAAGACAAACGTCTGCCAAGGAGAAGAACCAAGGAAGCTGTAGGAGTTGGACTGCCCCCCTGCCAGTGTGCTGTGTTGCTGGGTTGGCCTACAGTGGTGTCTTCAGTGCCAAGGAGAGAAGATGGAACTTTCAAAGAACTTGAATCATCTTGCAGAATATTACTCCAAGGGCTTGAACTTGTGCTTGCCTTCTGCTGAAGTCTCAGGGACAAAAGATTTCACCACCAGTCCCCCTCTGAATTTCCTTGCTGGGAATTCTGTCTGCAGAAGCCTGCGTGTCGCTGGGAGCTGAAAGCATGACTCAACGAGAAGAAGCGTGTCGCAGTCGCAGCTGTTGCCGTCGCATCGCCGGAGAAGCGTGTCGCTGCCACAGAGGTCACTGCTGCATCACCAGAGAAACGTGCCTTCGTCAAAGCTGTTACCCGACGCATCACCGGAGAAGCGTGTCACCACCACGGAGGTCACCGTTGCATCATCAGAAAAGAGTGTCGCAGGGCCTGTCGCGGCTCCAAAGTTACAGAGTTCGCTGCACAGCCGCCGGGCGTGCAAGCATCGTCTTCACGTTGTCGCATCAAGGGCGCCATCTTATCGCATCGCACCGGATTGTCGCATCATATCGAGGTGCCATCTTGTCGCATCGTAACCAGAACGCAGTATGAGAATCAACGCATCACCTCCTCTCCGGTAAGGACCAAGACACATCCCCTACTCTGCGCAAGCATTGAGGCACGACTCATCGTCTCCCCTGAAGCAAGGAACCAACGCATCTCCATCCCTGCGAACCTTTTGTTTGTTTTGCGTTACGTATCCAGGTACTTTTGTGAGAATTGTGTCGCATTTATCATCAACTTGAACTAAGTGACTTCTACCATCTTTAAGTCTATTTTGAGTACAGTGTTGTGTATTTTTGTCGTTTGTGGTATTGTCTTAAGCCTATATAAAGAATACTTATTTTCATAAAACCTGTGTGGTGTCCATCTGTAGTGTTTTCACTGTATTACTGTAGTCAAGTCAAAAAATAAGTTTATTATGACCATTCGGTCTTTAAACTACATATTCCATTTTATCACACATTAAAAACACAAGATAATATAACAATATTCTTTAAAATCCTAAAATCAATTTCATTTAAACTAAAACGTTTTCTAGTTTCACAATAAAACAGGGCATACAATATAAAAAGTTTCTGGTACATAAATAGTTAAAACCATTATATCACCAACAATATTCACCTATGACCACCTCATTCCGTTCCATTGTTATATAGGAATCTTTTTGCTTCTTGTAAAAATCTAAATGCTCCATAACTGTACGTAGCTCAATTGCTTGTGTTCTTGTACTTATTCCGTACTTCAGAAACAGGGGCCTTAAAATCATCCGCCTTGTTATCATCAGATTTGTGCAATCAAATACAAAATGAACACTTGTACATTTTAGATCAAGCCCACATATGCATTTGCCATTATCATCCATCAACATATTTTTTACTCTCTCATTAGCAGGGGCAGGATTAATTCCTATTCTTATTTTCAATAATTCTAATCGCAAACTGTAATTTTGGTAGAATATCTAAGTATGGGTATGAATTGTCATTATTCCAGACATGTAACATAAAGTGTACTGTCTTTTTTTGTTTCACATACTCCAAATCAATTTCTCTAGACTTTTAATTTCCCAGATTTTTTATTGCACTCTTCCCTTCTTCAATATACAGTGTTTCTGGATCAATTTTTGCTTTTAGATTTCCACAGATTAAACCCAATATTCTTCTAGTATCTTTTGCCCACTTCAGTTCACTCCGCTGGATCTCCCTTCTACACCAACTAGCTACTTTCTCCTCCTCATCTTCTTCCATCCTTTTCCAAAATCTGCATGTATTTACCTGTACTTGCTGGTTCCAAGCTGGCCAGTCTAATTCTAGCCTAATAGCTTGTACCATTGAAGAGCTAGGGAGGGAAAGAAGAGATTTTAAACATTTCCCTTCTTCCTTTTCCCAGGTACATTTGCCACCCAGGCACAAAATTTCCGCTCCATACTGCATTTGCGGAGGAATCATAGCCTTAAATGCTTTCAACATCGGTCTGTGCGATTTATCCCCATAAATGTTGTTACATTTTTTCAGTCCACAGATTCCAGCATGCCCCTTTATTTTTTGTGCCTGAAGATGCATTTTCCAATTTAGCCCTCGGTCGAACCATACACCTAGATATTTATACTCACTTACTGATTCCAATTTAATGTTGTTTAAAAACCAGTTATATTTCAGTTTTTTCTTACCAAAGCATAATATTTTTGTCTTATCCATGTTTACTATTAGGTGTTTGGACCTATAGTATATCTCAAAGGCATTTAGTTTCCTTTGTAACCCTACTGCTGTTTGATCTAAAATGACTAAATCGTCTGCATATAGAAGACATGATAAATGCTTTCCATCTATCTTGGGACTCGCTCCAAGTTCAGTTCTTAGTATTTTTGGTAAGTCAGCAAGGAAGATGGAGAACAACACGCACCCCTGACTTAGGCCATTATTGATTCTTATCTCTTTAGTCAGGCCTCCTTCTGTATCTTTAATGACTTGTGCCCAATTTTCACTATGTAAGCTTTGGATTACTTCCAAGATGTCGGCAGGGATGTTAAATCTTTTTAACGTTTCCCATAAACATTCTCTGTCTACCAGGTCAAATGCCGCCCGGAAGTCTACAAAACAGCAGTAAAGACTGCCCTGCTGTTCGAGTGTCTTCTTTACCACGGTCCACAAGGCAAAACAATGGTCCAAGGTTGAGTGTCCTTCTTTGAGCCCTCCTTGCTCCACCGGTACGATTGCATTTGTATCTACCCATTCCTTCAATTTTTTCAAAACTATCTTAGAAACAACGTTCGCACCAATGTCAAATAGATTTATCAATCTAAAATTCTTAGGCTCCTTTCTATCCCCTTTCTTGTGTATCGGTCTGATTACCGCACCCCTCCAAGATTTGGGTATTATACCTGTGGACAATACTGCTATGAAAATTTTTTAAAGAAAGTTGGCCCACCATCCGTCTCAGTTTTTATTATTACTGCTGGTATGTTGTCGGGCCCTGCCGCGCGGGTTAGATTTAAATTCTTAATGATGTTCTTTACATTTTCTACCGAGCACAGAGGGATGAGATTCATTACTACTTGTTGCCTCAGTTTATTTTCCATACCAATTACTTCCCCATTATTTCGCCTATACAATTGATTTAGATATTCCTCCCAAGATGCTTCATCTACTTCACAGATCAATGATCATTGGGGATGGCCTGATGCTTGTTGGATTAGCCTCCAGAACCCTTTGGTATTTTTGGTTTCAATGGTTTCTAACAGGGAGATCCAGCATTTTTCTTTAAAATTTCTTTTTTTATTTCTCACTAACATTTTAAATTCCTTCCTTAGTTTTAGTAAAATATTGTAGGCTTCCAGCTCGTATTTTTGTTTCACTTTTCTTTCCTCCCTTCTTAGTATTCTTTTCTTCTCTCTACACATCAGATAGAACCAACCCATTTGCATAACCCCTCTCTCCTGCTGTCTTTCACCCCCTTTGTAGGTTTTCCTTATATTAACCGCTAGACATTGAGCTGCCTGCTTTATTTTCTCTTCAAACCAGTCAACCTTCTTACTCCATACTATATCTACAGGCAAGTTTTGTTGGAAACCTGCCAATTTTGCAATATAATCCTCCGTCAGCTTTGTAGTTAATCTTTTTGGGTAATCCATTTGTTGTGGTAAGACCTTTTTACAGATTCGTGGCGGATCTCTTAGTATTTCACAATACAATGGATAATGATCACTTTCTTCCCTTTTGATTATCTCAAACTTTTTAGCAAGAGCAAAATTCCAGAACTGTACATACAGGTAATCTATAGGGAAACATTGGTTCCCTCTTCTAAATGTTTGTCCTGCTGGACTATCAGTTTCCAATCTCCCATTTAGACTAACAAGCCCATATGACCCTAGGAATCTTCCTAACTCTTCCTCCTGTTTATTCATTTTGCTATTGGGGAAATTAGCTGGCACTATATCATATGCATCCAGAATTTCATTCATCCAGGTATCTACCTTCGCCGGTGCTAGCTCATGGTTAAAATCTCCCATAATTACTAAATTACATTTCCCAAATTGTTCATTTAGATATTTCAGATCCGCTTTGAAAAACCCCATTTCTTTCACGTATTCACCGGGGTAGCCCCATTGCATATATACATTCACCACTACCATATTTTCACTCAGCCTCCCATGCTCTTGTAGACCTATCTCATTTGCTAGTATCCATTTACGGGAGGTCTTAATAAGGTCTGCCTTAACTATTGCCCCAGTAGAGATTAGGGTCATTATTCCGCCTGAGGGGCGGCCTAGTCTAGCTTTCGTTGTCTTTTTGGAGAACTGTTTATAGCCATCAGATATCTGGGTATCGTCGCATAACCAAGTCTCTTGCAGACAAATAATGTCTGCCTTCTGTGCAATATTCTTTACATACTCCGCCTTTTTCCGATCTTTTAATCCATTAATATTCCAAGAAATTATTCTTAGGCTATGCGACGGCCCATTTTCCTAATCTATTTTTCTCAAATTGCCCGGCTCATTTACTGTCCACCATGCCTCATTTAATTCTCTATCCTCCATGCTCCAGTCACCCCCATTATTTCTAAATTCATGATTTTCAACATTAATTTCCATTCCCTCTCTACCTCCAAACGCACCTGTTATTATTCTTGCTTGTCTTTTTCCCAACCCTGCATGATGGTTCAAGAAGGTGCTGGCGGGATAGCCTACCTTTTCTATTTCTACCTCTTGGATCAATCGTATTCCTTCTTTTAGCAACTCATCTTCTGCTTTTATTATTGGGGATCTAATCATCTCTGAATATACCTCTACCTTTGTGACATCTTTCCCTATACTATTTATTAGGAATCCAACTTGTCTTAAATCTTTTGATTCAATTTTATATAGACTTGGGCATTTTGCAAATGAGGAGAGTAGTTGTGAGCGATTTAGGTGCGAGATTTTCCTTTGTTTTTTTCTGCCCCTGGGTGCTTCCTGGGGTTCCAAATATACCCACTTTCCTCCACTCGCTTCTCCAACTCCCCAGTCTCTTATTTTTTCTCCCTTCTTTCCTTTTTCTCTGTTTTGGGCTATTTCATTTACTCCCTCTTTCACTAAGCTTCTTGGGTTACATTTCGTTTTACCTTTTCCCCAGCCCATATCCTTTTTCTCCCTTTTCTCCTCCCAACAGTTTTTTTGCAGGACCCTTCTTTCTCTTATTTCGCTCGTAGTTGTTCCGGGCCTGCTTCTTTGGGGGTTCACTTTCATCTGCTCCATATTCTCATCCTTACTGGCCTTGGGTGTCACCCTTCTTTTAGATTTTATCCCCTTTTCCCCTTGCTCTTTCCCTTTCCTTTATACCTGTTAACTTTCCCTAGAGGGAATCTTTGCTTTTGCCATCTAGGGTCATTTCGTCTTCTTATCAGCATAGGTTGTTTCGATTTATACACATCTTCAACTTCAACCTCAGCCCTAGATTCCCCTCTATCTCCTTCATTTGTATTATCAGTTACAATATCATACACTGGCCGTACCACCGATGGTATTAACGCCCTTATCCCCTGTAGCTCGCTGACAGTAGTAAGTCTTAAGCTCATTTCTTGTGCTTTTAATATATTATTATTTGAAAGTGTGACTTCCAACAGGCCCTGTAATGTCTTTTGTAGCATTAGGATAACATCCAACATTGAGGCAGATGCAGATAAGTCTAGATTCTCAATACTGTTTCGCAATGTCTCATCCGTGGACTCATAACCACCCTGTGACAGTTGCCCACGATTTTTTTCTATGCCTGCTCTCTCCTCTCGGTTACTGTTATCCCTCTGTTCGTGAATCTCTAAAGTACTTTTTTTTTTTTTTTCCACAGTCCCCTATCTGGGCTGGGGTGGGATGGGTCTCCTTAGGCTAAGAATCCGGGAGCTCTTGGTCAGGCGATTTTCCTTTAGCTGCTTTTATCCTTTCTCTTTTTCTTTCCTTCGCCTCCGCCCACCTAAGTGAAAGAATGAACTTTCTTATCCAGTCCGTAACCTTCACCCTAACCCTACCCCCCCCCCCCCCCCCACACACACTCTGCACGCTCCTTACTGGTGCTGCTGAGGAACAGAGAGGCAGAGTAGAGCAACAGTCCAGCAATCCCGCAGCTCAAAGGGGGCCGTATAAGAATACTTATTTTCATAAAACCTGTGTGGTGTCCATCTGTAGTGTTTTCACTGTATTACTGTATGTGTTCACAAATGCTTAACACACTGCCTCTGAGATAAGCCTGTCTGCTCATGCCAAGCTACCAAGGGGGTGAGCAGTGGTTATCCAGTAGTGTAATTCCCTTTCCCTGACTTAGAAGCAAGGGTCCCTATTTGGTCAAAGGTACCTACCTCTGCCAACTAGAGACCCCCAGTTCTAACATGCCCCTTGCGCATTGCTTGCATGTTTTGTGCCCATGGCACCGGCACCTTCACCAACACCTTCGCTTGAAGTGGTAGACTTTGCGTTAGTGAATTCCTTTAGGTCCACCAAAACCTTCGCCATCACCTCCGGGAGCGCACCTAATTTGCCTATCATTGGTGAACAATCGCAGCTTTGACGTGGGTGGTCGGCAGCCGCCTGGGCTCGTCTAATCAAATTGTTTAAGTTTGTGATTTTGTCATCTATATTGGCGACATACACGGCCAGTGTGTTTAATAAGCTGATTTGAATTTCCATTTTGTTGGCTTGGTATGTCAGCGTCTACTGACCTCTGTAAGATATTCAGTGCTGTGGCCCAGGCCGATTCTTGTTTGAATTCCTCCTTCCCTTCGTTTGGGACCGGTGAGAGAGCAGGGTGATTAGGGGCATCTTTCCCATATGATGAGAGCATAAATTCCCACTCTTTAGATGGAATGTAAGAAATGTCCTTGTCTGGCGTCATCATCATAGGGAGATAGTAAGATCCGTCCCTGCCTCTGCCCCTGAGGTGTTCTTGGAACGGGCTCACTCGCGCCATCCCCGAATTGTGGTGGATACTCTGTTAGTTTATTTAATATCTTGAACGATGTATCCAAGCTTCCCTTGTTGCAGATTATTGGACATTTCTCTGCCACAGCTGCCACCCCTAACTCTTTGTCCAAGCTAAGAGAACCAAGTGGAATTTTGCCACCTTCTTGCGTTGAGGAGAGTAAGGGCTGAGTGCCGTTCCTTGTTGGCGAATTAGTGGAAGTAGGCTTACAATCTCAGCAGGCGGAAGGTTTGACTAAGAGTGTGTTCGCTTCCTGTGGAAGGCCTGCTGTCTTCCAATTTTTTCATACCCTTCCATTGATGTATCCTCAAGACTGGCCAACGGAGTAATTGGTAGACCCCTGTGGGGTGCGTCAAGCTCTGCAAGGTTGCTTGTGGCTATATGATTTGCCGGATTACCAAAATGAGGGTTGACGTCGGTGCTCCCCTTGCTAACAATCACAGTTGGGCTCAAGGGAAAGGGTAAACCCTCAATGGTCATGTTACTGGAGAAGACGGCGGAGCCAGTGTCTTTCAGAAAGGCAAATTTGGTCGTGATTTTTGGTTGCAGGTAGACAGGCTTGGGACCTACGGGGCCTACGGGTCCAGATTCCAAAGTGTGAGCGTAGGGGGTGTTTGCTGTTTTACTTGATGGTAAATTTAGTGTCTGATCGAGTATCTGGTCGGTATCTACTGTAGATTTTCCATGAGCCGCCTTCTGCTTCTTTTTCTTGGGTCGGGCCATCGAACCCCTCTGTTTCCCAGATCGCATGCTGCGGTATGGCTAGATGGATTTACTGGGGAGTTGTGGTACCTGCAGGTTCAGTAGATTTGACGAACTGGGGGGGAGGGGGGGTATGGGCGCAGGGCCAGAGAGGACGAATAGGAGAAGTCACAAGGGTCAGAAGCACAGGGGGGTCAAGGGAGCAAGGGAGCAGGAAGCAGAGAGCA
The DNA here is from genome assembly GCF_964204655.1 of Triturus cristatus. Taxonomy (NCBI): domain Eukaryota; kingdom Metazoa; phylum Chordata; class Amphibia; order Caudata; family Salamandridae; genus Triturus; species Triturus cristatus. Next base: position 153,882,939 of record NC_140580.1, read on the forward strand.
GAGCACACTGGCGAGCCGCAAGCTGCACCCAGCCTAGCTGGGCCACTTCCGCTACACTGCTCTCGCACCTCATTGTGCAGGCGCTTGGCACTTGGGGGGTATGTGAAGGATATCTTCAGTTAATCAGGCACTTATTAGCTCATCCACAAAGTCATAAACAATGATTAAAGTCACAGCATCAGAAGGTGAAAGCGTTTTCCGTGAGAAGAGTTCTTATCGGATAGTTTAACTATCCTTGAGGTCTAGACCATGATTTGTGGTTACACTGTGGCAAGTGGCCTAAAGCAACATGTGTGATGTTTATGTTGTGATGTAAAAAGCGAAAGCAGTGCTGGGCGCCACGAGAAAGTGCATGCAGCCAGAGATAGTAATCAAAATGTGCGATGAAATAATAATGTAGCTGTGCCGGATACATCTGCAAAAGCACGGTTTAAATGTATGCAGCCAGGGAAAGTAAACAAAATGTGCGACATGGTTTTGATGAATATAGGCAGGGAAAGTAAACAAAAAACCGCTCCACACAAAAGCAGATGAACACAGTACTTCAGCATCGGGAACTGATAATTTCCTTTTAAGATATATTAAATACAAGTAACTTCACAAGGACAGTGCAGGTGCTGTGCAGGCGAAACCTAAAAATGGGACAGCAAATGGAAAGGAACAAGATGCTGTACGTTGGCTTTTTTCAGCAAAGTCATTTTAGGAAGATAATTGAATTGTACACAGATTTGTAGGGAGAATTAAAAATACCAGAAGCCAATAGTTACAAAATGAGGTAAGAGTAGGAAATAGAATTGACAAGAGGACCTCGTAAAGGGTACGCAATGGGATTAGCCATTGAAATGAGATGTACAATTTTAGAAACAAAACAACACCGATAATTATGTAGGAGAAGTACCTGGGTATAGACAAAAAACTCCTACTCATCTTTCCTGCTGCTGCAAGGAGCTTTTGTAAATAATGTGACTGTCTTGGCCCCCCGGGCGCCCCGCTGACATGGCACTCCTCCTGGTCAGATCCCTGTGTGAGCTATCTAAAGCCTCTGGCCGTGGATTGGCTGTGGTGCCCCCTGGCTAGCGGCCCTCTGTGCTATGCCATTGGAGTTGCCCAAGCTGCTACCCTGCCTATGCTGCAGATGGATAGAAAGTCAACTGGGCCTCAGCCGACCCCCTGCTACAGTTGGTGAGCCTTGCAGAACTGGGGAGTATCCAACTGGGAGAGCGCATGGGCTCGCTGACCCTGTTATACGCTGATATCGAGTTTCCTGGGTGCTGCATTTTGAGGGGGTCCTCTGGGGTTGTCACGACATCGGGCTGTGACCCAAGCCTGGTGCATACATATTTCTTCTGAAAGGGGGACCGTTCCTGTGGCTCATCCCCTCTCTTCACTGGGCTGTTCAAGGGCCAGCGCTTGCCTTAACCATTCAGACTCTAATTGGCTTCTGCCCTGACGTCAGCGCTTTGCACAAGACACCTGCCCGTGAGGAGGTGCTGATGGCCACACCGGCCTGCTGATAGTAAAGTGTGTTTCCCTCCATGGATTAATGCATAATGCCACATTTTAAGCCCACTAAAGAAAGCTGTGTGACCTCCCTCCGGCACAAGACTGCAACAGCTGATCTAGGCACCCAGTGGCAGCTGGAAGCTCAGTCTCTGTGCCCATCTCCCAGGACTATTTGGAGCAATTCCTCAAGTACATCCGCTCAGAAATAGGCACCCTCAAAACAGACTTCAAATCCTCTCTCCTAGACCTACGCCATGATTTTTTTTTTTTTAAACTTATTTTTATTGCCATATTTACATTTGACACATTATACATCATACAGATCTTTCAAGTAGTTATGTCAGATTGTACATCCAATAGTGGTACACATCAACCGTATATCTCGGTGACACGTCACCGGGGAACGTAAACAACGTACAGACTTATTGTGAGGTGTATACCCTGTTGTCTCAGGTTCCAGGTATGGCACAGAAACTGGGGTATAACGCAGGTAGACCTACGCCATGATATCTCCAAAATAGTGACACAAGTGGATGATCTGGACTGAACGACTGATTCCCAAGTGGAAGACCAAGAAATGCTGTTGTGCACGGGAGAACAACATGTAGAACTACAAGCCGAGCAGGAAGACCTAGAAAACAGAAGTCGGCGAAACAACATCTGCATTCAGGGAGTTCTCTGCTGACAACACCATGGCCTTCACAGCAAAACTCCTTCAGACAATCCAGGGTGGCACCAGGGCCTCCCTGCCAGTACTTGATAGGACTCATTGCGTGCCCCAGATCTCGGGACATACAGATGCAGTGCAGGACATCCTGACAAGGATCTAGTTCTTCACCGAAAAAGAGGCCATCCTACAAGCATCAATGGGGAAAGCAGACATAGTCTTTCGTGGTCACACCATACAGCTCTTCCTGGACTTCTACCAGGTCACACTGTCGAAGAGGTGTGATTTCAAGCCAATCACTGAAAAACTGAGGGCATTAGACATTCGATACCAGTGGGACCACCCATTCACCCTTATGTTTCAAAGGAAGAGGAGGCAGCAGTTGCGACACTCTTTGGCAGAAGCAGAAAAGCTGTTGAACATCTCCAATGACACGACCAGCAGAAAAGCATCTCCACTATGGATGACAAACTTGAGGTAGGTGGCATTCAACCTGGCAGACAATTCATGGCCGCCTCCATGACAAGCACAAAAAGGAGTGCGCCCTTCGGGAGGCAAAGGAAGACATCATAACACACCTCCAGAACATGAAGAAGTAATCTCTGACTATGACTAAATGTGGGCGACATCTACACTTGCTCCCCAATGTCTTTTTCATATGGAGGGGACACTCTCTGTCTTGTTTTGCCACAGGCTGTGTCTGGGCCCTGGACCTCGACTGAGGCGGACCACGGGGGTCAGGAGAGAAACGCTTGATATCAGACTTTGCTGGCCCTTATATCTCACCTTTGTAATCACTTTATCCTGATGGGACAGTTGTTGTTCTCTGAGGCCCGCTCACCACTATTAGTAACCAAGGAGAGTGACACCTCCACTGGGATCAGAGCACTTTATATAACCTATAACCTCTTGGGCCAGATTATGTTGTTTGGCCCGGTTGGCTCAGTGTTATGTGTTGTATTTGTTTACTTTCTGTTTTGTTCCAGTCATGTGTTCCCTGCGGGGGCAACCACTGCCCGTGCCTAACATGGAGCCTGCGTCAACATACAAGGGTATTATTATTGTATGATATGCCTAGTTACCATGCTGCGCAGGCACGCCTTTAGAGTCTTCTAGTTCTACGGGGCATTAAGCTACACCCAATATGGCTCGCTGATGGTGCCATGCCGCCTGCCTCCTCTAGTAGGCTGAAAGGCTTAGCTACTATGTCTACCCACAACACCTGTGAAAGCTACACAATACCCTAAACTCCTCTTTCTCATTATACGGGGCCCAATGTTTTCCCAACAAGCATAAGCAAGTCTGGCATTACTGTACCCAACAGGACCCTGATGTTATCTTCTTCCAGAAAAGGCACATCCTGAGGGGAGATTGTCACATATGGCACATCCGAAATACCCCCACCACTTTTGAGCCCATGCTCCTACCAAGACCCTGAGAGTAGCTAATATGTGCACAGCGGGTTTCTGCTCTAAGATTTTAAAGGTCAAAAAGGACAAAGCAGGGCGCTTTCTAAAATTGCACATCCTAAGGGGCCCCTGGACTCTGATCCTGCTTAACATTTATGGCCCCAATCAGGTACAAGATTCCTACATATGGGAGCACAAGATTCCTACATATGAGATACACTTCGGGAGCAGCTGGCTGATGTAAAGGGAGACATCTAAATCTTGTATGGGACCCAGACTTAAAACGCAGCTTAGGCTCATACCACGGCACTGATGCCATTTCTGCCCAATTTAAACAGGAGCTGGGATTGGTGTACGCTTGGCGTTATAGACATCCTGACACAAGGGATTATTCTTTCTACTCCCACGTCCATACCTCCTCCTCCCTTATTGACAATGTCTTCCTCATGCATTACGTGCTCCGGGACCTTGAATTGGATGCCATCTCTGACATCTCAATCTCAGATCATGCACATGTGGAATTGATCTAGGCCAATGGCGTGTCCTCTCAGTGGAGCCTCCCATGCTGGCCCTTCCTCTGCAGCTACTTAGAGACCCGTGGACACAAAAGATATCCAAAATGCAATCGTAGAATATTTTGAGCTCAATGCCATCCCAGACACACACCCCTATATACTCTGGGATGGGTTTAAGACCTTGATCAGAGGTGTAACCAACTCCATTGCCAGAGTGAGAGAATCCCAATTAATGAAGACAGGCCTCATGGCAGAGATTAATGTCCTTGAAGGGCTAGACCAGACTGCTCCAACCAGACGTAGCAAACGTCAGCTTGCAATCCTGTGGGAACAATCACGAGCACACAGAACTAATAAAGCAGAGCACACCCTCCTGGCTCTGATATAGAAATACTATGAGGGGAGAGGCAAGGTTGGCTCATTACTTTCTCACGAATTGCACCACAAAAGCTCAAAAACCCACATCTCTAAAATATGGATGGGAGACTCGACTTGGGCAACTACAGAAAGGGCCAAGCAACAAACTTTCCACAATTATTACCAAGCAGTTTACATGTGGGACGAGATTCCATCAGGGACTGATAGATGTATTTTTGGACAGATGCAATTGGGCTCCAATTGACCATCATCATGTCGAACTCCTCAATGCGCCCATCACACTAGCAGATCTTCACCGGGCCCTCAAGCAGTGGCCTATTGGACAGAATCTGGGTCTTCAAGGTCTTCTCGTCGTCTTTTACAGAACATTCCTCTCCAGCCTCCAGGATTGAATGCTGACACTGTTTATTTCATTCAACCAAGACACTGGCCTCACTCCCACCATGGCTGATGCTGAAATTACCCTTATGCCCAAGCTGGGCAAGGACCACATATTATGCTCATCATATCGCTCCATAGCACTCCTAACCTCAGATGCCAAGATCTTCACGAAACTCTTGGCCAATAGGCTTGCATCGCACCTCCCTGGTCTTATTGACCTGGACCAGATTAGATTCATTCGCAATCAGCCGGGTGTGGATAATGTGCGCTGAATTGCTCACCTAGTTGAAAAGTCCCATTGTCACAATATTACGGCTTGCCTCCTCTCGCTGGATGTAGAGAAGGCATGCAACAAGGTAAGCTGGACCTTTCTTCGTGCAGTACTGACAAGATTGTATTATGCCCTGGAATGATAGCCTAAATCATGCCATCATATGTAGCCCCGACTGCCTCCATCCAGCATCACACTCTCAAGGGGCACCCGTCATGGGTGCCCACTATCACCCTACTTTTCGCCAGATAGTCGAACCCTTATTCATCACCATCCACCAAAATACTGCCATCGCTGATATTACTTTTGGTGGGCAGTCCCAGAAAATGTGTCACTTTGTGGAAAACCTGCTACTTACTCTCACTCGACCTCTTTACCCGCAGGTCTCCACTGCCTCACTGCCTTTGAAGCTGTGTTGGGCTTTAAAGTGAAAATGACAAAATCTTACGCATTGAACCTTACCAAACCCGACCGGACCTGCCCACCTTACAATCTGTAGCCCCCTTCCAATGGGCAACACACTCAAAATGTACTTAAGCCTTAACTCAACCCCCACATTGCATTCCTAGACGCAGACCAATTGGCGAGAATACCAGTGATATAACTTAGAAGATCTCCAATTCTGGAAGCGACTACACATCTAATGGCTGGGTCGCGTTAATGTTATAAAAAGGAATGTCCTTTTCCAAACCCTATCCACAACCACCCCTGCTAACAACATCATGCGACTACAATGGTTATCTACGAGTTTTAGGTAAAAGTCTTTGCTAATGCTTCCTTGCGATGGGGGAACTGGCCTGCCCTAACCTACTCGAATGCTACTGAGCAGCCCATCTTTGCTTTATTTCTGAATTGGTCGTACGTGAAAGTGACAAACACTGGATTCATGGAAACCGTGCAGTGGCTTGTCTTCCTTTGTGGGACTTAGCCTCGCTCCCCAAGCAGGCCCCGCCCAGAAGCACGTATATTGCTATTCCGACCAGAATGGTCCTCAAGATCTGGGATAAATTTACTCTTAAGAGGGGTCTCACTACCTTCCCATCTCCCAACACCCCGGTTGTCAGAAACCCTGATTTTACCCCAGACCTCCAACCCCACACATTTTGTAACTGGGAATCCAGGGAGTGTAGAACTCTGCATGACCTCTTTGTAAGGTTGCAGTATCAAACCCTTTTAGCAATGCAAACTGAACTTCAGGATTCCTAAAACATCCCACCTGCAAAATTGCCAACTCCGCAACTGGGTGCTTCAATCCTTAACACTCATGGAGCCACTTGGGCTCTCTCACCCTTTGAGGAGCTAGTCAGGGTCTTCGAGGGCTCATATCCGAAACATATCAAGTCATCCAACACTCAACACCCTCTTACAGTCACCCTTACCACACGCAATGGCACTCTAGCACCACTGAGGGTATCTCACAAAAACAATGGTTAACATTCTGGCGCAATATACTTAAAGTGTACAAAAGTACACACCAAAAATAGACAGCTTATAAAATTATGGCACTACACCAATACGCCAAAATGTAATTTCCCTCACAATACCTACTACCTGCTGGTGATGTGGAATTACACCAGGCGACTTTCACCACATCTGGTGGTCTTGTCCCCTCATCATCACATATTGAACGGAGATTCTTGGGCATATACAATACATTGTGTGTTTCCCAATTCTAGCATCCTAACTCACTGTTATTCTTGGCATACATCCCCTTATGCTTGAGACTATGACACATGCGCACTGGCGGCTTATTAACCGTATGATAGGCACTGCGAAAGAAACCCACGCGCCTCCTCTAGCCCTCTGGTTCACGCACCGATAGAACTTGTTAGCAATGGAGCAGTTATCTCACACACTGGCTCACACTGATAAACTGTTCACACATGTCTGGCAACTGTTGATTGATTTTCTGGCCCGAAATGAGCACACCTGCTACACCCCGCCCACGCTCATGGCACTGCAGCGCTTTGAATAAGAGGTTCACTCTCAATGTGGCTGTGAGTGTTGTGATTGGCTTTATCACTGCTCGACCTTGGGGTGGTTCTGACTCACACCCTCAGGTGGAATGCAATGGGCTTGGTGCTGCCGTGGGTACTTGTTACTTTCTTAGTTGTGTTATTACTTGTTCTTGGAAATTGACATTTTTTGGTTGTCCACACCTGTAATGTGTTCCACAACATCTGTCCTTAATCCTACACTGTTGCATTCCTATTGTGCTGATTACAATGTGAGATACTGAATTAACAAAATGCCTCCATTAATTCTGAATGCAGCAAGAGTTGAAGGAAATTATTGGATAAAGGATTGATATACTATTCAGACACTCTTTTGACGCTGGAGTTGGAATAACACATGTGGTTCATAACATTGGATATTTTCATGTTTATTACGAAATTTTGTCTCTGATGTAAATTTTCCTAAAAATGTGTTTTGCATCAGATTAATGTATGAATTCATTTGCTGCTTTTGTCATGTTGCAAGCTGTTGCCAATAATTTTTTCACAGTGTCTATGTCCATGTTTGTCTTTAAGTGTATGTTAATGTGAATCGTATATACATGTAAGTTCATGTGTGAATTTGATAAGTCTGTGTTTCTTTTTCAGTCCCAAAACTTTTTTGATCAAAGTTTAGATTAATAAGAAACAGGAATGGTCTAATAAAAATTCCATTCGGATAGATAAAAGAGTTGACTGTTCGTTACTCCATGAGTAGTAGGAGTAGTAGGTAGTACGGAGCCGGGTTCATTGTTTTGTGTTCTGAATTTTGAATAGCCCTACCTGGCCCCGGTCCGTTGGGCTTAACCCCTATAGGTTTTTACTTTCTTAAAAGTGGCATTTTCAGACCTACAATTTAAATTCCGAATTTACCATAAGTTGTGATTTTAAATTGTGAGTCCAGAAATACCAAAGTCCAGCTTTCTATCTTCTTCCAATTGGGAATTGCACTTAAAAGATGTTTTAAGGCTATCTCAATGTTGACCTATGGGAGATATAGGTCTTGCAGTAGTGAAAAAAACAATTTAATTGTCTTTCACTACTAGGAAATGTAAAACTCAGAAATACATGTCCTACCTTTTAAATACGCTGCACCCTGCCCATAGGGCTGCCCAGGGCCTACCTGAGGGGTGACTTATTTTTAATAAAAGGGAATCTTTGGGCCTGGACAGTAGGTTAAATTGCCTGGCCAAATTGGCAGTTGAAAACTGCACCCACAGGCTCTGCAATGGCAGGACTGAGACATGTTTACAGGGCTACTAAATAGGGTGGCACAATCAGTGCTGCAGGCCCACTAGTAGCATTTAATTTACTGTCCCTGGATACATACAGTGTACATTACTAGGGACTTATAAGTACATTAATTATGCCCATTATCAATAAGTACATGTTGCCATGTTTTAACATTAGAGAAAATGCACTTGAGCACCGGTTAGCAGTGGTAAGGTGCCCAGGGTACTAAAGCAAACTAAAACGAGGTCAGAAAAAGTGGAGGAGGAAGGTAAAAGGTTTGAGAAGGACCCTGCAGAAAGGGACATTTCCAACATTGGTCTATAAAACCAACACTATATTCAATATGCAAAAAACTCTATTAACAATATAAACATTTTAATGAGATGAAACTAAGGCGTACTGATCAAATACGTTTTTCCCTATTTTGTTATTGCAATTTCTTGTTATCATACAAAAATCATTCATTACATAAACAATAAGTATTTAGTTTTGCTTTGCAATTTACAGAATTCACACAACATGGCTGGCTCACCACACCTGTAGCGGCTTGGTTGCTCACTACATCTCTCATAACCTTTAATTAAACAAAATAAAGAAAAGACAAGTATACAAAAAGAACAATGTAGATCAGTCTTCATCTAAATATAAATGTTTAGCAAACAAAGCCTCTCAGATTCTGGCTGGGTTGAGGGTTCATTCTCAGGTGATATGGATGGCCTCGCTGGGAGATTTGACTGTCACTGCTCATCAGAGTGTCATCAGTCGACTGCAGTACAGCCCCAGAAGATCCTTTACTCCAGTGGCTTTTTCTCGTTTCTCCTCTGGGACCTTCGGGACAGTCCTCACAGACTGCATCACTAGGTTCACATGGTATTTCTTCTTCTTCGACTGGCAACCCATCTCCCAGGATGTTTTTTGAGCCATGACACATTTCTGGACATTTCCATCCCTCCTCTTTTTGCAGTGATCAGAGTCCCCTGCACTTTAACCACCTCCAAGGGCTCTTTCTCAAAAGCATTTTGAAACTTCCTAACAGGATGACGATCTTTGATAATGACTTTGTCTACCATGCAAAGCTCATGCTCCCTGGATCCTCATTTTCGGCTGGCTCTCTCGTTGTTAGTTTTTCTTTTGCTTTGGGAACTGGTGGCTTCCCATTGAGGACTTACCGGTACTAGATCTCTAACAGGTCTTCTCATGAGGAGATTCCTCAGTGCACACCCAGTAGTGCTGTGGGGAGTCTGCCTGTAGGCTCTCAGAAACTGACATAAGCAACATTCAAGCCCCACCCCTTGCTCTACTCCAATCTGCAGGGCTTTATTGAGAGTTTTCATAAATGTTTCCACCTCCCCATTTGCCTGGGGCCACAGAGGAGTTATTCGTTGGTGTTTGATGTTCGATGTTTAGATGGCTGAATAGCCCCAAAATTCCAGACCCTGAAAAGGTGACCCATTGTTCATTTTTATTTTGTATATCTTATCCATTCCACAGCAGGAAACTTGGTGTTGCTGTCAATGAGTACTAGAGTGATTCAGTTGTCTGGAAAGCTTCCGAAGTCCAGGCTCACAGGCGACCAGGGTTTATAGTACAGGGATTCTCAGTAATGATCAGCGTTACGGGTTCACCATTCATAATGAGACATGAATGGCAGTTCTTTCCCTTTTCCTCCACAAGCTGGTCCATCCCCGGGAACCACACTTGATTTCTGAGATGAGCCTTGGTCTTGGCTACAGCTGGTGTCCTTGGTGGGCCAGCTATCCTGTGCGCATCCAGAGACTCTCTGGTATCACAATCTGTTGGCTCCTTACCAAGAGTCCTTCTTCACTTTTACTTTATTCACCATGGCACCACCACAGTTGGGTTCTTGCCTCATGTTTCCCTTCCAGGAGACCACAAAGCCATCCAAGAAATTCTTCCAGTGGTGCTCTTTTAGAGCTTCTTTGGCCTTTTGGATGCAACTGTCCTACTTCGTGGCTCCACTTATTCCCTCCAGGGATAGCGCTCAGGGGCAAGCCATGTCTGTAATCATTCGCACAAATCCTTCTACCCCGGGATCACTTTCTTGCTGGGTTTGAGGATCCGCTACCAGGGAATGGCATGATAAGTAGTCGGCAGAGTTGTTTGCCCCAGGGTGGTACACCATCTCAAACGACTACTGCTGCAGCTGGTTTGTGATCTGTAACTACTTGAAACCTTTGGCCACACAGGTAAAGGTGGAAGTGCTTACATGCCCAACGGATAGCCAGGGCTTCTCTTTCGATTTGTGCATATTGGGTTTTCACCAAAGTGAGTGTGCGGCTCGTATATGCAATCGGTACCCATTCTATCTCATTTATTTGCAGTAGTACAGCTCCCTGTCCCACCGGACTGGCATCCACAATGAATTCTCACAGGGCTGAAATTGGCCATAGTTGCTCCATGGAGCAGTGCTTTCTTGAGCTCTCTGAGCGCTTGAGCTGTTACGCTGGTCCACTACCATGGGGCAGCCTTCTTTGTTAATGCTGTCAATGGTTCTGACAAGGTAGCCAATTGGGCAATGAATAGCCCTCATTAATTGGCCATCCCCAGAAAATTGTGGACTTTGGATGGAGTTTGGGAAATGGCCACCTCTCTGATTGCTTCGACTTTTTGTGGGTCCAGCTGTAGACCATCTTTGGAAAACCTGTACCCACAGAACTCCACTTCCTTGGATTAGAAAGAGCACTTTTGACCATGAAGGGTCAACCAATTGCTGCAAAGTGACCCATAGCTGTACATGGTGTTCTTCCAGGGTACTGGATAAGATAAACATATTGCCACTTATGTTAATTACTCCTACCAGTGATGACAGGGATTTGCGTATGGCATCCTGGAAGACCTCTACTGCTAAGGACATCCCAAAGCTCAGGAGCGTGAACCTTCTCAGCCCGACATGGGTTGAAAATGTTGTGATGTAACGGCTCTCCTCCAACATTAACTGTTGGTATCCTGAGTTCAAATCAACTTTGGAGAATCATTTGGCCATATTTATGTCCGTTACGATCTCGTCAATGGTCAGACTGATAAATCTGATTACCTTAATGGGTAATCTCATATCTACAGATAGTCTTATGGCCCATGGTTGTGTGGGTTTTGGAGCAATAACCAGGGTTGATACCCACTGAGTTGGACCTATTACTTTTTCTATGACTACTGCTTGCTCTAGCCCAGTGGTTCCCAAACTGTTGTCTGCGGACCCCCAGGGGTCCGTGACACATTCCCAGGGGGTCCACAGGCAGCAGCTGTAAAAGCACTGCAAAGTTCATTGTATAATCAGCAGTTTTATTGCAACAATAAAAGTGTCAAGATAACTCTGGTGATTAATGTACTTTCTAGAGAGAGATGGGAGTTTTGTCCAGTGGCAGCTTTGAGTCATCTAAGGTAGCGCAGAGGGTGAATATGCCTGCTGCAAAGAACGTGTACCATGCATTTCAAAGACATTATTTTATGTGCATAGCTCAGTGGTTAACTGCTTTTGTCATTGAGATTCTTTTGGCACTGTGAAGTTAATAAGTTACAATCGTAATCTAGCATAGTGTGCTATGAACTGGCATCAAAGAACTGCATGCAAACTGTATGGTACAAGTCAGCAAGTTATGTTTTTTTTCCAGTCTTTCGCTATCCTGATGCTGCTAAAAAAAGGTTTGTTTGGGTATAAATACATTCTTATTATTAAAGTCAATGCTAAACACGGTGTTATGTTCTGAATCCTGAGTTTGTGCTTCTCCAGACCAAGCGCTATTAAGGAAAGCCTATGACGTGAATCCTACACCTAGAAAGTCCTCTTTATCTTATGTAACATTCTCTATACACTAATTTACACACGTATGATTCATTGTTTCTTTATGTATGTGGTGAAAAGTGCTATGACACCCTCCACTGGTGTGAGAGGTACTATAAAACAAATGAAATACATTTGACAGAGGGGCTATGAAGAGATAAGAGGCACCGTTGGAGGGTGATAGTGAGGGAATCGTTGAAGAGCCCCTACAAAGATTGTCATATCCTGGTGCACACTAAGTAATACAATTCAATATATAATGACAAATGTGTTGTAGAATGCACCTTTTTCCCTAATGTTATTGGGGGGGAGAGGCCTCCAAAGCCCCCTTTGTAGTGGCCAGGCTAACTCACTGCACTTGGTGTGCACCGTACCGGGACTGGTCTGACAACATTTACCAGGCCAGCTCTGGGTTTCCAGTCCGACCATGGCAGGAGTAGGAGCCTCGCACTGCAAAATAAAACCAAACATTGAAAAGTTAGTCACCAAGATGTAGCACCAACCTTCCCATTAAAAATGTTTGATTTTTGCATACATTTTCAATATAAAATAATAACATCTTTAGTAATTCAAGTATTTGTTTGGTGTGCACTTCTTTGTGTATTTTTTTGCGAATGACTGTGTAAATGTTTGAAATTTAAATAGTACAAATTGCTTGGGGGTCCCCGGCTTCCAGTAGTGACTCAATGGGGGTCCTCAGGAGTCAAAAGTATGGGAACCACTGCTCTAGCCCCTCAAGTTTCGCTTCAGCCAGTGTGAAATCACTCATGTCAGTAGAGCAGAGCCACTGACTTGACAGTCTGGTTAATTGGTGGTTTGGCTTGCACATCTTTCAAACACCCTAATCCTTCCATTAGTTCAGGGAACTCAGCCATGATGGCGTTGGCATGAGACAGTGTTGAAGTTGTCTCGCAAAGAACACCAGACCTAAGTCCTCCACTGTGTGGCAGCTGAAGAACCAGGCTGAATTAGGCCTGGCGGCGCAGGGTACGCCTTAATCTCCTGAGTTCACCTGCTTTGTTGAACAGAGACACAGGACACTCTGTTGAGCGTAGAAGATCAGGTTTATTAGCTGCAGCTAAGTACAGTTGTCCCAGAAGTACACCTGGTATGTTCTTAGGAGACTGCTACTTTACTCCATGGCGCACAATCTTTTATAGCACATAGATTCACCAAGAACACACCCAATGCATACATGTTTAGCCAATGGGAAGAGTTTGAAAACAAGATATAACCAATGAGAAAAGTTTGAAAACAAGATATCAAGTAACCCAAATAAACCTCTTGTATAACTGTTTTTGTCACCCCTCCCCACAAATTAATTAGTGGTTGGGTCTACAACTCAACTTGCAGGTGGCAGGACACATTTGTAAGCTTTGGAGGACTGTTGTGAAACGAGAGAATACAAGTAGAGAATAGTGAAGGCCAGAAGATAAGATAAAGTCAGGAAAGAATGGTGCAAACCAACAGATAGTTGAAACAGGGATCAGTCGGACCAGACGGGGATTAGTGGACTAAGCCAGTCCCTGACATCAGTCTTGTAAACAGTGTCAGGAGGTTATTTTGACACGTCGCAGTGAGATCAGCAGAAAAAACTTCGTTCATTGTGCTGCCTGAGTGAGGGCAACATAAAATGGCGGTGGAAAACAAAATGGTGGCTGAATATAAGCGAGATCGAAAATCGAATTTCCTCAGACCCTCCTTTTGCCATAACTCAGGCAAAACATCACAGATTCACGTTAATCTGAATCAATGTCAATAGCCATGAGGTCGTCAAGCTGTTGCTGCAACATCATTTTAATGTTCATTGTTTTCTGTGACTCAGGTCTTGGGACACACAGAGTGGCACAAAGACCGCAGATGGCGAGGCCACACTGCATACAGAGACAACAGGAAAAAATGATGGCCAAAACCACTCCAAGGAAGGTTAGTGCCTTCCATCCCCATTTAGACAGTAATCCCCAAAACCATCCCAATAAAGACCAATCTCCTTCGTCTTGATGGATCGATTCAGAGATCATATGTAATTTGGAGATGGCTTGGTATACCGTAGGGGCGTCGTCAGGTATATAAATACAACAGCTAGATCCGATCAATTTACAGACTCCACCACGATCTGCAAGAATAACATCCAGTGCAATCCGGTTCTGCAAAGTCATGAGACGGTCCGCCTGAAGTTCAGCTGTGAGATTACTCAAGGCTCATACTGTGACATCTATGGTAGTCTCAACAACACGATCCAGCTGTTTCATGTTTCTGCTGTTGGCCATTGGGCCCCAAAAAGGAAGAAATCCTTTGAGAAAATCACTTCCCTCTTGTCCTGCCGTGTCTTTAGAATCAATAATCCCTCTGCCATATGTGTTTCTATGATGGCCTGAAGGAGCAGTGTAGGTAGGAGGGAGAAGAAAAGCTATATACTATGTTCCTGAAAAATCCGTTGGTAGCCACGTGTAAGCTCTATCGTGGCAGACAAAATATGTGCCCTGGGATGGCACTAACGGCGGTGAATTTTGAGACGTGTAGATGTATGTATGGGAACAAAAGCTTTTTCTTTGTCCAGTGTCAGTAGTTTGGCCATTCATTTGTAAACAGAAATTACCTTGATGAGGGACAGTCCAAATTGGTGGAGATTTTCCCTGTTTAGTTTTATCTGTAAGGCTAGTAATGTAACGAGTCACGTTCCAATTAATATATGATTGTCTCTCATCAACAGGAACCTTATTATTCTCCACAATTTTAGTCATAGCTACCATTCCCTTTATCAGAGAATTATGACTAAAATCTGGCTTACTACCATAGGAACCAACTGGACGTCTAAATCGGCTCTGATATGCATTTGAAAATATTACAAAATAAGCCCAAGCGGAACCTTCATAATAAAATGGAAGGACTAAATATGGCATCCCTTTATCTGTGGTATGAGGCATAAATCCACACACCCAACAGTCGGTTGTGTAGACTACCAATTGGTGTTGGTGCAACAATTGGATAAATGAATTATTAAAATATTCTGTTCTCCTGATTAGTTCATGTTGGGGAAGTGTATATAATTGATGTGGGGAGATAGTAGAATGAAGAGGCAAAGAGATAGAATTAGGGACAACTTTTTGCTGCGTAGCATGAATAACCCAACCTACACAAGCCAATAAGATAGACAAAAACATAAAAACACACAATGTTACGCCACATCGACTGTACAATATTTTACAATATTTCTTTCTCATCTCTTCCTTATTATCCTTCTTTCCTAATTTAACATCCATCCTCTAAAATTGTTGCTCACGGCAATCTTCCTTACTCACTTGGCTGTGAATATTAGCCGTCCTATGACACTGCAAGTCCTGGGGGCCTAGCCACTATACAGGTCACAAACCAAGACTCCTACCGTGACCCTGCAACCTGGACAGATGATAAAATATAGCAGAAGAGATAAAAATCTCAGGTGTCCTTGACCAATCTAAGTCTTAAATTGTATCTAGTCCTTGTTGGTACAGTTTGGTCTTGAAATAGGGTCTGTGGCTCTGTAGTGTTTAATCGGAGATGGGATGGTATGGCTTCCTGTAGAATGTCGTCATCTTCTTTCTCCGATCGAGTTCCATCCAGGTGTGCACTACTGAAAGGTATGAATCGGGGGACTTTTTCTCCTTCAGAATCACCTATACCTTTACGAACCCACTGATCAAAAGGCAAGGGCAAGGGCACTTTCTTGCAGTGCACGCCGTGGATCCAGTTCTTTTTCCCTTCGACTTTTACTGCTGTGTGAGTTGTTAGGAGGACTTGTCGAGGTGGCCTCCAGCGAGGTTCCAAATTCTTTGTCCTCTGAAAATTTTTCACGCAGACCCAGTCTCCAGGTTGGATAGAATGACCTGGGTCTGTGGAGGCTTCTGGTAAAGCGTTTTGAACCTGTTGGTGAAGAACACGTAATTTAGTGGTGAGGTCATGTAAATAGTCAATCAGCATTGGATACTGTATGTCAGAGTACTTTTTAGGGCGAGGGACTCCCCATACATTAGCTGGGCGCCCGAAAACAACCTCGTATGGGCTGAGTCCCAAGCGAGAATGTACAGCTGTTCTAGTGGACAGGAGAGCCAAAGGTAAAGCATCGGGCCAACTAAGACCTGTGCTGGCTTGTACTTTTGCAAGCTTAAGTTTGAGAGTGCCGTTATAGCACTCTACCAAACCTGCGGACTGAGGATGATTTGCCGCATGAAATTTCTGCCTTATACCAAGACCGGTACACACCTTTTGCATAATTTGGCCTACAAATTCACTTCCATTGTCACTCCAGACAATACGCGGCAAACCAAACCTAGGGAAGAACTCTTTTAGAAGAACCTTGGCAGTGGACAAAGCAGTGTTGTCTTTCAGGGGGTAAGCCTCTATCCATCTGGAAAAGTCACATACCACCACCAGAACATATTTAAGATTGTTACATCGATCCATGTGAATATAGTCGATTTGCAACACCTCAAAAGGATATGTTGGGGGAGCAAAATGACCTGCCGGAGTTGGGGGTTCCCTTTCCCGGATTGTACATCAAGCAAATGATACAATGCTTCACCACATTATCTGCACATTTTGGAATCCCTTCGTTCAGCCACACTGGAGCCAGAAGTTTACATATCCCTTTCGCACTGATGTGGGCTGGACCATGCGCCATATTAGCTACAGGCAGTACATAGGCATCTGGTAACAACCAACGCTGGTGTTCTGACAATTCTATCCAACAGCCTGTTGCGTCTAACATTCCTGTACTCTCTTTCCACTTTCTCAACTCTTTCTCTGTAGCATCTCCCTGAATCGATCTCACACTTTCTATTGTGTCCTCACACATCCCTCTTTCCCTGACCCAATTCGCAGGGCCCGCAACATACATGCGTCTTGTAGCATCTCTGGCTGTCCTTTTTGCTACCTCGTCCGCAAAAGCATTTCCGCGACCAACATCATCAGTAATCTTTTTATGCGCACTACATTTCACAATTGCTATCTGGGTAGGCAAAGCAAGTGACTCAAGAAGATCAGTTACCAATTGACCATGCTGTATTTTAGTACCGTGGGAGGTAAGGAATCCTCTTTCCTTCCACAAACGACCGAAGCTATGCGCCACACCGAAGGCATACTGGCTGTTGGTATATACATTCACTCTCTTTCCTTTAGATAACACACATGCTCTGGTCAAAGCTATCAGTTCAGCCGCCTGAGCTGAATTATATCTGATGCGTGCTGTCTCCACAATTGTATACAAGGTGGTAACAGCATAAGCTGAAGTTGTCTCGCCATTTGGGAGTTTGAAACAAGACCCATCCACCCACAGGATCCCATCTGGATCCACTAGCTGCGTATTTTTCAAATCAATTCTTCCTTTTGTTTCCTCCTCTGTACGGAGAAAACAATCATGTTGTTCCTGAATATCTTTCTCTTCTGGAAGAGGTAACAGTGTGGCTGGGTTTAAAATGTTACATCGTTTGATGTACACATGACTAGCCAAGAGCGTCAGCTCATATCCAGACAATCGAGCACTTGTAAGATGTTGTGTTTTTGTCCTATTTAGCAAGGTATCCACTGCATGTGGTACCATAACAATGAGAGTATTATCTAGCACCACTCCAGCAGACTGACGAATAGAAATCGCTGCTGCTGCTGTAGCTTTAAGACAACTAGGCAATGCCTTGGCTACTGGGTCTAATGTAGCTGAAAAATAGGCACATGGCCGCTGTTTGTCTCCAAATCGTTGTGTTAAGACTGACAACGCACAACCCTCTCTTTCATGGACATAGAGCGTGAAGGGCTTACTGTAATCTGGAGTACCCAACACAGGAGCTGAACACAGAGCAGCACGTAAATCAGTAAAACTCTTCTGACATTCGTCAGTCCAAGGAAGGGGTTGGGGTGTGTCTTTCAAAGTGAGTGCTAACAGAGGCTTGGCCAACAAAGAAAAATTTGGAATCCATTGCCTACAATAAGAGGTAATGCCCAGAAAGACACGCACCTCTCTTTGTGTGGATGGCACAGACATTTGCGCAATGGCTTGAATTCGTTCTGGGGTTAATCGCCTTCCCTCCTTTGATAAGAGATGACCCAAGTAGGTAACCTCTCGACGGACATATTGTAGTTTAGAAGGCGAAACCTTATGATTAAGATCAGACAAGTAACGTAACAGTGCAACAGTCACATTTTTGCAGACATCCTCTGAATCAGCAGCAATCAACAAATCATCCATATATTGAATAAGAGTAGCACCTGGGGACAAAGGAAAAGCATCAAGCTGACATTTCAGAGTTTGAATATAAATGGAGGGGCTTTCACAATAGCCTTTGGGTGCGCGCTTGAACCGCAAACTTCGGCCTCCTAGAGAGAAAACAAAAATATCCCTACTCTCTTCGGCAATGGGAATGCTGAAGAAAGCATTTTTCAGATCAATAACAGAAAACCAAGCCACTGAGGCAGGTATCATAGTTAACAAGGCAGTAATATCTGGGACAACAGGAAACTGTGGTACAACAATTTTATTGACTTCCCGAAGATCAATCACAAAACGATAAACAGGAGGCTGAGAAGGATCAGTGCGTTTAAGAACAGGAAGAATAGGACTATTGCATACATTTCCTCTCTTTTCCTCAATTACACCCTTCTGAATCAAATCATAAATGATATCCAAAAGCGCTCTTTCACCTTCATTGGAAATTCTGTATTGAGGAATGCGTGGCAATTTAGCATTGGGCTTGAGAGTAACAACATAAGGCGGGATCTCAAGACAACCAACATCATTTGGACCCGTAGCCCAGAGCGTTGCAGGAAGAGAGAGCAATTCAGGTGGGAATTGATCTTTAGACAAATACATTGAAGAAGTCAATTTCTGCCCCAAAGTAAGATGCACACCAGAAGGAGAACAATATATCGTTGCATGCAATCTTTTCAATAAATCCAAACCCAACAGATTCTCGCCGCAACCACTTGTTAAAAGAAGAGGAGCTTCCAAATCATAAGGGCCAATTGAGATAGGCAGAGGGCTAGAGAACGGGTTACGAACTGGGGCGCCAGAAAATCCTACTGATACATTCGTTGAGCCAGACAAAGGTGCCCCAGGGAGTTTAGAGTGAATGATAGAACTTCTCAACGCACCAGTATCTAAAAGAAATGGCTCTGAAGCACCCATTGTAGTGACATTAACATAAGGTCCACTCTGATCTACTGGAATCGATACAACTCCCTCACTTTGTCTATGGCTGTCCTAGTTAGCGTGAAGGCCTTCATTTTCACCTTCAACATGATAATCATCATTGTAATACTGGGTAGACTGAGTATTTTGTTGATCAAAGTAGTTCGTGGAATTTGTAGGGGGAAGGGAATGCTGTTCTTGGGTCAACGCACCTCGACCTCTACCCCTGGGCGCTAATTGATAAATACCACGACCTCGTGGAGCAGATAGTCCTCCATTACGCTGTAATAAAACCGGGCAACTATTCTTGAAATGACCCTCCTCTCTACAATAGGCACATTGGTTAGGACCTAGTAAAGGTCGCGGAATAAAAGGCTCAGGCTTTTGATACACCCTCTGAAACTGTGGAGGCTGTTGAAACTGGCGCTGAGCAGGACGAGGAGGATAAGCCTGTTGCAGAAGAACCTTTGTTTTTAATTCTTTAGTCTTTTTCTCTTGCTTGTCTTTTTCCTCTTTATCCCTGTTCTTATAATATTGAGCAGTAGCCAATATCTGAGCAGAAGAGGAAACAGCCCATGAACTTTCAGAGTCTTTCAACTTATGTGACAGCTCTGGAAGCAAATTAAATACGAATTTATCTACAAATAATCGCTGTCCACCCTCCGTAGTCATATCCTGACCACTGTGATCAATAAACGTCTCCTCAAAATGAGTGAAGAGATCAGAGACACTCTCATCTTTTTTCTGCTTACACGCAGTTAGTTTATCCCAATTAACTCGCAAGGCGGGCATCATCGTTTTCATTCAAGTAATAATCCTACCAGGGAGTTCTGAAATCAAAACATCAGGCTTAACACCATCCACTTGAGCTCTATCCGCGGCAATTATAGCAGCCCAATCACCACCTAATGCTTGGGCGTGATCCTCTCTACGAATCCGAGCCCATAATGCTTGTGGGACTACATTTCCCATCAACATATCAATATCGGCTAAATTCATAATACAGGCATCAACAGTCTGAGACAACTCTTTATAATAACCAGCAGGGTTTATACGGGGATCTGGTAGAGACTGTTTAAGAGCTAAAACTTCAGATCTTTTCCAGGGGACATGTACCCATATACGCGGAAAGTGCGCGGGAACAGCTGGATTAGCACCTGCTGCTGCAACCGCTTCTCTCCACACTGGAGGAACTTCTCTCATGGGATAATGTTTGGATGTCAGCCTAACAGCAGGGTCGGAATCAAAAAGGTCTGCGAGGAAAATAGGGACCTAAAAGTGACAAGTGTCTTTACGGCGTCCTTAATTTTAGAACCCACAATGAGTCCCTTATCGAAATTACCCTGAACATCTAACAAACCCTGAGGAACTGAACCCAAATCCATATCCTCCCATCCTTTAACAAGAGTGTCACACATAACATTAAAAACATATCTCTGCGTGGGCGCTTCCCACTGGTGAAAGGTGGCCATGATATCATTTACACTATACTGGGGACCCTTCTCGATCCATTTGCGAGCGAGAGTCCAATATTACCCGTTCGTCGGAAGCTGGAAGCTGACTACGAGACTGTCTTCGGGGAAAAACCGGAGACATATTAAGAATCTCAAAGAAAGGAGACAGAAAATCAGAGACAGTATCTGTGATTCGTTTGCGCACAGTGGGAGAATTAGACATAAGGACAGGGGACAAGGTATTAGGTGAACTAACAGAAGAATTAACAGTTATAAAGGGAGCCGAAGGCAAAGGAGATTGATGTTCAGGAGATGAAGGCAAAGAAGTCGGTGGCGGAAGAGGTGGGGGTGGCACTACCGGAAGGGGCAAATGCGGAAGATCCGGAGCAGGCGGAGGCGCAACTAATGGCTGAACTGGTTGTAACAATGGGGGTGCATTAGCTCCTTGTACATAGGGAGGAGGCAATCTCAATAAGTGAGACATCAAAGGATCTTCCTCCGGATCCTTACTTTTATCAGAAGGGGAAATAGGCAACACCGGATAGCATTTATCTATCGCCATACGATGCTGTCTCTCTGAAATTTCCATTTCTTGATTCATCTCATTATCTTTAAACTGCTGGGCAGCCTGTATAATCATCATACTTTGTGTTTTCTTATCTCTTTTTGCCTGTTTAATTTCTCTCTGTTTGGCTTCCTTGCGCCAGAGGCGGAAAGAGTCAAACATTGCCGGCCGGGCTTTTCTTTCTTAATATGTCAGGCTCAAAGCTACCATTCTGTGGCCACTGCAGAACACCATCGTTCTTCGTGTATCGGATCCATGCCTCATTAAAGGCAATGGGGCCAACACCATGTTTAGAATAAAGCTCATAAGTGGGAGTTCCAACCGGAGGAATTGGACAAGAGTCCTCCAGCCGGGAATCCCTTTCACAACCAAAACAACAAAACTTTCTAAACTTACTCAGACCAGGCATCGTTATTTCACTGGACTGTTCACAAACATCAAGGGGTTAAATCAAATAATATAGCACAAACTGTACTCACCCCTCGGCTTCGGCTTTTGCAATAGCCGAATCAAAGACCCAAATCAAACAAAATAGTGGGAGCTACCCACCAATACTTAACTAAGAGTCTTCTGATGCCAACACAGGCCCGTCTAACGTCTCGCGATACCATACATCACCAAAAAGGGGCCAAAGCATGGCGGCAGTCAGGGCAGCAGTCGTCAGCAGCCGTCAGGAAGGAGAAACCGCGCTGAAAAAGACATTCGGACCACTTTGACAAGCAGGGGTCGCTTGACGTGGTTCGCGATTCCTCCAGAATTTTCTTGCGGGGTTCCTCACGACCTTCAGGCAAAACCGCTACCTCTGAAGCCGCCTCACAGAGGGCACCATTTGAAGAACCAGGCTGAATTAGGCCTGGCGGCTCAGGGTATGCCTTAATCTCCTGAGTTCACCTGCTTTGTTGAACAGAGACACAGGACACTCTGTTGAGCGTAGAAGATCAGGTTTATTAGCTGCAGCGAAGTACAGTTGTCCCAGAAGTACACCTGGTATGTTCTTAGGAGACTGCCACTTTACTCCATGGCGCACAATCTTTTATAGCACATAGATTCACCAAGAACACATCCAATGCATACAGGTTTAGCCAATGGGAAGAGTTTGAAAACAAGATATAACCAATGAGAAAAGTTTGAAAACAAGATATCAAGTAACCCAAATAAACCTCTCTTACAACTGTTTTTGTCACCCCTCCCCACAAAGTTAATTAGTGGTTGGGTCTACAACTCAACTTGCAGGTGGCAGGACACCTTTGTATGCTTTGGAGGACAGTTGTGAAACAAGAGAATACAAGTAGAGAATAGCGAAGGCCAGAAGATAAGATAAAGTCAGGAAAGAATGGTGCAAACCAACAGATAGTTGAAACAGGGATCAGTCGGACCAGACGGGGATTAGTGGACTCAGGCAGTCCCTGACATCAGTCTTGTAAACAGAGGCAGGAGGTTATTTTGACACGTCGCAGTGAAATCAGCAGAAAAAACTTCGTTCATTGTGCTGCCTGAGTGAGGGCAACATAAAATGGCGGTGGAACACAAAATGGTGGCTGAATATAAGCGAGATTGAAAATCGAATTTCCTCACAGCCTATCAGCATTCCAGTACTCTCTTTAGTAGCATGAAATTTGGTCTGAGTTTCGATCTCCCCATGGCTGATTTCCACTTCAACCACTCCTTGCAACAGGATGGGAACGGTTCCCCCATATGTGTATTTCTTCGCCTGAGTTGGGATTTGCTCAGGTCTTTGGTGTAGCTTGAAAAACTGTTTGGAGTCGAGAGAGTTTATAGACGCTCCCATATCAATGAGTGCATCGATTGTTATGCCCCCGACATCCACCTGCACATGGGAGGCGGTCTTTGTTTCTGATTGTTTTGGCCTGCAATTTAAATTGTAAAAATCTGCTCATCATCATCCTCTTCTTCCAGCTGATTCATTTGCATTTGAGCAGCCTGTGCCTGATGGCTCTCCTCTTCCTCCAACGAGAGTTACCTAACCCTGCTGTAGCTCTTGCCGTTCGTGCCATCATTCGATTTACAGTTTGCGCTGTTAGCAAAATGGGTTTGGCACCCAAATTTCAGGCATGTCTTGCCCTGTGCCGGGCATCCTCACAGTGGATGACTGGGTAACCCGCAGTAACCGCATTCCTTTTTCACCCATTCTGGCACCAGCAAGATCACGTGACCTCCCAGGCCACTTTCAATTCGCCTCCATGTGTTCCTCTTTGACTCTCACCGAGAAAGATGTGGATGGGGCAGTGGTTGTGGGAGCTAAGGCGGATTCAATTTCGCCTGCTCAGGCGTCTGCCAGCTCATGAGATCTTCCTAAAATGAGGATATCATCCAATGAAATGCCTCGCTGTCACAGAATCAACTTTCGGAGATTAGAAGAGTGGCATCTCTGAACGAGTTGTGACCTAATCTCCATTTGTTTGTCTATTCCTTTGCACTTGCTTGCCGACTTGTGTAATCTTGCAAAAAAAATATCTACTAACTCCCCCTCATACTGGCGGGCCTTACACAGCTTAAAAGGTTCATAATCTGGATTTAATAGAGGACCAAAATGCTTATTCAGGGCTCGCACAGCTGCGTCAAAATTATCTTCTGCACCTGTATTAGGTATATCTACAAATAACTCATAAAGTTCATCACCCTCCTTGTGCAGCATCATGAACCTATTGAAAGCTTCTTCAGTCTTGTGCATAGCGCGAATGTAATGCTGTAACCGACCAATCCACTTCCTCTACCTCGGAGCAGCCGTTGCAGCATCTTCTAGCTGACTTAACTGAGGTAGCGCTGTGACTGGGGGATGCGAGCAGCGTTCTGGCGCTCCAGCTCCTGCCACATTTTGTGCTGCTGGCAAAATTGCTGCGTCACCAGTGAGGAATTCTTTTGCACACAGTACTCGTTATACGGTGAGACTTGGTATCCATGTAGTCTGCTTGTGCTACCCAATCTTAGCAAACCACTTGTGGTGTCTGTGTCAATGGCAACCTCCAACCCTTTGGCTGTGTACACCCCCAGGCGGAAAACTTCTCAGGGCCTGTCGTGGTCCGTGATTCGTCCCAGGCACGCGGATTTGCAAGTGCCTTGCCAGCAGGCTCACGTACCAGGCACCAATGAAGCGGGATCCCGCCGCAGTGATCTGGGCTTCGTGCGGCAGGGTGGCAGGTACGGTGGCAGCCCCCACAATCATCCGGAGCTACCCCAACGAGGAGACTGCCTTTCGCCGCCAGCAAACCGCAGCACGCCCCTTGGGCTGCACACGCTCTCTGTGTGCCCACCGTTGCTGAGCCACTCCCTGCCAGGGTTTGTCAGGTTTGTCGCTAAAGCTAGGAGTCAATACATAGGGCCAGGCCTCGTGGTGGTCCCTGATGTCGCCAGCAATAACTTGCACACCACACTTTAGAAGGGTACTACGTGCACTAGCCCTGAGCGGCATAAGCACCTTTATTTATAACCTTTGGGCCGGGCACGGCCCTCAGTCAGGGTGCATTTGGTAACAAAGTATCGCAGCGGCCGGGTCGCTCACTACATGTGGTTGGGCCAAAGCTGCACAACACAGGCTGACTCAATACTGTCAGACCAGGTACACAACAAACCGCCTCACCTCTAGGGCGGGGGATGCTTGGCACAGGAACACAATCTGGCAAAGCAAATAGTTATCCCATTCAGAAAATAAAGGTAGGGGTTGGTCATTTTTTCTTTTCTATGTTTAGGCATTACATGGAAACATGTTGCCCCTTATATATAATCGTAAGGCTCATACTAAAACAAAATTTGGTCACTTGTGATTTTTGATAGAGTAAGGCCTGATTGTGTGTATTTTAATTGATATAGCTAGTTATTCATGCACTGAGTACTTGCATTTTGTAAAATGATTGTGTTTCTGATGATCAGTGACATCGTTGTGTCTAGCACAGGCATGGACACATAAAATGCACACTTTTAAACAGAATTCAGATATGCAAATGCTTAGTTCATACTTGTCAGCTTATTTAACACTGACTATGAAACGATTTTGCACGGGGTACAAGAGATAAAAATACATGTTGGTCTATGTTTGTGGCTTACTATTTGAGGACTGCACAAAACACATTTTCACTGGACCATTGGAGTGTATTTTAGACAGGGACTGTTTAGCAAGGGCGGTGCAAAATCACGCAGTTTATGACCCGGCAATGCTCTGGCCCACCTGCAAATAGAAGATGCGCGCCGACCGAGGCGTTCTTGGCAGTCACTGCCACGGTTGTTCTTCCTGGGGCTCTGCTGGCTGAGTAGGCAGAACCAGAGGTGCTTTGGAAAAGATTCCTAATGACCTGAGCCGCCAGCTGATGTTGGCTGTTGGATAAACAAGACAAACATTACCGCCATCTGGAGCAGTCTGTGATCTTAACCGTGCAATCAATTATTTTATTGCAGCTTCAGCAGTCCATTGGTTCCGGCGTGTCTGCCTTTTGTTTTGCTCTATAAAATATAGATAG
Organism: Triturus cristatus; assembly: GCF_964204655.1. NCBI lineage: Eukaryota > Metazoa > Chordata > Amphibia > Caudata > Salamandridae > Triturus > Triturus cristatus. The sequence continues at coordinate 153,908,739 of NC_140580.1, forward strand.
ACAGTGCCATGAGGGTCCTGATAAACATGTTTTATGAAGTCACCTATCATTATTTATTAGCAAAAAATAGACGTGATTAGCCACACAGTATCAAAAAGTAGATGAATGTGGAGGGAGAGAATTAGCACAGAAGTATGAAAATACAGTAATTGTGAGGTGGCATGATTGCCCCCAAAAAGGGGAGCGACCCTTGCCTAAGGGGCCGCTCCCCCCCCCAAAAACTAAAAAACTTTTTTTTAAATGGCCACCAAAGGGGAGTGACCCTTGCCCAAGGGGCCACTCCCCACTACATTACAATTAATCGGCAAAGGGCCGATTTTATTATTTAAAAAATGTCTGCCCCCCCCCCTCCGGGGGGCAGACAAAGCAAGTAAAAATTGCCCCTCAAAAGGGGGAGCGACCCTTGCCTAAGGGGCTGCTCCCCCCAAACAACAAAATCGTGGACATTTAAAAAAAAAAAAAATCCCTGGCGTCTAGTGGGCATTCCTGCTGCACGATCGCACGATCGTGCAGCAGGAATGCACAAAAAAGGCATAGAGGGAAAGGAAAACCCTTTCCTTTCCCTCGATGTCTCTTTTAACAAAATCCCCCCCCTCCCCAGCCCAAAAACTCACCTCTTTAGTCACCGATGCGCAGGAAGCAAATGACTTCCTGCGCGTCAGTGATCCAAGGGAACCCTCAATGACGTCAGCGCGCGAGGCGTCATTGATGACGCGAGGTGGGGGGAGGCAGGGGAAGGTGTTCCCCTGCCTTCCCTGGAGCAAAAATGCCGATCGACCACCAACGGGGGGAGCGCCTGCGGGGGGAGCGCCACGGCGACTGTATGCTCATGACGAGACCAGCTCGTCATGAGCATACAAGGGGTTAATATGATTTGCATTGGTACTTATTGAGTCAAATATCTGAAGGCCACTGGCAATATGGGCCTACGAGGCACTGCATGATCAACACAGAAATTTCAAAAGATAACATAGGCTATCCTGATTGATCCTCATTTGTCTATAAATCAAAAAGAAGGGGGGGACTAAGACCTAGTAGAGGTCCAGTACTCGTGCTCCGCGTAGTAGTATAGAACCAAACATTGGGTTACTGTTCCTATAAGGACACCATTACTGTCCACAAAGAAAAGGAATAGGGTAGAACAAAGGGGTCTAGGTTCTGACCTCACAGATAGAGACATTTACAGATATTGTCTCTTGTTGCCCTCACACATTCCGAGGGATGTCATGCTTCATCATTGGGCATTGCTCTTTGTGGGGCCGGCGCTGTAATGCCCTACGGGTCCCCCGAAGGGTCACTTTGGCAGAGATCTTTCAATTACGCCTTATGATGAGTGAGGGTGTGAGACTTTCCAGTGAAAGGGAGGGTTTGTGAGAGGGTGAGTGACTGACTAACTGACAAATCTGGCTAGGGCATACCCTTAAAGGCTATTTAATATGTTGGTTCCCCTGACAGGCTTTAAAAAAAACGTAGGTTGTGTGTTACTGGATAGGTAATGATGTACCCCAGTAACACTCAGTTCAATTTTTGGTTCTATATGATCCTCATTTTTAACATTGTCAAACCATTTTATGAATTTTAGTATTAATACGTATTATAAAAAACATTCACACTCACACTCAGGGCCCGATTCACAAAAGGACTTATGATAGAGAAAATTATAAGTGCGGAGTCTCCATACTCGGGGCGTACTCTCTGCATTAAGCACTGCAGTGTGGAGATTCTGTCTTGAGTGCAGAACATTATTTCTCTTAGATTGTAGCATTGCTCCATCCCCAAGGGTACTTAAAGGGTAGTCCCCCTTTTACTCTAGTTCACCTCCATTAATGTAATTGAGGTCTATGGGCACGTGGTTTCACTTTCGCTACCACTATGGTTTTCTCAAATGAAGATGCCAGGCATTTGGAGAGAGAGGAAGTATCTAGCCGGTTTTATGTTATTTGATGAATTAATACACCACTGAAATGAATCATTGAGGAATTAACTGTTTCCAACCAAGAAATTGGGTTTCAACCTGTCCGAAAGCATAGGGGTCATTTAACCCTAGCACAAGGCCTGCTGGTTCACCAGGGGGATTGAGTCCAAAGCCTTTGCCACGTTGGTAGAGCACCGTCCAGCCTATTTAGAGATCGACACATGTCTGTCAGAAATATCTATGCTGCAAAGACAGCTCTCCTCACAGGACTCCAGGGCCCATAATATGGAAGTGCCTCGGGGGCGCAACAGGCATTAGTGCCTGCTTTGTGCCTCCCTGGGGCACAAAGAGGGGTCCGCAGATGCTTGTGCTTCCCCTTCTGTAATACAGATAGCGCTGGTGAACATGTGATGCCAGCCCTACATCAGGAGAGTAGTCCCTCATTCGCTTGGGGGTGTGGCCCCTTGCAACTGAGGGATTCTCTTTACCTCTGCATCTACACCATATAATGGGCACGGGCACAGAGGTAAAGAAGCTGTCAGGAGGCACATTGTCAGTGCACTACCAAAAGGTGGTGCACTATCACTGTGCCCCCTGATGGCAGCCCTCTTGAGGGGGGTAAGGGGGTCATATGAGCCCCCCAGACATCCCCTTGCAGGTTGGCACAGTCACTCATGCCTCTTTAAAGTGCAGGTGGGTGCCACCTTCACAGTGAAACACAGAGCGACTTTGACACAGCCGCTCCATATTTCACTAGAATGCGCTACCCCAGGGCAGCACGAGTTCGCGGCTGTAATGAGAGCAGCGCATTTAAACTAATAGGGTGCACTTTCACCATTAGCGCATGGCACATCTGCATGAAGGTGTACCGTGACTCAGCAGGGAAAGTGTGCCTTATATGTAATAGGGCCCTAGGTTTGCAGAGTTTGCACCATATTTTAAGCGCCTACTTAGCAAAATGTTTTGCTTAGAGAGAATAGACTTCCACAACAAAATGATGTCTCAGCATGCACAAAATGTTCTACCAGCCTGTGTGGCCATGCTAATATATATAGTGCAAACATCCCACAGCCAAGCACACACACCCAAACTGTATTACACTCAATAAATGCATGCAAGGAAAAGCCCACAAGCAAAATGACTGAGACCACACCATTTTGTTTGGAGAAAATAATATTTGGGAGGAGCTGTTACATTCTTTGACGTCTCTTAAATCATCCAACCATTTCAGTGATCCACTTCCTGCTAAGTTTCTCAAAGATCTCAACTCGGCCATTCTCCCTCTCTGGACCTGTATCATTCAACAATCGCTCATACAGGGAAGGATTCCTGACTGCCTTAAGATGGGGAAAGTCACGCCCATCCCCAAGAAGCCTAATGCAGACTCAGCAGATCCCAATAATTTCCATCCGATCACCTCCATCATGTCTTTAGCAAAATTGCTCAAGAAATGAGTTCACACACAGCTTTGCAACCACATTGAGAAATTTCAGCTCCCCGACCGCCACCAGTCAGGCTTTAGAACGGGGCACAGTACAGAAACAGCTCTAACTTACATCGTTGATGATGCCTTGAGGGCTCTAGACCAAGATGCTCCTTGTCTTCTGATCCTTCTTGACTTGTCCTCTGCTTTTGACACTCTCAAACATGATAAATTGATTACTCCTCTTCAACATAGGATGAGGTTATCTGGGCCTATCTTAAATTGGCTTGCCTATTTTCTACATAACCAAACCCAAAGAATCAAAGTCAACCAATCTCTGGCTGCCAGTACCCTGGTCTCCATTGGGGTACCTCAAGGATCTGCACTCTCGCCCATGCTCTTCAATCTCTTCATGGAACCTCTAACTGCTATTCTGAACTGCGCTAGCATTCAGTACCATATGTACGCGGATGAGACTCAACTGTATCTGAAGATCTCCTCTCCAGATGACATTAAAACTCTTAATGGGATGCTTAAAAAAACTCAACAATGGCTAACGCATAATCATCGGTTACTAAATACCCTCAAAACAGAATTTCTCCTGATTACCCCCCATAATCGTTCGGCCCCTACGCAAAACTGGCTCAAACAACTCTCAGCAATCAACTGCACCCCTCATATGGTGGGGTATCATCCCACATCTGGACCCCATAGTATAGAAAAAGAACTCACGCCGAGAAGCAAAACGTTACGAGGCAAGCCCCTAGTTGCTCAGCCTTGCAACTGCCCATGTGAATAATGGGGTGCTGTCACTTTCGTCACTGGGCCCTGCCAAGGGATTAGCAAGAAGCCCTTATGGACTCTTTCTTGTGGTTGCTTTTGCACCAAAGTCCTTTGGATTCCCTGTAACTCCAGCTGCAACGCATAACAAGAGAAAATAAAACATCACAATACTTGCATTACATCAGTAATCACAAACATGTCAAAAAGGGTAAGTGTGAATCAGGCTGCCACAGTTTCCCTGCTGGTGTCCACCATGCCACACGTAGTTGTTATGGGCAGGGAAAATCAGTGTTTGTTGTCCTGCCCTCAGTAGAACAGGCCAATCAGCCCATATGACCCGGCGGCCCTGTGGTAGAAAGCCTGGCAGGCCAGGGATTATCAACAGCTGAGTCAGCTAGCTCTCTGCCAACGGTAACCCAGTGGTTCCTCCTCCTATAAATGGGGCAGAAGAATCACAGATTTGGTGGGGTAGAAGGGTCACTGCTTTATGACGGTTCTCTTACCCTGCTCAAAACCTAAATGAGGCACTTAGTCACTTGGAACAATAACATTTGGGAAAACGACCTGTGGCCAACTAAGCCCTTAGGGCCCTCTTTAGAACTTGGAGGTTGTGGTGAAATAGTTTCTGCTGATGATTACAGGGCACCCAAAATAGAAAAAAGTGTTGTAATAAAGTGCACAGATTTGTGTAAAAAACGTTGGTCTGTGTTGTTCTCCATTTTTAATGACATACTGTAAATTGAGGCAAACTACGCAGGAATGCCACACAACCCTTAATGGATTTTATCATATGCTTAGAGCAGTGCTTAATTTAAGCCTGTGGTTTCCGGTGCTCAGCACCGGTACTTAATTTTCAAAGCTGGCACTTATGAGTCTGCCACATAGTGGTGCTGTTTGTCTAATTTCGAGATGAGCGGAACAACAGCTGTTTACTAAAGCAATATACATTCAAAATTACTGCTACCTGCAGCCCAAGACATTCTTTTTACTTTGAGCGGCTGGAAGAGTCTGGATTGTCATACTTGTAGGAGTGTGATGGTTAGTATCTGTGCTGGTACTGTCTTTGGCAGAGCTGGTAGGGCCAATGGGTGGTGCAAGCCGTAGTGGCCTTCTGATAAGGGCACTGGCACATTTGATAAATTAAGCACTGGCTTAGAGGTAACTGAAAATTTAGCCGGCTAGCCATAGGGCACTTGACCAAAGAAAAACAGGACGCTGGTAGAGACCAAAAAGATCGAGGGTTCTCCTCTGTGAGCCTTCTCAGCAGTACCAGACAGGACCAGTGTTGTAGATAGATCAAGACACTTCTAGTTAGTTACATGTAGGTTTATTGTAAGACACAGCTGAGCGCACACCTCGCCAGCTGACCAGACCATCAACTGACAAGAGTATAACAGTCTGGTACAAGTTAGAACACACATAGGTATTCTGTGAAGCTAAGGAGGTAAGAACACAAAGGAAGGGCTAATGACCACTGTCAGCCATGTTACATGAAGTACTGATTTACAACACATCTTCCTCCTTTACAGAAAATTGAAATAAATAAACAAATCACAAAAATGAAGCTTAATGTATGGGAGACAACAACAATAATAATTAAGACAGATAGGAGGTCTATGACGTCTTGAACTATTCTTAGTTTGTGAAGGCATGCGAGCGTTTAGGGGCAAAGAGTCTTAAGAATAAAGTGTGAGGTGAGACACATCACTCAAAACAACTAATAGATATTACCACCACCTACTCCCCTTAGACGGACAAAAACAGGAAAAGACAGTCCACTTTCTCCAATCTGTCCTTGACCAGCAAAAACAGAAAGAGACAGTCCACTTTCTTCAATCTGTTTCTGTCCACCATCACTTTCTGCTCCAGGTTGAAGATGAACAGCTCAACAGATGCCTCCATGCTTTACAGGCACTACAGTCCTGGGTAATCCTCGAGATTTCCAAGTGCAGTACCGCATGTGTTGTTTGGAGTTTTTATTCTAGCTTGAAGTTTTCTTTCTTTCTTCAACGGTGAACACTTAGTCCTGGTTGAAATACTGGTACTGGGACCTTTGCCCCCTCTAGGTTCTGGTACTGAGACCTTTGTCCATTGCCGGTTCTGGGACCTTTGTCCCCTCTGGTACTGGTTCTGTGAACTTTGTCCCCTCTCAGTTCTGGTCCTTGGACCTTTGTCCCCTCTGGATGCCGGTTCTGAGACCTTTGTCCCCTCTGGTACTGGTTCTAGGACATTTGTCCATTGCCGGTTCTGGGACCTTTGTCCCCTCTGGTAATGTTTCTGGGACCTTTGTCCCCTACATACTCTGGTTCTGGGACCTTTGTTCCCTCCTGCTTCTGGTTTGGCTCTCAGTAGCCATTTCCTCATTTTAGTCTCTATGCCACGGTTCTGGTTCCTTTGGGACTTTTGTCCCCATCTTGACCCGGTTCACAAGGGTGAACACATCTTTAAGTGCTGCGCTTACTAGCATGGTATCTTCTATATTTTCTAATTGCCAGCTCTCTATATATCAATGTTGCAGCCAATCGATTTTAGATGGACATTAACCTGCACCAAGTCTCTTTATTTCCCTGTCTGTGCGCTAGAAGAGACATGCTTACTTAGCGCTTTTGTGTTATCCTTGGCGTCAATCAGTTGCTTCGTGGCTTCACAGTAGCTGTGAATATTACATATCAGGACATGCAAAAAGAAAAACTGACCAAGAATTGTTGCGCAGGTCTATTGAATGCCGATTAGTAAACAAATACTTCCCAGTAATACTAGTGTACCTCTACAGACTTTTAGGATAAAACTATGTTTGTCACAACTCTCCCTGGATTCATTTGGTTATTGGAGGTCTTGGTGGATAATCATGCTTTCTGCCACTATAATTGCGGTTCTCATGGCAGTGATTGGGGAATATCTCAGCATGAGGACAGAACTGAATGAGATCCCTTTAAGTTCGGCACCCAAATCAAATGTGTAGACTTGACTGAACATGCAACATGCTACCAGCACTACAGCAGTCTCCTTTTTAATACCTCATACCTTGTGTTTGATATGGAGGATTTTCTGCGTTATTTTAAAAAATAACTCTCAGTTAATGCTCAGACTTAGAGCAAGAAGGCACAGTTAATAAAATCAATAAATACCTGAGATTAAACGTCCAAACGTTGGTACGCTTGAAATGTTCATACTTCAGACGACTTTACACAATGAAAACTGATTGTGTAAGCAGCTGATAACAACGATGCTTGCGCCTAAAGATGAAGATGCCTGATAAGCGTCTTACCTGGATCCTGTTACAGTAACGAACATTTCTGTAGTGAAATTGCTCACCCCAAGATGGCTGACAGACGTTACACAGTGACGCGATGACATGGACGCAACTCCTATACTGCTACCTTGCGCTCTCTTTGAAATAGTTCCTATGCATGACGTATACACACAAGCTTTAGCTGCTTAGCAACGTACTCACGGTTATTTCTTATTATTTATTTATTTATTTTGTAACTGTGCTGACGTCACCGTGCTTCAACTGGATGGTTTTCCAAAGTATAAACTTCCATTCATCACTCGGATGACTTCCCTTTGCCGGGAGTCGGAAAGATAATGTCACAGAGTGCTCACCAAAGTTGCTCCACTGACCGACAGGACTCAAGGGAAGCTCTCAGACAATTGCCAACAGCCAGTCTCGTGAAACTGACTTACAGTTTAGACAGAGTGACGACAGATATTGTGGCATCTAGTTTCTTTTGTCCTCGTTTGTGGCAGAAGTTGGTCAGACACGTTGAGAGAAACGCATGCATTCGCAAGTGACTCACAGTTTGGGGATGTGATGTCAGGAGTGCCTCCAAAGGGTTTTCCTTCTGATCACGGGTTTTCCTTCTGATCACGTTAACTGCTGAAACTGCCACACAGCATTAAACAAAGCCGGGGCGCGATCCTTGCCCCCGATGAACTCATTTGCAATTGACTCGTGGTTGTGGCGAGTTACTTGTGGAGTACTTGTTTCTTCATTTCTTAGTTTCTTTATCTTTAGTTTTCTCTTGTTTTTTAGGTTTTTTCCTTCTTGTGTCCACGTTGCTGGCAGAAGATGGGTGGGCTGCCTTGGGTTCTTAGTGCAAGGTGCTGCTCAAAGCTGTGATGGTTTCTTCTCTGGTCTGGTCAGCTAAATCGTTGCCAAATTGTTGTAGATGAATCTCAGGACACTTCTAGTTAGTTACGTGTAGGTTTACTGTAAGACACAGCTGAGCGCACACCTCACCAGCTGACCAGACCATCAACTGACAAGAGTAGAACACTCCGGTACAAGTTAGAACACACATAGGTAAGCTAAGGAGGTAAGAACACAAAGGAAGGGCTAATGACCACTGTCAGCCATGTTACATGAAGTACTGATTCACATCAACCAACTTTACCTAACCGTGACGGAGGTGCTGCAGTTCACAAACCCAATTAACACTTTGATTTTATTTTTAGCCTTTGCCTTTGACTGATAATTCGCGCCTGCTTATTACTTTTTTCACTGCATAATTTTCAGTGCCTTGCAGCGTTTTTGTATTCCTCCCGTCTCAGTTTCCCCACGGAGCACTGCTCGTGTTTCCACCAACCTTCCAAAATGGCTGAGTTCGCCATATCCTGACATCCTTTGTGCTGCTGTGCAGTTCAGCACGTCTCTTATGTCCTTGCTTAGGCACACATTTGGGAGCAAAGTGTACAATGCAAGGCAGCAGTATCTGTCAGGGCCTTCGGGGACAAACAACGCTGACCGTGGAGGGCAAAGAAGGGAACTAGGAGAAACTCAAGGGTGGGTAAGACAGCGCAGTCTACCGGCACCACCGTTTACTCGCCACTACAAATTGATTTTTAATGTTTTTACAGTGTACATGCTCTTAAAGAAATACAATACATAAGTATGCACATTATTGCATTGATGCAAACATACATTTAATTGCACGGTATAGTAGCATATAGATTGTTTTCCTCAATACAGAGGGGAATGTGAAAGTCAACATGCGATGGCAGACTTGTTTGGATGTATTTTGTATATTAAGTGCTCATTACCACCTCCCCGCTTTCCTGGTCTCAGCCCTTGCAGAATGAGAGTGCATAATGGTCCGTTATGTAAACATTTCTCGAAGAAATGTCCGGCACTTGTATTATCACTCGCCATCCCGCTGGCGTCGCTGTAGCCTTCCAAAATCCCAAATCTAGTCTGTTTTTGTGTCTCACATGGGCAGGTAGTCGGTGCTTCCAGAGCAGTGTGTATCGGGTAAGTTTCCAAGGCCTCCATCTGGGTGTAGAACCGTTCTCGGAGTAGTACAATAAGGCATGTCTGCCTGATGCTCCAGGCTCACTGTGAAACTCGAGCCCCCTGGCTACGGCCAGATACACACTGCTAGCTCTGTTCTGTCTTGATGGAGAGGGCGACCTTTCAGGGATCAGGGTCAGCTTTTGGGAAGCGTGCACAGCTGCAACACTCACCTCGGATGAATGTGGAATCACTATTTAATGGCTCTCGTGTCATCCGATATGGACAGGTGCAATATAGAACACTCACATTCTGATAACCCACCTGTGGACCAGCGTCATTCCGAGCTGCTTCTGAAGGCCTCTTGAACACACAGGAGATCGCGGTGCCCGTTTGTAAGAGCGCAGAGACACCAGGGGGCATATTTATTATCAAGCACATGCGATAATTATCACAAATCGATTTTCATTGTCGCCGTCTATCGCTGGATTTCAGCGCCGGGTTAGTGACGCATTATTAACGCTTTTCACCCTGGCCGATGTGAAATCCAGCAATAGAGGATGATAACATGCATTAGCGTGAGAAAAGCAGCGAAAAATGGCCTGCGATAATGTAAACCTTGATAATAGGCAGGTGTGGATTTAGCCCTGAGATCCACCTCCCATGTTACAGATGGCTAAGTCGGATTAATAGCAGGAGATAAAATCCTGCGATAAAGGGGCCTTAGCGCGACTTTGCTCATCGATTCGCGGGTCTGGGGCATCCTTGTAAATATCGCGATGCAGTATTAGCGATGTTTGCCCATGTTGTTCTGTGAGGAACGCCCACTTTGCATGTCATTAGAGATAATAATCGCTGACATGTAAAGTGGAGAAAAGACGGCTGCTAACTCAAGGAACCACGCGTTAGCGTGTCCTTGATAATAGAGCGATATTTATATCACTGCTTTTTGGGCGAAAACGGCCGCTAAAGCGGCAAAGTTGGGCTTGATAATATGCCCCAACATTTTACTTGGGGGGGGGGGGGGGGGCGGACAGCCTTAGGAAGAGTCAACCCAGCTGTCTGGCATGGGTCCGAGAACCAAACCAGGAGCAGACCAATCAAAACATGTAAAACAAGCAACAGATGCTCCCAGATTTTACAAAGGAAGAATATTTTTTAACATTTCTCAGTGTCTCAATTAAGTACATACAGTGATATCACTAAACTGAGTGACATTTATTGAAAGTGATTTTTTTTTTAAACATGAAGTATTCGAGAATATCACCACTCCCTGATGACGTTGCCACAAGTTACCCAAAATAAGTCATTTCATAAACTTTATTCGATCTAATTTGAAAACATAGATCATCAAAGTCAGCCATGTTCTCTATTTATAGTCTATATTGTAAACAAATGTGAAGCTAGTCTATTGCTTATTCACCATATATAAGTGAGGTTTCTGCAGAGTGCAAATCCTGCACTGAGTTGCTTCAATGTGCTCTCCAACTAGATGGTTAAAGGAAATGATTATTAGTGAAGTAAGTCGGTAGGCCATTGTTCACAAGATTTGGACAGATGAGGGGGCTGAGATTGGAGACCAGGGTCACCTACTGAGCAGTTCAGAGACTGTATGGTTACATCCTTCGCTCTTCTGTTTAACACCCAAGGTCAAGCCTTGTGTTTAGTTATTAAATTATTGTGATTAAATTAGCATTAGTATATGGACCTCAATAAATACAATAATCCCACCTTTAAATGAAGCTTAATACGCACGTATGTAGGGGTGTAGTCATGCGATATAAAGGTTTGCTCTTTTGTTAGGAATGTTTTCATGGACACTGGTGAGGAAACACTGACAGAAAATGCCTGTGTGAAATTATGCTGCACTGTGCAAGCATCTCCTTGAAGAGACGTTACCCAGGGCTCCAGCTCTCTGGCTGTTCTGAGACCTCGTTCGATTTCTCTAATTATTTGATTACAGTCATTGCGGTGTTGAGCCATTCCTGAAATCATTCTATTTCACAAGTCAGCCCAGCTACAAGTAACCTTAACATAAAATAGCTTTTCCAGTCTCCTGGCTCCATTAACTTCACAAACAGAACAATTTTTGTAGCAGCTCAACACCCCAGTGACCAGAATTAAATAATTAGCAAAACAGAGCGGTCATGGAGACGCAAGAGTTGCGCCTCAGGTTACAGGGCTACAGGGAGACTTAGGCAATGTGCAGCATGGGTTTGGAGAGACCCAACAGAATAAAACAGGAGTGCGTTGAGGTTTTCTTTCCCTGTCATAGGTTATTTTTAGGCATGAGTGATAAGGTGGCATGCCCTTCAAGTGACCCAAACCTATAGATTAAAACTTTCAAAGGATTTGAAAACCAATGGTGAAAAGGAACACATTTGAATTCAGGTCATCCCTTTGACTCAAATAATGATGACAAGTTTAGCGGATCTTTTATTACTTGTGAAGAGCTGCGTTGGTGTTTAGGGAGCTTTGATATTGTTGGTCCCTGAACCTTCCCCAATATCTCGATGGACCACTTACCCCTATAACCTGTCCACAAAATCCAGACTCCGCAATGGCACTTATCAGCGATGGCAGAAGCCTCTCTCAACATCTATGCAACAAACTATCTATTCACTTCTCAGAGAAAAGTGAGACCATCTACAATAACATCACCCCCAAACCACAACCCACATCTCTCAACCTCCAACCCACAGCTGCCAGCACCGTGGCAGGTCCCCAGTTAACCTGCTTTAAGGAAATCTCCATTACATAAACCATCAATACCATCCCACGGATTTCCCTCAAACCCATGGCCTCACTACATCTCCTTAAGAGAGGATTGGATCCCATTTGCTCAGATCTCACTTGGATACTTAATCTCTGACTCGCCACCTGTCTGTAAACCTAGAAACATGCCACTATACTACCCCTCCTCAAGGATCTTTCAGACGTCTAACTACAGGCCCATCTCGTTTTTGCCTTACCCAGCAAAAGTCCTGGAAAAACTGCCTCGCCCATCACCTCAAGATGAACCTTCTCCTCTACCCTTCACAATCAGGTTTTAAAGCCAGCCATAAAACAGCGATGGCCCTTATTGCTACCATGAATGACATACACCTCATCACTGGCAAGGGAGATATGGCAGCCATGACCCTACTGGACTTCTCAGCAGCCTTCAACACTGTCCTTCACCCCGTACTCATCCAGAGACTCCACAAGGCTGGTATCCAGGACATCCACCTTACTATGGACCTGCTTATTCCTTTCTAGATATTTGCAAATGGTCAGCCTCGTACCCTCTAAGACTGATGCCACCAAGCTGATCTGTGGTGTCCTACAGGGAACTTCTCTGAGTTCCAACCGCTTCAAAGTTTACATGGTCCCACTTGCCATCATGTAAATTCTCAGGGGGTCAGCATCATCTAAAAAGCAGATGACATGCAAATGAGCCTCTAAGACACACCTACCACCCAATACAACTTCATAACTTGCATGTCCGACATAGCAGACTGGATGAAAAGGGGATGCCTCAATCTCAATGGCGACTTAACTGAAGTGGTACTGTTTGTCAAACACCTCTCTCAATGCTCCCCGGCCTGGGGGCACAAGGACCAGCACTCCTCCCCTCCAACCCCAGCAGGAACATGGGCATGAGAATAGGCAGACAAATCTCCATGTCCAGCCAAGTCAATTTAATAGTAGCAAGAGTGCTTCCACGTCCTCAAGATGCTCAGAAAATTATTTAACTGGATCCCACAAGGACAGTCACCAAGCCCTTATCAGCGGTAAACTAGACTATGGCAGCACCTTCTATGTAGGCATCACATGCCAAGCTCACCAACAGACTCCAAGTAATTCAAGCCGTGGCTGCTGGACTCATACTCAACTTTCCTCCAATAACTCTAATCTCCAGACACCTCAGAGACCTCGGCTGGCTTCCCATCCAGAAACGCACTAGCTGCAAACTACTCACTCTCACATTCAAGGCACGGCATGACATAAACCCAGCCTACTTCAACAATCGCATAAGCTTTCACATCCCCATCCCATCCAGACACCTCTGTTCGGCTAGCTTACTCCTCGCCCACATCCTCTGTATCCAGTGCACTAAAATGGGAGGACACGCCCCCTCTCACATTTCCCCCAAGACATGGAACAATCTACCCTTCCCCATCAGAGCAGACAGCTCCCTCCTAGAATTCAGACGGAAACTGAAAACCTAGCTGTTCAAGTAGTCTCCACTCGGACATTTCAGTGTGCACCTTATAGGGCGCCTGGATACTTTCCTAGGTGATACATGTGCCTTACAAATCTCTGTAACGTAACATAACGTAACGCAACCTAATGCAACGCAACGTAACATAACATAACATAACATGATGTAATGTAACATAACCCTCTAGTGCTCTATGCCATAGTCAGGTCAGGCTCCCAGCCCTTTGCCATCTGTCCAGGTACTGACACTTCAATTGCTGCAGGCGTAGCACTTATTGAGCCATATAGCGCCGTGCTATGAGAACATAAGAATTTACAACAGGGTACATGCAATAAGGTGGGATATGCAATACTCCCTTCCTGACAAAGGTTCTATCATTTCAGGAGCGGGCATTTCTTCTTTAAATGGAAAGCTTGAAAAGGAAAATCTAAATGTAAAACACAGCAAGTGGCTGAATGCGCAGTACAACTGGTAGTTTAATATATAAAAAAAACTGTTCAGGGCTGGTTCATGCGAGCCGAAACAATAGAGAGGTTTGTTTGTGAAACTAAAGTTTGCTTCCTGGTGCCAACATTTGTATCGATGTTTAGTTATGTCCTCTGCTTCCTATCTCATTGTCGTTTTGGAGATATTTTCCTCTGAGGAATTCTAAAGGGACTTTAACCCAGCATGAATGGCATCTAGTCTGCCTGTTTTCACTGACAGCCTTCTTTTGTGTAAACGAACAGAGACCTTGGTCTTTGTGTGCTCCAAATGTAATAATGGAAGCGATTCAAAGATACAAAAGGGGGTATAAATAAATACACGGTAGGGGGAGTGCTGGTAGAAGCCAGCTTTACATGAACAATCCTGCAGCGGGTCTACTGTTAGACAAGGATCATGGTAAAGGTTGAAATACACTACAATAAAATCAAGCACAAATAAATCACTACAATAAATAATGGTGAAAGTATAAATAAAACATTAGCAGGCACATGCATCAAAGGAAAAACCGGTCGCAAACGGGCAGATTCTCAGAATCTGCCCCTTTGCGACCGGTATTTTTGCATTTAGGATGCATCATCCCAAATGCAAAAATCGCAATTTAAGGAATCTCTAAATTGCAATTACTTAAATTGCGATTGCATTTAAGGAATCCCAAATTGAGATTCCTTAAATGCAATGCAATAAAGTAAAAAAATTAGCGATTTCGCTAATAGGGGGAGCAAATTACCATGAATTTGAACTTCATGGTAATTTGCAAAAACTTTGAAAAATGCACTTTTGTGCATTTTTCAAAGTTTCATGTTGCACACACACATGCCCTTAGGGCATGTGTTTGTGCAACATATGTGCACAGATCAATTTCAGGGGTGCAATAGGCTGTCATTTTGACACCCTTGCAGCCTTGAAATTGCATGAGCAATTTGCGAGTACCTACTGGTACTCGCAAATTGCTCATGCAATCTCCAATTCATTCCTATGGGCCTCGAGGTCCATAGGAATGAATGGGACGGCATTCCTTAATTGCGACTCGCAATTTGCGAGTCGCAATTAAGGAATGTGTAGGAATCGCTATTTTTATAGCGATTCCTACATGCATAGGCTTTTGCAATTCCTTAATTGCGATTCCTTAATAATCGCAATTAAGGAATCGCAAAAGCCTATGTTGATGCATGTGCCAGATTATCTTTGACTTCACCTCGTTACTCTCTTCACAACCTCATCAGCACATACTCACGTCCTTGAGGAATCTAGCTAAGAAGCAGAATCAATATCCCAAGCACTGGCTTCTACTTTATTCCTCGATCAAATCACTGAAATGAGTACACTTGAATTCTATGAGTAACTATTATTTACTACACTATAAAGACACTAAATCGTCGCAATAAGGGTACACCATACTGAAACTCTCGGGTCTGTATGCTACAAAAAATGTATGAAATAAGTCTACATACATTATACAACCTATAGGTTTGGCTTTAGATCATGCATTCACAGACACACCAAATACAGGTACACTTGCACACAAACAGCATGTACATGTGCACGCAGACCAAAATACCTATGCCATTTGCACCAGCGCACACTGAGCCGCAAATATACATCTGGGCACCCAAACCAGCAAACGGGCATAACCCCTTGCACCAGGAGGCTCAGCTTTATTTGTGTCTGTGGCGCACTGGATGATGCACATATGGGGGCACCTGGCATGAGCTGTAGCTTGTGTCTCTGACATACCAGAAATGTTCTTACTTTTTTCTCTTGACTAGGGAAGACTTAACAGAAAGCTGATAATGTTCTTTTTCTATTTGTTTGGTTTTATGCTTGAGACATCAGATGTGCTGTATGACACGCACTAATACTGGACCAATACCAAGAAGGCTATTATTACTCTTTTTAAACACCTAATTACTAACTATCATGCGGGCATTTTGTTTTGTTTCTGAAAATAGTGTACAGAATTCAAACAACATGGTTGCACAAGCATAAGGTGCTGCTCTGCACAATGGCATACCATCTAAAGTCTCTCCCACCATGGACTTCTCTTTGGTATACATTTCTTAGGTGGCAGCCAAAACTCACTGAAACTCACTCAATTACGGATAATATTTACAGTATTCCATAGAGGCCTCCTACTTCCTGCATTCCTGCCTCAGTAGGACGCCCTTCCTGCGTTGAAAGCAGTAACCAGTTATTACTCGCATAATGAGGGCCTGAGACGCAAAAGAGATGCTGACAAACAGGATTCCAGAAGGGCTGGTCTGACAGGTCAGTGTGTGGGTCATTTTGTGGCTGTTTGTGGACCTGTTGTATGTTCCGTCGGGCCTGTATTTCGCTGAGACTACCACATACATTGCCTTCAGCAAGCACAAACGCATGCACTCTCAGACACCTTGCAAAACACCTATATAAGTTGTATTTACAAGTTCAAAACTGTCTTGATTTACAAATGCTGGCCACGTTTTTGGTACCTGATTTGCTAGTGTGAGACACTTATATTTTCGAGCCTGGGCCTATATCCTGTCCCAGTCCGACCCTGCTGAGTCAAGACAAGTGTGGAATCTACTTTTGTGCAACATGACTGCACTCCTTGCCAAGTTCTAGCAGACATATTTACAACACGTAAAGCAAAAGATGGCCTTCCTCCAAATGTTACCTCCTCCGTAAATGCTTTTAAGGAATTGCTTTTTCTTGAAAACCTGTAATTGCACTTCATCCTATATTGCGCCCTATAAATCTCAACTGTAAAAACCATGAGCGTTAAGATCATTGACCCTTGCTCACTCTTTCCTAAGTAACAAGGAGGACAAGTCAAGAGTTTACAGCGTTAAGGCAAGTTGTTATCCACTTCTTCCTCTGGCTCCTCCAGCAGGGGGCGAGAGGTTGCCCCAGTCTCAGCGTATTGAACACCACAATGTCACATGAACAAAGGTGGTACACACGTCAAGTTGAAAAGCCGAAGCATGAGTGATGTTGACCTTGTAATTGATGTGTGTAAATAAAAAAACCTTGAGAACACTGACTACATTCTAGCTCTATAACTAATTGAGGCTTGACCAATCTGTAACAAGAAAACACAAGCATTTGGAAAAGCCAATAGGTCTCAGCTCTGAAACCTACTGACCTAACTAATGCTTTTAGTTATACTTCTGTTAAATCACAAATAGGGTGGGGGAAAAAATATAGAGCTTGTAGGTTATTTGGCGACCTTGAACATTCAGAACTGTTTAAGATGGAACCTTCATCTCTGCACTCAAAGTGCATGTTCACTATTGCCCTCCTAGCCAGAACAGATGTGGTTGGGATCTCATAAGTCAACGCAATTCCATTACTTCAATCAAGAATTTTAGGAAATTTGAGAAGTTACAGAAGTGTGGCTTCAACTGCAGCTCCTGCTAGGTTTATATTTGTAAGTGCCTCCAATTCAGGTTTATTGTTTGTGAACTGAGCATCTTTTTCACTGATAAAAGCAAAGGTTACAGGGTTGCTATAATTAGGCTGATGTCTTACCCATAAAAAACAATAGAAATTCAGAAGTTATAGTTATACTTATGTTAAGAAACTATAACTTGTGCCTTAATTTACTTAATGGGTTCAGATAAGGTTAACTATAAGTATAACTATAACTGCTGAATTTCTCTGGTTTTGTATAGGTAAAATGTCAGCCTAACTATAACGACCCTGTAACCTTTGGCTTTATCAGTGAATTTCTATATTTTTTAAATTAGTTTCAGCGAAATAATAATATGCTATTTTGAGCTTATAAGCAATCCCCTAGAGACCCCTCTATCTGTCATCTGGGGTCAGGATACCCGTATCCTAACCCCTTGTATGTGTTTCCCAATGTATTTCACCCGCACCCGGCCAATGCGATAAACAAAATGGTGGCTGCAACTTTTCTTTCAAGCTGTGGTCAGCCAATCAGGGCCTTCCTCTCCCCTCCGGAGCCTCAGATCCTCTGAGGGGGGGATCCGCGGAGTATCTGTACCACTATATATTCACTTTTTGGTTAATAGCTCAAACACTACTGAATGGATTTACACCAAATCACAAAAAGTGTGCTTTCTAAACCAAAGGCTAGCTTTCTGCCAAATTTGTTGTAATTCTGTTCAGCAGTTTTTGCGTTACCGCTTTTCAATTTTCCTACGGGAATTAACATGGGGAAATGTGTTTCGCGACCCCCCTTTTTCCCGGCCCCCGCTTTATGGATCACCCCAAAACTTTCAAGACAGCAGCTGAAGTAATTGGTAAATTAGTTTTGAAAATTTCATGAAGATTCATCAACCAGCACCAATGATATAGGCACATGAAAAAAGGTCTTTTTAATACAAACTAGGTCCTCACTTTAACAACTTGGGTAATATATAGATAGAGAGATAGACAGACAGACAGACAGACAGACAGACAGACAGACAGACAGACAGACAGACAGACAGACAGACAGACAGACAGACAGACAGACAGACAGACAGATAGATAGATAGATAGATAGATAGATAGATAGATAGATAGATAGATAGATAGATAGATAGATAGATAGATAGATAGATAGATAGATAGATAGATAGATATGTGTGAGCAAGGTGGTAAAAACCACTGAAACGCATCAAGCTTTCTCAAACTGATTCTAGCCGTGTCGGTGCCTGTTTGAAAGCGTCCAAGCAGAATAGGATTGGAAGTTTGTGTATATATATATATATTACCTACTGGCAGTCGCTGAGAAATTAGAAAAATAAAAGTTTTGATATCTGGGCGGAGCCTAAGTCCCGTGCACGAGCTTCACTGTGATTGGCTGTCAACACTCCAAGCATTACAACAAACAAATAATGGACGGAATGCTGACAATGCAGACATTCTCCCCCAGTCAAGAGATCTGGGTTAAATCCATCGTTCTTTTGCCCACTACGCCACCCCAGTTCTGACATGGCCATATGCAAATCAGTCTTGACCCTGTGCCTCATGGGAACAGTCCAGCCCGAACTGCCAAGCCATGTCTTCCCTGAACCGGAATCAAGCATCCTAGGACCGGTTTCTGGCTATCAGCCGTCATCAGCCAGGATAGCTTGACTCCAGTGGCGTAGTGAGCACGGGTCCCAAGTCTGGGAATACCCATCCCACTTAGGGCGAAAAGCGTTACAACAAACAAATGATGGACGGAATGCTGACAATGCAGACATTCTCCCCCAGTCAAGAGATCTGGGTTAAATCCATCGTTCTTTTGCCCACTACGCCACCCCAGTTCTGACATGGCCATATGCAAATCCGTCTTGACCCTGTGCCTCATGGGAACAGTCCAGCCCGAACTGCCAAGCCATGTCTTCCCTGGACCGGAATCAAGCATCCTAGGACCGGTTTCTGGCTATCAGCCGTCATCAGCCAGGATAGCTTGACTCCAGTGGCGTAGTGAGCACGGGTCCCACGTCTGGGAATACCCATCCCACTTAGGGCGAAAAGCGTTACAACAAACAAATGATGGACGGAATGCTGACAATGCAGACATTCTCCCCCAGTCAAGAGATCTGGGTTAAATCCATCGTTCTTTTGCCCACTACGCCACCCCAGTTCTGACATGGCCATATGCAAATCAGTCTTGACCCTGTGCCTCATGGGAACAGTCCAGCCCGAACTGCCAAGCCATGTCTTCCCTGGACCGGAATCAAGCATCCTAGGACCGGTTTCTGGCTATCAGCCGTCATCAGCCAGGATAGCTTGACTCCAGTGGCGTAGTGAGCACGGGTCCCACGTCTGGGAATACCCATCCCACTTAGGGCGAAAAGCGTTACAACAAACAAATGATGGACGGAAGGCTGACAATGCAGACATTCTCCCCCAGTCAAGAGATCTGGGTTAAATCCATCGTTCTTTTGCCCACTACGCCACCCCAGTTCTGACATGGCCATATGCAAATCAGTCTTGACCCTGTGCCTCATGGGAACAGTCCAGCCCGAACTGCCAAGCCATGTCTTCCCTGGACCGGAATCAAGCATCCTAGGACCGGTTTCTGGCTATCAGCCGTCATCAGCCAGGATAGCTTGACTCCAGTGGCGTAGTGAGCACGGGTCCCACGTCTGGGAATACCCATCCCACTTAGGGCGAAAAGCGTTACAACAAACAAATGATGGACGGAATGCTGACAATGCAGACATTCTCCCCCAGTCAAGAGATCTGGGTTAAATCCATCGTTCTTTTGCCCACTACACCACCCCAGTTCTGACATGGCCATATGCAAATCAGTCTTGACCCTGTGCCTCATGGGAACAGTCCAGCCCGAACTGCCAAGCCATGTCTTCCCTGGACCAGAATCAAGCATCCTAGGACCGGTTTCTGGCTATCAGCCGTCATCAGCCAGGATAGCTTGACTCCAGTGGCGTAGTGAGCACGGGTCCCACGTCTGGGAATCCCCATCCCACTTAGGGCGAAAAGCGTTACAACAAACAAATGATGGACGGAATGCTGACAATGCAGACATTCTCCCCCAGTCAAGAGATCTGGGTTAAATCCATCGTTCTTTTGCCCACTACGCCACCCCAGTTCTGACATGGCCATATGCAAATCAGTCTTGACCCTGTGCCTCATGGGAACAGTCCAGCCCGAACTGCCAAGCCATGTCTTCCCTGGACCGGAATCAAGCATCCTAGGACCGGTTTCTGGCTATCAGCCGTCATCAGCCAGGATAGCTTGACTCCAGTGGCGTAGTGAGCACGGGTCCCACGTCTGGGAATACCCATCCCACTTAGGGCGAAAAGCGTTACAACAAACAAATGATGGACGGAATGCTGACAATGCAGACATTCTCCCCCAGTCAAGAGATCTGGGTTAAATCCATCGTTCTTTTGCCCTCTACGCCACCCCAGTTCTGACATGGCCATATGCAAATCAGTCTTGACCCTGTGCCTCATGGGAACAGTCCAGCCCGAACTGCCAAGCCATGTCTTCCCTGGACCGGAATCAAGCATCCTAGGACTGGTTTCTGGCTATCAGCCGTCATCAGCCAGGATAGCTTGACTCCAGTCAACACTCCAAACCAGGAAGTGTTGGCAGCCATCTTGTGACTCGGTAGAAGCGAGTCACCAGAAAACAGAGAAACAAAGGTATAAAACAAGAGAAGGGGGCAGGGTAGAAACACCCTGACCCCCTAGGCCTGCTCAGGGGGTCCCAGAAGGACCCTCAGGGCCAAAGAAAGCATTTAAAAAATATATATATATCGGCGGAATTCACACTGGGGTCGCGGGTTCCCGCATTTTATTTTAATGAGTCCCCGGGATGGGCTAGGTCCCGGGAGCATTTTAAAAAAAATAATAGCGGGGGCTCGCTGGGGCTGCGGGGGCCCGCTGGGGTCCCCCCAGACCCGGGGCTTCACTCATGTTGGGAGGGGGGTTGCGTGGCTACCCTCCTGGAGCCCTCCATGTGCTTATAACTTTGGCGTCGATTGACGAATCTTTAATACATTTTCCAGAAAGTTTCTCTTTTTTGATCAGCTCGTATCTTGAAAGTTTAGGGGTGTATTGAGGACGTACAAGGTTGGTTGTGGATTAAAAGCAACTTTATTGCGCGATATTTGCACTCACGACCGGAGCCATCCAGCTGCGAAGACATATTACAGGGTGATTGGTCAGGGGGGGCTGAGAAAAAAGGGTGGTCTGAAAAAGTGTTTTCTCAATGCATTTTCCATAGGAAACTTTAGACAAGGCTACAGGTCAAACTGCTGAACAGAATTACGCCAAATTTAGCAGGGAGAAAGGTCTTGGAAATGGTGTAAGTCCGTTCAGTAGTTTTTGAGATATTAAAGGAAAAGAAGATATATATACCTGGACGGTGCCTAACTCCCGAGAACATGCTTGCCTCTGATTGGCTGCTAACACTTCAAACCAGGAAGTGTTAGCAGCCATCTTGTGCCTCGCATCGAGTGAAAATATAAAACAAAGGTCCCGGGGGCAATTTAATATACCGGAGCTTTGTCTGTGCGAGATACCTCTTTCACATTGCGTCTCCCTACATCAGCACGTAACGCACCCTTTTCCCCCATCAACAGCATACCTCCAATTACATTCTTGGTCCCGCATGTCTCCCTCTCTGTTGTATTGCCAGCTCACAGCTCTTCGGGTGCGAGTTCTCAGGCCCACAGTTGTATCTGTGAAGCCAAGACAGGAAATATACCGCAGGTCTCCCTCTGCGAGATACCCCGTTCACGCTCCCTCTCCCCACATCACTCTTCATCAGCTATCCCTTTGGAAGCCGACGAGCAGCACCTTTCCCTATACCAGTTGGCCCTCAGGTGTTCCTCTGTGAGCTGGCCCGCAGCTCTCCCTCTGCAAACTGACGGGCATTGGCTCTCCCTCTATGAGCCTGCCAGTCGGCTCGCAGCTCTTCTACGAGCCAGCCCGCCATCTCGTAAGTCTCTGAGAACAGATGCAATGGAGGCAACGATCATGCAGGTCGGACACCCAACACTGCTCCAACATCCCCTAGCAGGAACTCCTTGTCCGCCATCCCCCCTCACCCCCATCCCCCACAAACAAATTTGACAGTCACGTTAGGTTGGACAAATAAGAATCTGAGTCATGTATGGATTTACATATAAAACATTTTATTAAAACAAAACAACAACAAATAAAACTATGTACAACCATGTCGCGTCATCGCTGGACCATTTGTGAATCACAGCCTGCAAGACAAAAAGAAAGATAAGATGGTGCATCATGCATCCAGCAAAGGAGAGAGAGAAAGAGGGAGGGAGAGAGAGAGAAACAAAGGAAGAGTGAGAGAGAGAGGAAGACAAAGAAAGAGAGAAAGAGAAAGAGTGAAATACAAGGAACAGAGAAAGAGAAACAGTGTGAGAGAGGAAGAGAGAGAGAGAAAGAGTGAGCGAGAGGAAGAGGAAGAGATACAGAAAGAGTGAGAGAGAGGAGAGAAAGAGTGAGAGAGGAAGACAGAGAAAGAGAGAGAGAGAGAGAGAGAGAGAGAGAGAGAGAGAGAGAGAGAAAGAGTAAGATACAAGGAAGAGCGAGAGAGAAATAGTGTGAGAGAAAGGAAGAGAGAGAGAAAGAGTGAGAGAGAGAGAGAAAGAGTGAGAGAGAGGAAGAGAGAGAAAGAAAGAATGAGAGAGAGGAAGAGACAGAGAAAGAGAGAAAGTGTGAGAGAGAGAAAGGAAGAGATGGAGAGGGAGAGGGGGTGTTGACACTGGAGAAAATCTTCGCAGCTCACCTTTGTGTCACCGGTGTGTCTCCAACCACGTGCCGGAACATAGTGCACCCTCAAGTTTAGTCATCTGAAAGATAGTATAGAATTAGTAATTGCAGAGTACATACAACTGCATATGCCTAATTCTCTATTACGGCAATGCACACTCCCACTGCTCGGAGGTGTCTGTGAGCTCTTGTGAGCCCAGGCTGCTGGACACTATCCACCTCCACCGCCCAGAGGTGACTACCCACTGCTGCAGAAAGAAGCCTCTCTGCTCACCTTCTGCCACCGGCGTTTGTGTAAGAGGGTGCAACTTTCTGAGGCGTTGTCAGGATGGCCACGCATCATCGCAGGTTGTACACGCGTTCAGTTGTGGTGGTGTTGGGGGGACGTCGATTCGTGAATCACAGCCTGTTAGATAAAAAGCAAGATATGATTGTGCTTCATGCGTCCAGCAAAGGAGAGAGAAAGGGAGAGAGAGAAAGAAATAGTGAGAGGAAGAGAGAGAACAAGAAAGAAAGAGTGAGAGGAAGACAGAGAGAAAGAGAGAAACAGTGGGAGTGAGAGGAAGAGAGAGTAAAAGAAAGAAAGAGTGAGAGGAAGACAGAGAGAAAGAGTGAGAGACGAAGAGAGAGAGAGAAACAGTGAGAGAAAGGAAGAGAGAGAGAGAAACAGTGAGAGAGAGAAAGAGAGAGAGAAAGAGAGAGAAAGGAAGAGAGAGAGAAAGAGTGAGAGTGAGGAAGAGAGAGAGAGAAAGAGTGAGGGAGAGGAAGAAAGAGAAAGGCAGAGAAAGAAAGAGAAAAAGTGAGAAAGAGTGAGATACAAGGAAGAGAGAAAGAGAGAAACAGTGTAATAGAGGAAGAGAGAGAGAAACAGTGTGAGAGAGAGGAAGAGAGAGAGAGAAAGTGAGAAAGAGGAAGAGAGAGAAAGAAAGAATGAGAGAGGAAGAGACAGAGAAAGAGTGTGAGAGAGAGAAAGGAAGAGATAGAGAGTGAGAGAGAGAGAAAGAGTGTGAGTGACAAAAAGGAAGAGATGGAGAGGGAGAGTGAGTGTTGACACTGTGGAGAAAATCCTCACAGCTCACCTTTCTGCCACCGGCGTGTTTTTGAAGAGGGTCCGTCACGTGCCGAACAAACCTCCTCACCCATTCTGTACACGCGGCGCAGCGGAGCTCACAATTCAGTTTGAGTGTTGATTGCAGGATGGCCACGCATCATCGCAGGCCTGCTAGACAAAAAGCAAGATAAGATTGTGCGTCATGCGTCCATCAAAGGAGAGAGAAAGAGAGATAGAGAGAGAAAGAAAGAGTGAGTGAGAGGAAGACAGAGAGAAAAAAAAAGAAAGAGTGAGAGGAATACAGAGAGAAAGAGAGAAACAGTGAGAGTGAGAGGAAGAGGAAGAGGAAGAGAGGGAGAAAAACAAAGAAAGAGTGAGAGGAAGACAGAGAGAAAGAGAGAAAGAGTGAGAGAGATGAAGAGAGAGAAACAGTGAGAGAGAGGAATAGAGAGAGAGAAAGAGTGTGAGAAAGAGGGAGAGAGAGAAAGAGAGAAACAGTGTGAGAGGAAGAGAGAGAGAAAGAGTGTGAAGGAAAGAAAGGAAGAGATGAAGAGGGACAGTGAGTGCCCATACTGTGGACAAAACCCTCACGGCTCACCTTTACGCCACTGCTGTGTCTCCAACCACGTGCCAGGACCTAGTGGAGCCCTCAAGCTCCCACATCTGAAACAGTACAGAATTAGTAATGGCAGAGTATATACGACTGCGTATGTCTAAATCGCTGTGCCGCCGCTGCGCACCCAGGCTGCTGCCCCCATCCCCTCCCGCCGCCCAGACGTATTTGCCCACCGCTGCACACCCAGGCCTCACTTCTCACCTTTTCGGGGACAGGGCACCCTCCACATCATGCAGCCACGCTCCGCAAGCCTACAAGTCTTACATTTGGAGCTGCGTCTTGATTTTTCAATGGCAGAGGACATACTAGTGCACCTATCATCATCGCAGGTTGCACACCCCCTGTGCCACTAACTCAGTGACCAGTGAGACCACGCATGTGGCGGTTGGCCCCCCTGTTCGATGGCTCAGGCCTACATGAGGTGTCCGGACCACTGGGACAGGCCATCACAGTGCATGCGGTGGGAGCAACTCTAAAATGGCGTAGAGCACGTGCGCCCGGTCTTATTTATTGGTAGGGTCACGTGTCCTGTGACGCCTGTGCTGGATGGGTGTGGTGTGGGTGTATACCAGCCATGAGGGAGTTGCTGTGGCATAATGACAACTAGACCTGTGACCAGCAGATCACTACAATGAAAATCTGGGCCATGTAGCGTTATTGTCCTTTCCTGTAAGCGCAAGCAGAGTGGGCTGGCCTGGCGTATGCCAGTCCTGTGCGGGGCTATGAAGAATGACTCCGGAGCTATGGGCGTTGCTCCATCCTGAGCTGTATGAGGAATCAACTGATGCGGCACTGTTGCCAGATTGGGCTAGATCACGCACAATTGGGCTATATTTTTCGCGGTTGTTCGGTAAAATTTTGGTTTGTGCTAGTTGTCAGATTATAAATATATATACATCGCTCCAGCAAACTAGTATGTTAAAGCGCTTTATTAGACAAATATTGGCAGCCTGCTGCAACATCAATTCCAATGCATTCACCGCCTGCTTGACGATGTCCCTGCCCCTCCTTCCTTAAAGTAGCAATATTGGGCTACTTTGGGCTATGTTTTGGTTGGCTTTGCGCTAGAGAATGCTGAAAAAATTTAGCAACACTGGCATGTGGGTGTTCTTGTTGTAGTGCTGCCGTCACCCGGGTCGCAAGCGTCAATGTGTCACTCTGTGAGCCAAGTCCCACAACATGGCCAACATGGAAGGTACGGGGAATCACTGACCCTACATTCATCCATAGTTCCACACAAGAAAGATGGTGGACATGACACATCTGTGTGGATGTGAATGTTTATTGCACATTCAGTGGAGTATTGCAGCTGTAGCAATACAGGGCCATGCAAAGTCCAAATTTCTGTTTTTGGGACATTGAGGGCAGCCAATTAGAGGCAAGCTTGTTGTCGGAGTTAGGCTGCGCCAACATATGTACTTACACAATCACTCCGCCAATCCCCTCGCACTTATAAATTCACTATCCACTCTCCTTGCAGTACTCTAATCATCCAGTCTCTACGTACGCACTTGTACAATGACCGAGACAAAGTTACATAACCAAAGTTTTCTCCCACTGTTCAAAGGTAAGTTGGTTGCATACGCTGTCCAGAGCACAATGTAATGTGGTAGGGCCCAGGGGCAGCATGTTGCATACATTTTTTTTTGTTAAACCTTTTTATTGGATTTCATATTTATACATATCAAACATTAATCACACTTCATACTTGTCCGCTGCAGTATTCCAATCAACATTAACATTGTCGTGACAGTGAGCAGCGAGGCAATTAAGCAAGTAATCAATTTGTCAAACAATGGAGGAGGGGGCCTCCCGAACACCTCCGCCGGAGCTGCCGGGAGGCAACGAGGGAGCAGCCGTTGGCAAGGTAACCAGGTTCCTCCGACCCGTATGACAGTCTCTAGCTCATAGTCCCCTGCAAGGGGTGTCGGCAAATGGGAATCCAGGATCTAAACTGAACTTGGGGATTCATAACTCGGGGAGTGAGGGGTCGGGGGGGAGGGAGGTGCGTGGGGTCGCATAAGGTGGGGGCAAGTGTAGTAGAGCTCCGTGTTGTTCATTACCTGTAGGCACTTTTCCCTATCCTGTTCAATGTTGTGTTTCCCAAAGGGTGGTCCGGGGGATGAGCCGGCTTAGCGGGGGGGGGGGAGTGCGTGGGTGAATTAGTATGTGCCCGGTTCAGGTGCCACTTGGGTGTCTAGCGGGGGCTCTGCGCCACTAGCATGTGTTTGCTTAAAGTCATGCAGGAGCATCGCCCATTCTAATAAAATGGGACGTAGTCGTATGCCACAGGCTTCCTCCTGACGGATGAGGTCTTCTTCAGCTGCGGCCCATTTCTTCACCGCCCCCCACCACGCTGCTATTGGGGGACCCTCTGTTGCGCGCCTGTGCATTGCCACACTACGTTTCGCTAGAAGTACGGGCAGCAGAGCGAACTTGGTCTCTACCTTCTTTTTTTTATTGCACTTAAAGATGCCTAGAGCGCATGCCTCCCATGTGTGGAAATCTGTTAGGCCTGTGACTGTGTGTAGTGTGGTGTGCACTGTCGTCCAGAGGGTTTGTATCACGGGGCATGTCCAAAACATGTGAATAAATGGGGCGTCCGGAGTGTGGCAGCGGGGGCATTCAAAGTGGGATGTCAGGCACAAGCGCTTAAGCCGCGCCGGCGTGAGATACGTGCGGTGTAACACGTTAAACTGGACATTTTTAAATCTTTGGTTGCGGGACACTTTTTTGTGGTTTTCTAGGGCTGTCAGCCACTCTCTATCATGGAGGTCGCGGCCGAAGTCCTCCTCCCAGCGGAGCCGTAGTCGTGTCAGTGGTACGGGTGTGAGTTCCATGATGGATTTATAGATCCATGTGATGTGGTGTCTGCCAGCCCCCATATTTAGTAGTGTGTGCACCACCGGGTGAGTCGTGGGTTCCCCGTCCCCTAGGTCCCAGGTCTGTCTGCAGTTCGCCACCAGCTGCCGGTGTAGCAGGAATTGGCCGGCCGGAAGCCCGCTTTCTTCGGCCAAGTCTGCGAACGAGAGCAGCTGGCCATCGGAGAATAGGACTTCAGTTTCGATGAGCTGGTGTTCGGTCCAAATCCTAAGCTTTCCTGCAGTGTAGAATTCATGTCCTTTAGGGAGTCCTGCCAGCGCCAGCAATGGGGAATATATCGGAGTCCCCTTGGACATTCGGTGAATCCACATGGTACAGGTTCTGGCCGCTTTAACCAATAATGGATGAGCCGGGTTGGGTTTGGCACCCGGAAGGAGCATTCGGTTCAGCTCCGGGACTGTCATCTGTCCGTCCTGTGCTACCGTTTCTCCGAGGTTGCGGTGCGCTGTCCAGCGTGATAGCCCTGTAGCTGCGCAGCTAAAAAATAGGCTTTGAATGACGGGGCGCCCATCCCTCCCTTGTCACATGGCCACTGCAGGGCCAACAGGGCCACTCTGCAGTGGTCCCGCCCCCAAATCAGGGAGATTAGTAATGAATTGAGCTCTTGGAAGAAGGTCCGCGGCGGGATAACTGGGATGTTAGTAAAGTAGTAAAAAAGCCGGGGCACCATAATCATTTTGGATAAGGCTACCCTCCCGATGGGAGCCAAAGCTAGGGTCCACCAAAAATTGATTTGACTTTTAAGTCCTCTGAGGGCCCGGTAGTGGTTGCCTTCCAGGAGGTCACAGGGCTCATGGTAGTGTCTGACACCTAAATAGCGTGGGGTGTCGCCCTTCCATGCCAGTGAGGCATCTCCCAGCCGAATTTCCCTGTGTGGGGTATTCGGGTGCAGGGGATAGATAGAGGATTTCTCCCAATTCACCCATAACCCTGCAGCCCTCTCGAATTCTGTGAGCGTGGTCCATAGGGTGGTGAGGTCTGCTGTGATGTCTCTAACATAGATGAGGAGATCATCCGCATATAGGGAGATGCAATGAGTGCGACCTCCCAATGGGATGCCCCAGTGCTCGCCTACTTCCCGCAGTCATGCCGCCAGTGGCTCCATGGCGATGGCAAATATGACGGGGACATGGGGCACCCCTGGTGGGTGCTGCGCATGATCGGATGGGACACATAGCGGCCTATCCGAACCCTGGTGGTAAGGTCGGTGTATAATAGCCGGGTGTACGCTATAAATTGAGGTCCTATGCCCACCCTCCGGAGCACCTCAAAGAGGTATTGCCACGCCAGGGTGTCGAACGCCTTCTCAAGATCCAGTACAAGGCAAGCCGCACGTGGGACCCTGCCCCGCACCCCATCCTGGACTTGGAACAGCCGACGTATATTCTGGGAGGTGTTTCTCCCGGGGATAAATCCACTCTGGTCTGCGTGTACCAGTCTGGAGAGTATCTCCGTGAGCCTATCTGCCAGGATCCTCCCTAGAATTTTGCAATCCGTAGTCAGGAGGGCGATAGGGCGATAGGAAGCATGGAGCAGAGGGTCCCGATTGGGCTTGGGGAACGTTACCAGTACAGATTCCCGCATCGATTGAGGGAGTAGTCCCACTTCAAGCGCCTCCCGAAAGACTGTGTCGAGCTGCGGGACCAGCTGCTGGGAGAATGTGGAGTACAGTTCTATTGGGAAACCGTCGCGTCCCGGAGTTTTGTTTTTGGCCAAGCGGCGAATGGCGGATTTAATCTCCGCTGGTGCGAGTGGGTCATCTAATGGCGCTCGTTCCTCATCTGTGAGTTAGACTATGGTGTTTGTGGTGAGTATATTCTGAATGTGTTCCCCCCTGTCTCGAGTCGGCTCCTTGTAAAGCAAGGTGTAGTAGTCATGGAAGGCCGATAAAATGTCCGCCTGCGCGTAGACCATCTCCCCCGTGGCATTATGGATGCAGGTGATCGGTTGTGTTTGTGTGTCCTGTCGAATGAGCCAAGCTAGTAGGGTTCTGGCGCGGTTACCCTCATTGTGGACTCTAGTGGTGTATGTGCGAAAATTGTAGTGCCGCAGAGCGGCACACGCCTCCTCGTACTTGGTTTTGGCCTCTGCTAGTTGCGTGGGGGAGAGCTCCCTCTGATCAGCTGTTTTTGATAACTGCACCACTTGTTGTTCTGCGTTGTGTACCGCCCTCTCCAGTGTGTGTTTCACTCCTTTGATTTGCCTGATGCATGCTCCCCGTAGGACCACTTTGAAAGCGTTCCATTCTAGGGACCTAGTCGCTGTCATGCCGGTATTGTCAGCAAAGTAGTGTTGAATGGTTTCTGACTGCTCGCGGTGGAATACAGGGTCTGTAAGGCAGTCTTTGGGGAGGTGCCAGGTAGGGATCGGTGGCACGGGTGGCCGCCATGCGAGTGACACGTTATGTGCGTCATGATCTGAAATGACCCTGCCCAAATAGTCCGAGTGTCTGATGCGTGGAAGGAGAGACTGTGAGCACATGAAGCGGTCCAGGCGGACTCGTAAGTTGTGAGGTAGCGAGTGAAATGAATATATTTTGGTGGTAGGGTGGGTATGTCTCCATGCATCCTCTAGGGACCAGTGGGCAGCCCAGGCACGGAATGCGGCTGTGTGCACGTGGGCTGGGGAGTGTTTGGTGGAGGGGTAGGATCTATCCAGTGTGATGTCCAAGGAGCAATTGTAATCCCCACCCAGTATCCATGGGGTGTGCGTGAATCCCTTCAAGGCGCTCATCATGGTCCCCCAAAACGGTGTCTGATCTATATTGGGGGCATAGATGCTGCCTACGAGGATGGGCTGCCCATCTAATAAGCCTTCTAGTAGCGCGTAGCGGCCATCGGGATCCACCCTTCTGCCGGTTTTGCGAAAGGGCACTCCGAGCCGAATCCAGATCAGTGCTCCTCTCGCGAAGGCGGAGTAGGTTGTGGCGCAGAAAGAGCCGCTCCATTTCTTTTGGAGTTTGCGCAATTCCTCCTTAGTGAGGTGGGTCTCCTGGAGAGATATGATCTGTGCCTGCTGCCGTTTAATATACGCGTATATCGCATAGCGTTTCCTGGCCGTGTGCATCCCTTGTACATTGAGGGTTCAAAACTGGAAGTCTGCGTGTGCCATGGTGGGTATACAGTTGTGCCTTGATAGCGCAGGGCCACTGGGGGCGTGGAGTCTCCTATCTCTAGCCGATGGATGTCGCATGCGGAGCTGTGTGGGGTTGTAGACGTGCGCCGCTGCCCTGTATATGGGAGGTAACAAGAGGTCATGGTATATGGGGTAGGTGAACTAAGAACTGGGGTCGGGAAACAGTCCGAATACTGGGGACCCATCGCTGGGGGCAATGTGCCCAAACTGGCGCTCTGGAGGAAGGAGAGCGTGAACTAGAAATTAACAACTATGGGGTGGTGGTACGTGCATGCGAGGGTGGTGCTTGGGCGGGTCCATGAAGGATCTGTGTGCGTCATCTGGTCCCTGGCAGTGTCAGAACAGTGTTACATGCGTAGCATGGGAGGCCTGCAGTTGTGCCGGGAGCCCCCGTCCCTATGCTAACAGGGCTACCCCTTATCTACATGCTACGAAACACTGAGAACAATGTTCCTATGACAGTTTCCTTTATATAACCCTGCGTGTTCTCTAACTTAAAAATCCGATTGGCCGCACTCTGCTCGTCCTACCAGCGTGTTACCCCAAGGAATTGTGGTCCATGAAGTGGCGACGGCGAATACGCCTGTGCCAAAGTTTTAAGTGAGAGTAAGTGTCACGTTAGCCATCCCTGGACACGTGTTTCGAGGTAGTTGCCTCTCGTCAGCAGGGAGTAGGTATGTGTGTGGGGTTGCCACGTAGACTGCCAAAAAAGTATTCTCAGGTAAAGTACCACTCATGGCGCGCAGGTGCTGGTCCAGGGCTCGTCAGCCCAATCGGCTCAAGGGAGCCTTAATACAATCAAAAATCCGATTGGCCGCACTCTGCTCGTCCTACCAGCGTGTTACCCCAAGGAATTGTGGTCCATGAAGTGGCGACGGCGAATACGCCTGTGCCAAAGTATTAAGTGAGAGTAAGTGTCGCGTTAGCCATCCCTGGACACGTGTTTCGAGGTAGTTGCCTCTCGTCAGCAGGGAGTAGGTAAGTGTGTGGGGTTGCCACGTAGACTGCCAAAAAAGTATTCTCAGGTAAAGTACTACTCATGGCGCGCAGGTGCTGGTCCAGGGCTCGTCAGCCAAATCGGCTCAAGGGAGCCTTAATACAATCAAAAATCCGATTGGCCGCACTCTGCTCGTCCTACCAGCGTGTTACCCCAAGGAATTGTGGTCCATGAAGTGGCAACGGCGAATACGCATGTGCCAAAGTTTTAAGTGAGAGTAAGTGTCGCGTTAGCCATCCCTGGACACGTGTTTCGAGGTAGTTGCCTCTCGTCAGCAGGGAGTAGGTATGTGTGTGGGGTTGCCGCGTAGACTGCCAAAAAAGTATTCTCAGGTAAAGTATCACTCATGGCGCGCAGGTGCTGGTCCAGGGCTTGTCAGCCCAATCGGCTCAAGGGAGCCTTAATACACTCAAAAATCCGATTGGCCGCACTCTGCTCGTCCTACCAGCGTGTTACCCCAAGGAATTGTGGTCCATGAAGTGGCGACGGCGAATACGCCTGTGCCACAGTTTTAAGTGAGAGTAAGTGTCGCGTTAGCCATCCCTGGACACGTGTTTCGAGGTAGTTGCCTCTCGTCAGCAGGGAGTAGATATGTGTGTGGGGTTGACGCGTAGACTGCCAAAAAAGTATTCTCAGGTAAAGTACCACTCATGGCGCGCAGGTGTTGGTCCAGGGCTCGTCAGCCCAATCGGCTCAAGGGAGCCTTAATATAATCAAAAATCCGATTGGCTGCACTCTGCTCGTCCTACCAGCGTGTTACCCCAAGGAATTGTGGTCCATGAAGTGGCGACGGCGAATACGCCTGTGCCAAAGTTTTAAGTGAGAGTAAGTGTTGCGTTAGCCATCCCTGGACACGTGTTTCGAGGTAGTTGCCTCTCGTCAGCAGGGAGTAGGTATGTGTGTGGGGTTGCCGCGTAGACTGCCAAAAAAGTATTCTCAGGTAAAGTACCACTCATGGCGCGCAGGTGCTGGTCCAGGGCTCGTCAGCCCAATCGGCTCAAGGGAGCCTTAATACAATCAAAAATCCGATTGGCCGCACTCTGCTCGTCCTACCAGCGTGTTACCCCAAGGAATTGTGGTCCATGAAGTGGCGACGGCGAATACGCCTGTGCCAAAGTTTTAAGTGAGAGTAAGTGTCACGTTAGCCATCCCTGGACACGTGTTTCGAGGTAGTTGCCTCTCGTCAGCAGGGAGTAGGTATGTGTGTGGGGTTGCCACGTAGACTGCCAAAAAAGTATTCTCAGGTAAAGTACCACTCATGGCGCGCAGGTGCTGGTCCAGGGCTCGTCAGCCCAATCGGCTCAAGGGAGCCTTAATACAATCAAAAATCCGATTGGCCGCACTCTGCTCGTCCTACCAGCGTGTTACCCCAAGGAATTGTGGTACATGAAGTGGCGACGCGAATACGCCTGTGCCAAAGTATTAAGTGAGAGTAAGTGTCGCGTTAGCCATCCCTGGACACGTGTTTCGAGGTAGTTGCCTCTCGTCAGCAGGGAGTAGGTAAGTGTGTGGGGTTGCCACGTAGACTGCCAAAAAAGTATTCTCAGGTAAAGTACTACTCATGGCGCGCAGGTGCTGGTCCAGGGCTCGTCAGCCCAATCGGCTCAAGGGAGCCTTAATACAATCAAAAATCCGATTGGCCGCACTCTGCTCGTCCTACCAGCATGTTACCCCAAGGAATTGTGGTCCATGAAGTGGCAACGGCGAATACGCATGTGCCAAAGTTTTAAGTGAGAGTAAGTGTCGCGTTAGCCATCCCTGGACACGTGTTTCGAGGTAGTTGCCTCTCGTCAGCAGGGAGTAGGTATGTGTGTGGGGTTGCCGCGTAGACTGCCAAAAAAGTATTCTCAGGTAAAGTATCACTCATGGCGCGCAGGTGCTGGTCCAGGGCTTGTCAGCCCAATCGGCTCAAGGGAGCCTTAATACACTCAAAAATCCGATTGGCCGCACTCTGCTCGTCCTACCAGCGTGTTACCCCAAGGAATTGTGGTCCATGAAGTGGCGACGGCGAATACGCCTGTGCCACAGTTTTAAGTGAGAGTAAGTGTCGCGTTAGCCATCCCTGGACACGTGTTTCGAGGTAGTTGCCTCTCGTCAGCAGGGAGTAGATATGTGTGTGGGGTTGACGCGTAGACTGCCAAAAAAGTATTCTCAGGTAAAGTACCACTCATGGCACGCAGGTGTTGGTCCAGGGCTCGTCAGCCCAATCGGCTCAAGGGAGCCTTAATATAATCAAAAATCCGATTGGCCGCACTCTGCTCGTCCTACCAGCGTGTTACCCCAAGGAATTGTGGTCCATGAAGTGGCGACGGCGAATACGCCTGTGCCAAAGTTTTAAGTGAGAGTAAGTGTTGCGTTAGCCATCCCTGGACACGTGTTTCGAGGTAGTTGCCTCTCGTCAGCAGGGAGTAGGTATGTGTGTGGGGTTGCCGCGTAGACTGCCAAAAAAGTATTCTCAGGTAAAGTACCACTCATGGCGCGCAGGTGCTGGTCCAGGGCTCGTCAGCCCAATCGGCTCAAGGGAGCCTTAATACAATCAAAAATCCGATTGGCCGCACTCTGCTCGTCCTACCAGCGTGTTACCCCAAGGAATTGTGGTCCATGAAGTGGCGACGGCGAATACGCCTGTGCCAAAGTATTAAGTGAGAGTAAGTGTCGCGTTAGCCATCCCTGGACACGTGTTTCGAGGTAGTTGCCTCTCGTCAGCAGGGAGTAGGTAAGTGTGTGGGGTTGCCACGTAGACTGCCAAAAAAGTATTCTCAGGTAAAGTACTACTCATGGCGCGCAGGTGCTGGTCCAGGGCTCGTCAGCCCAATCGGCTCAAGGGAGCCTTAATACAATCAAAAATCCGATTGGCCGCACTCTGCTCGTCCTACCAGCGTGTTACCCCAAGGAATTGTGGTCCATGAAGTGGCAACGGCGAATACGCATGTGCCAAAGTTTTAAGTGAGAGTAAGTGTCGCGTTAGCCATCCCTGGACACGTGTTTCGAGGTAGTTGCCTCTCGTCAGCAGGGAGTAGGTATGTGTGTGGGGTTGCCGCGTAGACTGCCAAAAAAGTATTCTCAGGTAAAGTATCACTCATGGCGCGCAGGTGCTGGTCCAGGGCTTGTCAGCCCAATCGGCTCAAGGGAGCCTTAATACACTCAAAAATCCGATTGGCCGCACTCTGCTCGTCCTACCAGCGTGTTACCCCAAGGAATTGTGGTCCATGAAGTGGCGACGGCGAATACGCCTGTGCCACAGTTTTAAGTGAGAGTAAGTGTCGCGTTAGCCATCCCTGGACACGTGTTTCGAGGTAGTTGCCTCTCGTCAGCAGGGAGTAGATATGTGTGTGGGGTTGACGTGTAGACTGCCAAAAAAGTATTCTCAGGTAAAGTACCACTCATGGCGCGCAGGTGTTGGTCCAGGGCTCGTCAGCCCAATCGGCTCAAGGGAGCCTTAATATAATCAAAAATCCGATTGGCCGCACTCTGCTCGTCCTACCAGCGTGTTACCCCAAGGAATTGTGGTCCATGAAGTGGCGACGGCGAATACGCCTGTGCCAAAGTTTTAAGTGAGAGTAAGTGTTGCGTTAGCCATCCCTGGACACGTGTTTCGAGGTAGTTGCCTCTCGTCAGCAGGGAGTAGGTATGTGTGTGGGGTTGCCGCGTAGACTGCCAAAAAAGTATTCTCAGGTAAAGTACCACTCATGGCGAGCAGGTGCTGGTCCAGGGCTCGTCAGCCCAATCGGCTCAAGGGAGCCTTAACACAATCAAAAATCCGATTGCCCGCACTCTGCTCGTCCTACCAGCGTGTTACCCCAAGGAATTGTGGTCCATGAAGTGGCGACGGCGAATTTGCCTGTGCCAAAGTTTTAAGTGAGAGTAAGTGTTGCGTTAGCCATCCCTGGACACGTGTTTCAAGGTAGGTGCCTCTCGTCAGCAGGGAGTAGGTATGTGTGTGGGGTTGCCGCGTAGACTGCCAAAAAAGTATTCTCAGGTAAAGTACCACTCATGGCGCGCAGGTGCTGGTCCAGGGCTCGTCAGCCCAATCAGCTCAAGGGAGCCTTAATACAATCAAACATCCGATTGGCCGCACTCTGCTCATCCTACCAGCGTATTACCCCAAGGAATTGTGGTCCATGAAGTGGCGACGGCGAATACGCCTGTGCCAAAGTTTTAAGTGAGAGTAAGTGTCGCGTTAGCCATCCCTGGACACGTGTTTCGAGGTAGTTGCCTCTCGTCAGCAGGGAGTAGGTATGTGTGTGGGGTTGCCGCGTAGACTGCCAAAAAAGTATTCTCAGGTAGAGTACCACTCATGGCGGGCAGGTGCTGGTCCAGGGCTCGTCAGCCCAATCGGCTCAAGGGAGCCTTAATACAACCAAAAATCCGATTGGCCGCACTCTGCTCGTCCTACCAGCGTGTTACCCCAAGGAATTGTGGTCCATGAAGTGGCGACGGCGAATACGCCTGTGCCAAAGTTTTAAGTGAGAGTAAGTGTCGCGTTAGCCATCCCTGGACACGTGTTTCAAGGTAGTTGCCTCTCGTCAGCAGGGAGTAGGTATGTGTGTGGGGTTGCCGCGTAGACTGGCAAAAAAGTATTCTCAGGTAAAGTACCACTCATGGCGCGCAGGTGCTGGTTCAGGGCTCGTCAGCCCAATCGGCTCAAGGGAGCCTTAATACAATCAAAAATCCGATTGGCCGCACTCTGCTCGTCCTACCAGCGTGTTACCCCAAGGAATTGTGGTCCATGAAGAGGCGACGGCGAATACGCCTGTGCCAAAGTTTTAAGTGAGAGTAAGTGTCGCGTTAGCCATCCCTGGACACGTGTTTCGAGGTAGTTGCCTCTCATCAACAGGGAGTAGGTATGTGTGTGGGGTTGCCGCGTAGACTGCCAAAAAAGTATTCTCCGGTAAAGTACCTCTCATGGCACGCAGGTGCTGGTCCAGGGCTCGTCAGCCCAATCGGCTCAAGGGAGCCTTAATACAATCAAAAATCCGATTGGCCGCACTCTGCTCGTCCTACCAGCGTGTTACCCCAAGGAATTGTGGTCCATGAAGTGGCGACGGCGAATACGCCTGTGCCAAAGTTTTAAGTGAGAGTAAGTGTCGCGTTAGCCATCCCTGGACACGTGTTTCGAGGTAGTTGTTCTCTAACTTATGATATCTGCTGTCTGGGGGGTGACTCAGGGTAGGGTGATCAAGTCTGCCTTAGATGATGCGTCGTCGCTATAATCTTCACCCACCGAGGAGAACAGGCGCGGGGCTCCGTCCAAGTCATCTGATGGCGGTGAGGCCTGCAATGTTGTTACGGCTCATAGGGCGTCCCAGCGTTCCTGCATGATTTGCTCCAGATCCGGGGAAGCTAGTGAGGGGCTCCGTACTTTAGTGTTCGCTCCATTGCAGCCCATGTGCGGGTTGCGCTTCGGGGTCGCGGCGCTCTGTTTCTCTGTCCTCGCATGGTTCCTGACCTGGATAGCTGTGGCCAGTGCAGGTTCGCCCAGTCCCTCGCCTCCTCCGCACTTGTAAAGAACAAGGCAGAGTCGTTGTAGATAATTCTGAGTCTGGCGGGAAATAGCCGAGAATATTAAATATCATTTGCCCTTAGCTGCCGCTTCACCTCCAAGAAGAGCGATCTCTGCTGCTGCACCGCCCGTGCATAATCTGGAAAGACCATCACCTGCTTGTCCTCGACCCGGAGGGGGCCTGCTCGCCTGGTGACCCTGAGCACCGCATCCCGGTCTCTAAAGTGGAGGAATTTCACCAGCATCGGCCGGGGTGGTGCCCCAGGCTGGGGTTTTCGCGCCGGGACTCTGTGGGTGCGCTCAATCGAGAAGAAGGCCAAGCGGTTGGCAGCCGGGGTAAAGGACTTCGCCCACGCCTCCATGTGTCCCACCGTGTCCTGCCCCTCAATTCCTTCCGGCAGCCCATGCACCCGTATGTTACAGCGCCTTGAGCATCCCTCCTGGTCGACCAGTCATTCCTCCACTGTGGAAAGGCGGGTCAGGACATCGCGAATTGTTTCTGTTTGTCTTTTACTGCTAGTTGCAAATCCACCATGATCTTTCCCCCTTCATTGACCTTGTCGGCCAGCTTGCGGTTGTCGTCCTTAATGAGGCTGATGTCGGTCGTCAAAGTGCCAAGCCTTTCTTCCATTGACACCCTGGAGAGTTCGATGGCTGTCAACACTCGGTCCAGTTTGTCCGATAAGGACAGGTCCGGCGGGGCAGCCATCAGCTTGGTCCCCGTCTTGGGATGCAGCATATTTTCCGGCGCCGTCTCTGGGACCGTGGTGGTCTGCGTGGCCCTAGGTTTACCCATCGTGTCTTCTGGGGTGTTCAGACCTTTTCAGGCCCGTGTGTTGTGATGCTGTGGCCTGGCGGATGCTGTATAAGACCTTGCCTCCTCTGCTGTGGACTCTGGGTAAGCTCCGTCCCCCGTCTGCTCCACCAGGCAAGGCAGGTGTTCCAACTGACCAGTCTGGGGATGGTTCTCCCTGACCACGCCCTGCAGTGGGCGCCGTATGGGTCACTCTGTCTAGTTCAGCCTTTACTGTTAGGTGACTTGTATAGCCGGAGGGGCCCAATATCTTGTGGGGTCAATGAGGAGCTTGTGGTGCAGCACTCTCTGCGACCGGCCGGCTGAGGAGGGTCAAACACCGACTTGGGCGCCAAACGGCCTGTTAACCCGCCATCTTAGGGTCAGGCATTAGTCGAGTTGGGTCTCGGTGGTGGGGGGGTACCACGCACACACCCCGGTATCAGGCTCCCCCCACCACTCACCGTCTTCGAGGCCGTGTCGCCCACTCCCAATCGGTCCGGCTTTCTGCTCTTTCTCCCGGGTGGCTCAGCAGTCGTGCTCGCCAGGCACCATGTTGGAGTCAGGCAGCCTCGGCCCTGATGGTGCTCCGGTTTCTGACGGCCCGGGAGGGGGAATACGCCCAGTGCCACCAATTCCTGCTGCTCAGCTCGTTGCCTGTCCTCTATCTCGGCCGGCTGTGTGCGATCCGGTTCGCCTGTCCGTCACAGGCTGCTGCGTGTTATGTGGCGGAGGGCTCCAGGCGACCGTCTGATGCGTGGGGTCTGTCTGCGGCGTCCTAACTGCTGAGTGTCGCTGCCAGGCTCCCGGGGCCGCAGTTCATCACCGCCCGGTCTCCTCTGGCTCGGTGGTGTCTCGGGTCACGAGTCTCTCTGCTCACCTAGACCCTCAGGTGTTGGGCGAGGGCTCGAGCGGCCGCCATCTTGACTCCCAGCATCATGTCCCTTAACGGCCCCGTTTTGCTCGTTCCCCCGGACTGCTGCAGCAGGGGTCGATGCCGTCAGATGCTCTGTGGGTTCCAGCTGCTGGAAGTCTGTTTCTTTTGCCGGGATCGATGCTGGAAAGTGGATGAAATGTCCGCCCGCCGTGTAGCCTCAGCAAGGGACGTCCACCATCGTAGCCTGCTTGGCCACGCCCCCCCGTCATTTGACGCCAAGAAGTTACCGATCACTTGTTCATCCTTGTCTTGGGCAAATATGGTTACTTGTCCCATTTGGAGTCCCCTTGATTCAATCCAGTTTGGGATTTCGAATTTTTTCATTAATTTATATATATATGTTTTTTAGGTGCCACTCCCCTTGTCACATTGTCTCTGTCCTGAAGAAGACCCCGTTAGTAAGGAGCTGACTTACCTACCTATGTCCAGGGGTCGAAACGTCGACAATACTTCATTGCCAGTACTGCCAACAGTGTAATGTACACTGTGCTTTTGCTTGTACATGGTTTTTGTAAATAATTTTGCTATTCATTCCAATGAATTTGATCTGGATGTTTTGGCTTGAAATTGTTTTGCCTTGCAATTAAATTGTGACGTGTTTATAATTTATATGTCACTTACCCCCCATTCCTCACTCAAATCACCATCCACCTCTTTCCCTTCCTTGGCACCCCGCACTATTTGATCTAAGTCTACTGTATTTATTAGTAAATGTGTACCTTCCCAAAGTGTGATTAAATAACACTTTGGTAAGTTTTCTTTGCATTCTTCTTGCATTTTTTTGCGATTGATCTTGTGTTAGTTCTTTTTTATAACAAATAGTTTGTATATCCTGGGACCCTCTCCCTTATACTGGCCACGCCCCCCCAGCATATTGCATACATAATGAACACACGGACACAGATAGATAGTGGAACTGGGTACGGGCACGTGCGCTCGACTCCTTTTTATTACCAGGGTCACATGTCCAGTGACGTCTGTGCTGGATGCGTGTGGGGTGAGTGTAAGCCAGCCCTCCGGGAATGGTTGGTGCTGGCAACAAGTACAACAGTAATCATTGGATCAGACACAGAGATTCAATCATAAACGGTCAATGATTTCTGCTGCACTAACGTAGGGGCACCAGATGTGAAATAATCAGCGACAGCCCGTGTAGGGCGTTTTACCGGGGTGGTGACGTGGGGCAGACTGGGGGGTTGCAAAATGCGGCATACGGCCGATTGCGATTCGCGCGCAACGAAATTCGTTTTATTTATTTGTTTCGTAACTTACCTGCAATCGGCCGTATGCCGCATTTTGCAACCCCCCCACCCTGCCCCTCCTCTGCCCCACGTCACCGCCCCGGTAAAACGCCCTACACGGGCCGTCGCTGGAAATAATACACAAAAGATTCTATCGTAAAGGGTCCATGGCTTGTGGTACACTGAGGTAGGGGCACCAGATGTGAAATTATACACAAAATATTGTATCATTAAAGGGTCCATGAGTTGTGCTGCACTGAGATAGGCGCATTAGAAGCATTCAGCGTGTGCGCAGCCAGCGATGATGTGTGGTCCGAGCAGGCCGCACTCTCTTGCCTACTGGACTCACCCACGCACACAAGCACTCCACAACGCCGAACCAGCCTACCTTAACAGCAGACTCAGCTTCTACACCCCCACCCGCCAGATCCGCTCCGCCAGCCTCGCCCTCGCCGCTGTCCCCCGCATCCAACGAACAACCTCTGGCAGCAGCTCCTTCTCCTACCTCGCTGCCAAGACCTGGAACACCCTCCCTGCCCACCTTCGGCAGACCCAGGACCTACTCGCCTTCAGAAGACTCCTCAAGACCTGGCTCTTCGAGCAGTAGCGGCACCCCCCCTCCCCTCAGCGCCTTGAGACCCTCACAGGTAAGTAGCGTGCTTTACAAATACATTGATTGATTGATTGATTGACTGCGTCATCTGCAATTGCGACTCAATGTGAATTGTGAGCCCTGCAGCCAGGAGAATACCACGAGGATTACGACTATCAATACGTCCGATGTTATTTAGATTCCATCTCAATTCCGTTTTCATGGATAAATGGTTTGCTATTTTAAACAAATGTTCCTTAGATTTAATTCTATAAATTATTGAGGAACTCTCAAAAACGATACGCAAATTGGAAGAAGAGATTTTCAACTTAAAAAATAATTTGGAAAGACACCTTGAAACCAATACCTGGACAGCCACTCTAGAAGATCTTAATCAGAAATTAGATCGGTACTGTGAAGAGTTACAAGAAGGCAAGATCAGCAAGTACCGCAGAGACACCATTGACTATAAGCTCAGCGAGGTGTATACTTGGGCAGAAATATATGCAAGAAGACGGTTCATTGAGAAAAGAACTATCACCTCTTCTGATGAGAGTGTGGTAACAGAACAAGATACAGCATTAAACCGACCACCTGTAACCAAGGCAACACTCACTACTACAGGGCCATCGACGGTCCCTATAACGACAGGAGACTCTCAAATACCTACAACATCTTCTACACCTTTTTTATCCCAGGTACCAGACCAAGGACATCCCCCATCATTGAGCACCACAGTAACACAAGAGTCCACAATAAAACCAGGAGAGGACAAGGCGGGTAGAATATTGCGCAGCGGGAAGAGCACAGTTTAATTATCAACATATCCACAACACCTTTAACTAAACAACAAATGAGAGTACTGAACAAAGGCATGTCTTTTGTACCAACCACCATTACCACTAAATTAGATACGGAGATAGCTTTTTACAGATTTATGCGAAAACTACGCCTCAAACACTATTTTGCAAATATAGTGGAATCTACCACCGATACACAGGAAACCATCTTATCAACATTTAACCCTTTCCCTGCTCATGACGGAACCGTTCCGTCATGAGCCACGGTTGCCGTGTGCTCATGACGGAACGGTTCCGTCATGACACGCCCGTTGGCGGCCGCTCCGCTTACGCGGCGCTGTTTCCCCGCCTGGGCGGGGGGACAACGCAAATGGGCGGAGTCATGACGGAACCGTTCCGTCATGAGCACAGCTCAACTGTGGCTCATGACGGCGCGGCTCCGTCATGAGCACAGGCCCACCGCGCTGCCCCCCTGCCCCCCCCAGCGCTGCAGCGGAATGTCCGCAGCAGCGAAGGGGTTAAACCTAAAAGCAATTTTCAAGCACCTATCTCCCACAAAATATTGGATACCTTTGAAAACATTGTGAGACATGACCTATCCAAATTGAACTACAAAAAAACAAAAAGGACAAACTTAACTGAACATGAGAAAAGAACAATCCGATCAATAGCTAACAACACAAAATTAACTCTGAAACCAGCAGACAAAGGCGGTACACTGGTTGTGATGGGTACTCCGTATTATATTCAAAAAGTCAATGATCATGTCCTAGATGGCATAACTTATTTGGCACTCAACAGTGACCCAACTGTCACATTACAACATATTTTGCAAAATATCTTGGATGAAGGGGAACAAAATGGATGCATTGATACACAACTCAAATCAAACTTATTTACCAGCAACCCGCGCAGACCTCGGATTTACATGATTCCAAAAATTCATAAACACCCCACTGATCCACCATTTCGACCAATTGTTTCTGGATGCAGTTCCATCTTTGATCCATTAGGGAGATACCTGGACCACTTTTTACAAAAATTCGTTCAAAATTGGTGTACCTACACAAAAGACACTACAGATTGTTTAAAGAAACTTCAAATGATTCATGCATTTGTACAACCACATTGGATACTGTGCACAATTGATGTTACCGCCTTGTATACATCTATAACACACTCCTAGGGTTTACAAGCAACGGAATGGGCACTTCTAAAATGGAACATACAGAACAAGAAAATGTGTTTTTAATGAAGCTCCTATCTTTTTGCTTACACAATAGCTATTTCAAATGGCAGGATGATTTCTTGGTCAACTAACTGGCACTTCAATGGGCTTTTCAGGAGCACCAGCATTACCTAATATTTTTATGTCAAAATTCGAAAATGATTTTATTTTGACACATGATATTTGGTCCAGAGGTCTTGTTCAATACTGTAGATATATCGATGACATATTTTTAATTGGGTCTCAATCACAAACAGACCTGGAACAACTTATACGGGAGTTGAACACTAGGAACCCAAGAATTCAGTTTACTCATACCATCAGTACACAGCAAGTTAATTTTCTTGACATTTTGATTATCAAAGATCCAACTGGTTTTGGACTACAAACAGAAATGTACACAAAACCCACGGATAGAAATAGCATATTACACTACTCAAGTTTCCATCCTAGCAGATTAATTTCCAATCTTCCTTTTTCACAATTCGTCCGGATTAAACGGATTTGTTCAGAACCAGAAACAGCACTGCAGAAGATTAATGAATTTCAGCAAAGATTTGTCGAAAGAGGTTATCCTGAGGATATTCTACAGAAAAGCACTCTTAGAATATCAGAAAAGGATAGAACATAACTATTCGAAATAACTGTACGTACAGATGACGACAAACCTACTTTCGTGTCAAAATATTCCACGAGTTCCAATAAGATAAAAAAAATGATCAATAGGAGATGTGATCTCCTCCAAAATGAGCCAGATTTTGGAGGCATTTTCAGCAAAAAAACATTATTTGCATATATGAGACGAAAAAATGTACAAGAACTCATGAAAACTTCAAAAACATCGACGTCAACTATGATTCATAAAGGTACTTCAAGATGTTTGAACTGCACCCACTGTAACAATATAATCACAGGAGATACATTAACACATCCAGTCTCGGGTAAAAGCATCAAACTTAATCACACTTCAGACTGCAACACGGCAAATATCATCTACTGTCTGGAATGTCCTTGTGGGAAGG
Source organism: Triturus cristatus (assembly GCF_964204655.1). NCBI lineage: Eukaryota > Metazoa > Chordata > Amphibia > Caudata > Salamandridae > Triturus > Triturus cristatus. Next base: position 153,952,763 of record NC_140580.1, read on the forward strand.
CATACGTAGGCAAAACGCAGTGCAAATTCAAACTCAGATTGACGGAGCATAAAAGTACAATTCATACTGGTAATAGAGTCTCCAGTGTAGCAGTACACTGGCATAATGCTAAGCACACCATCACTCAATTAAGAACACAAATTGTTGAGGTAGTGGCCAAGATTGAAGGTGTTGACAACAATAAAAAAATGTTACAACGTGAGGTATTTTGGATAAATTACCTGGAAACCTTATCACCTAAAGGTTTAAATGATAAAATAGAGGTGGGTTGTTTTCTATGAAGCATAATTTTATTTAACAGATGGTTATGTTACAAATGCAATATTGCTGTTGTAAAAATATTAGGCCACACTATTTTATTTTCCAAATTTCATTTGGCTTTATACTCTTCCTTTCCTTTTCTTTCTCTTTTTTTCATTGGGTGTATTCTGGTCTGGAGGGATCAATTTGACATTTACATCACATTAATCCCTATACAATAATAACATGAATCTTACTACTATCATAACACCATTCATAGAGTTCCTCCCATGATCTATCCCTAATACTACACTCGGTAAACATTTTCCTATTAATATCTAGATTGCAACTTATGGTGCGTCCATGTTCTAATAAATGGTAGTCTTCCAGTTTGTACATTTAGTATGCGCATTGTTTTTCTTTGACATTCATCTCTTTGATTCTCCCCGATGACTTAGGGGATCACCTTCCATCATGTTGTACATCCTTACAATTATAAGATTAATGCGGCTTTAAGAAATAGGTATTGCATTCTTTTATTGAATATGTAGAGATAATTTTCCACCATATTGCACAACAAGGTTTCACGTTTCCTTTATTATTCATTCCATATATATTAGCCACTCAGATTCTTCTGAGAAGCGTCCATTTATCGGCATGTTTACATCCATCAGCATTCATTTGATGGAAAGATAGTCCTTGCCTCAGTTTTACCGGTGAATATTATGAGTCCGCTTTTCAGCAGTTTCTCGCGCCTAATCCTCTTTCTGTTTTTAACACTATGTTACGTACTGTGTACGTACTTCCGTATTAGTGCACCCGCGTTGAACCACCGAAGAAACTCACATCATTACAGCAAGATCGCGATTGATGCAGACTTTGTTTGTTCCGGTGAGAATTTTTACCGCTGTGCCTTTGTTGGAGCTTTCTCTTCACGTGAGAGGCTATTCTTTTACATTTAATTTTGCGTTATTTACAGTTTGACGCACACAATATTTCGGCAAGCAACTTTGAAATTACAAGAGCACACATCACATGCTTTACTTGCCTCCAGTGACGGTAAGAACCATGTACCTTAGCGTTTTTCATCAGTTTCTTTATATTTGATGGACCATCGGACATAATCCTTTTTTCGTTCACAGTTAAATGTGCTTCGACTGATTTACTTGCACAATAGAGATTTTAGGAATTACCGTCATACTCCTGATTTTTTGGTAAGTGATACCTCGTCTTTTAGTGCGCATTTGAAAACACAACCATGACTCACGATAATTAACAAGTAAACCATGGTTATCCACAGGCATCAGGTATATAACGAAGCAAGCACAGTTCAACACTACAGGTAGGAGCACCTACCAGTCTACCAACTTCTAGTTGCACTTCTTTCCTTTTGACATATCTTCTATATAAGGTCCCTTTTATTATCAGCACCCAAAAATGATTTTTTCCCCTCACATCGAGATACAGCACGGGATCTTTGTTGAGCATGTTAACCCCACTATATTTTGTTGGATTTGTTGTGTCCACATACACACCTAAGCAAATAGTTTTTTCAATCCTTTTTTATTAAAAATCCCTCATTCCTTTGGGTTCATAGATGAAAAGGGTCTTCTTACTTTCTACAACACTACAAAGATGTGGCACTTTTTCCAGCTGTTGGCTAATGGGTCTCTCCATTACTAATACAGACATATATCACGTTACATGATTGTAAATAGTATTTTTTCTTTACAGATTTCGCTCCTGAAGAAGGGACCTAGGAGTCCCGAAATACATTGAGCTTTGCATTAACAGTAGTGTCAATTGTCAAATGTCATGTTTTTGGGAAATTTTTCCAGTATACATTTTGCTTGTGTCAATTAGAACATTAACAAATGGAAATTCATTAATTTGATATTTGTGTTATGGAAATATGCATTGTAAAAATATTCACATGTAAAATGTCTCATGAATTATTGATGAACAATAATCCATAAACAAGTGAAATTTGGTTATTTGTTTTCTTAGAGGGAATGTTAGCAAAAAATGTTTGATTGAATACAATATATAGAACAGTCGGTTCTATAATAGGAACAGTGCGTACTGCATTCAGTATTTCATCTGTTAGGATACCAGTATTAGTTGCATGTGTGGTCAACACATTGCAGCAGTGCAGCACCCTTGGTTTAAAATTGCAAGAAATTAGGTACAATCCAGTAATTAGTAGGAAGTGCTTCTCTAATCTCCAAGTTTGAGCCCTGCAGTTCGCAATGTAGATGGAAGGCAGTAGTCAGCACAGACATCGAGGAATGCTTTTTGTCACTTCTTCTTGACAAAATCCAAGGACATAGAGTACAATCCTGTCTGCAATTAATAAATCGTGTCTCAATGTAAATTGTGAGCTCTGCTGACCGCAGTGTAGGTAACAAAAGTTGAAATATGTATGGAATATATTGTCGAAATGTGTAGGTTTCGGGGAAGTTATAGTTAGTTACCTACTGGACTCTGAAATTAATGAATCAAGACTGAATTCAAACTGTGAGCTCTGCTGGCCGCAGTGTAGACTGCCATTCAGAGTTCCTTTGGACTTGCAAGATGAATTTGGTGATTGTACTAAAGCTATAATTAATATAAAAAAAGTTCTTGAAGCAAGGATGCTAAAAGGATATTATTTACGTTTCGAAGACGTTGTAGTTAGTTGCCTACTTTACTCTGTAATTAATGAATAAAGACTCAATTTTAATTGTGAGCCCTGCTGACCGCAGAGTAGGCCAGAGGCAGCGGTCAGCAAGGACCCACAGCCACGTGGCGTTCAGTTGAGCTGCACAGTTATTGGCAATTCAGTATGTGTGCAGCCAGCGATGATAAATGGTGCACTGAGGTAGTGGCACCTGAAGCAACCAGCATGTGCGGAGCCTGCGATGATGCGTGGTCCGGGTGGGCCACACTGGTAGCAATGTCTTTTGTCTAATGAATTCTGCCTTAATAAGGCTACGTGGTGATGACTTGTGGTGCAGTGAGTTAGTGGCACCTGAAGCTCTCAGCGTTGGGGCACCCTGCGATGATGCGTGGTCTGGGCGGGCCGCACTGGTAGCAATGTCTTTTGTCTAATGAATTCTGCCTTAATAAGGGTATGTGGCGATGACTTGTGGTGCAGTGAGTTAGTGGCACCTGAAGCCCTCAGTGTGTGCGCACCCTGCGATGATGCGTGGTCCGGGCAGGCCGCACTGGTAGCAATGTCTTTTGTCTAATGAATTCTGCCTTAATAAGGCTACGTGGTGATGACTTGTGGTGCAGTGAGTTAGTGGCACCTGAAGAAACCAGTGTGTGCACACCCTGCGATGATACGTGGTTCGGGCGGCCGCACTGGTAGCAATGTCTTTTGTCTAATGAATTCTGCCTCAGTAAGGCCATGTGGCAGTGACTTGTGGTGCACTGAGTTAGTGGCACCTGAAGCACTCAGCGTGTGCGCACCCTGTGATGATGCGTGGTCGGTGCGGGTCGCACTGGTAGCAATGTGTTTTGCCTACTGGACTGCGTCATCTGCAATCGCGACTCCATCTGAATTGTGAGTCCTGCTGTCCACCATGTAGATCAAAGGCAGTAGTGTGTACAGACATAACTCTGCAGTGCTGTGCCGCTGTGTTCGCAGGGGACTTGTGTTGAGGAGGCCTGCGGTCATGGCGGGAGCCACGCGGCAGGGAGAGGGCCGCCGCTCTGGCAGACGTGTTGGCCTTCACACAAGTGAACCACGCCCAGAGCCCCGGCCTAGTTATTCACACTTCTATGCTGGAGTGGCGTACGTTGGACCAGCCCACTGCGCTTCCGCTTACAGGGGACGACGACACAGGTACATGACTGAGATCTTCCGCACTGTGTGAGGTAACATGGTTGCGTCCACTGTCCACAACACTACAAGTACCAGCAGTATATGTACACATGGAGAGGTTTGTGCTCTGCATAGTGAGGTCTGTCTAGCACATCACCGCTACACTTGGTATTGTGTGCATTATTATTGGTGGGTGACTTGCGTCCTTCACACATGTTTGATTGTCACATCTCCCAACATTCAGCTATTGTGTGGCTGAGGAGCCATGCCATTTTTGGAAGGTTTGCTGTCCTGCTGTGCGCTGCCTCGGTGGTAGTAGGGGGGGTGGTCCGGGGGGGAGGTCCTGAGGGTGGTGGCAGTGGGTTTTGTGGCCTTCTTGGGTGTGGGAGGTGCATGATCAGTAGCTCTATGACATGAGTTGGTCTTCAGATGTGATTCTGGGCTGGGCTCCCTTTCACACTGTAAGTAGTCATCCTACTTTACACCAGTAAAAGGCAGATGTTAGATTCCTACTGCTAACGCAGCTTATCGCCTGTTTTATTATTATTATTAGCGTTAGTTGTTGCTCTCATTTGTGGGGATTTTTTTTTTGCGGAAGCTATTGCTGGAAAACTGGCGATATCGGCTGTTTTCACCAGGTTGAAGATGGAATGATGATTTAAAATCACTGAAAAAAACATAGGTTTAATGAACATTATAATTAGAAATTAGTATTTGAAAAACCTTTGAAATTCACTAAAAAGACCATAGGTTTCATGGACATTATAGTTACAAATTATCATTTAAAAAACGTTTGAAATTCACTGAAAAAACCCTAGGTTTTAGGGACGTTATAGTTACAAATTAGCATTTAAAAAACCTTAGAAATTCACTGAAAAAAACATAGGTTTCAGGGACGTTACAGTTAGTTGCACATTTCACTTGTACAAAACCATAGAAATTCATCTGTTATAGTTAGTTGAGCTAACTATAACTCACGCCCCCGCAAAGCACTGCTGATGATGTCACATATTACATCATTCATGACATGATCAGTGACATCCCTGATGACATCACTGATGACATCTCAAATGACATTACTGATCACATCACTGATGACATCATCCACGTGAAAATCTGATGCCCCTCCTCATACCTTAATAAAACCTTTCATACACCCACTCTAAAATACAGACTACCATTTTCGAAACAATAGTGACACCAATATCAGTTACCACATACGCACGCACTGATTCCTAGGTCTACACACACATCCACTCATTCACCCATACAGTCTCTCATACATGCAGTGACTCATCAATACAACACTATTATAGGCATTCATACACCTACACAAACACTCACACACCGCCACTCATCCAGTTTTACTCACACATCTAGTCAGTCATGCAAAGAATCAATCACACTTCTATTTACTCAGCTATACAGTTATACACACAACCTCACTTATTCATAGAAGTATGCTTACTATCTTATACAATCACTGATACAAGAACACACTCATCCATACAGCACTCTCACAATCACTGGCTCTCAAGTGTAGTCATTTATATACTCCAACTCTCTCATGCACCGCATTTTACATATGTAGTTACTTGGAAATGTAGCACTGAGATATCCATTCACTCACCAACACACCCATACACACACTCACCCACCCATACAGCTGTTTCCACATGCAGTCTTGAACCTATACACCCAGTGAATAAAGAACTCACACATCTGTGCACAAAGTCACACTTCTCCCACCCACACACACACACACTCAGGCACCCATACAAATACACAGCCAACCAATCAATAACCCATATAGACACTCATGTAGCTACTCATCAACCAATGCAGCAGCTTACACAGCAATAGACAGACTGATACAGACATTCACAGTTTAGTCACTAACCCATGAATTCAGTAAGACACATTTAATCACTCACTTATACAGTCAGTCACGCACCTACTAAATCCTCCATCCACACACTTATATACCCACTCATTCTTCAATATACCTTGGCCAATATATTTATAAAACATAGTTAAACTTCACAGAAACACAGTCACTGGATGATGTCATCAGTGATGTCATTTGAGATGTCATCAGTGATGTCATCAGTGATGTCACCGACCATGTCATGAATGATGTAATATGTGACGTCATCAGCAGCGCATTGCGGGGGTGTGAGTTATAGTTAGCTCAACTAACTATAACGGCCGAATTTCTATGGTTTTGTACAACTAAAATGTGCAACTAACTATAACGTCTCTGAAACCTATGGTTTTTTCAGTGACTTTATATATATATACATATATATATATATACATATATAACCTACTGGCGGTCACCAGTAGGTAGATATAGGTAGGTCCTAGTAAGTGTTTATTGTTTAGCCACTTACTTTTGCATCATTTGACTAATTTTCAAAATTAGTACGACGCTAAGCTCAGCTGCTTCCTTGAAAGTTTTGGGGTGATCCATCAAGCAGGGGCAGAGAAAAAGGGGGTGTCAAAAGGTGTTTTCCCCATGCAGTTTCCCATAGGGATTTTGAACACGATTTACAGCCCATTTGGTAGAAATCTAGCCATCGGTCCAGATAGAGTGATTTTTGGAATTTGGTGTAAATCCAAATTTGTATATCTAGGGATGAGGATCCTCCGCAGATCAACCTGTGGGGAATCCACAGCTCCACGCACCAAAGCAAGGTCCTGATTGCCTGGCCGCAACTTGACAGTAAAGTTACGGCCGCCATTTTATATCCCGGGTAACAGTCCAGCAGAACATTTCTGTGCAAAGTGAATAAAGGGTCAGGGTAGAGGTACCATGACCCCATGGGTGTGTTAGAGAGGTCCCAGTGGGGTAAATTGCTTATAATATTATATTCTCAACACATGGGACTATGCAGACCCCCTGCGATGCCCATGTGTGGGTCTCCTGCGGAACTGTGAATCCTGCCGCAGCTCATCAGAGGCTCCGTCCTCAAACTCAAACACTCTGCAAATGTTCTTCCTTCTGTACTACTCATTGGGGGATAAAGTCCCTTTGGATGCAGAGAGTCCTTGGGGGGCAAGAACCCCTCTTGTTACCACCAGTAAGTCCCACACAGCAGGATTGTTGAGAACTCATCAGAAACCACACACCCTTTCTCCACCACTCTGCAAACATGCCGCCTGGTGCACTACTCATTGGGGAATAAGTCCCCTTGGATACTGAGGGTCCTTGGGGGCCAAGAACCCTTCTTGTTACCACCAGTAAGTCCCACATCGCAGAATTGTTGAGAACTCATCGGAAGCCCCACCCCGTTTGTTTACCACTGTGCAAACATGCCTCCTGGTGCACTACTCATTGGGGGATTAAGTCCCCTTGGACACTGGGGATCCCTGTAGGCCAAGAACCCCTCTTGTTACCACCAGTAAGCCCCACACACAGGATTGCTTAGAGCTCTGCGGAGGCCCCAACCCCTTTCGCAAACCCACTGTACAGACCCATACAGCCACTTACACACCCATTCACACATTCACATAGCTACTCACACACCCACTCTCGGACCCATACAGCCACTCACAAGCCCACTCACACACCTACACAGCTACTCACAGACCCACATAACCACTCACACAGCCAGTTACAGACCAAAACAGTCACTCACACACCCACTCACCGACCTATACCGCCACTCACACACCCACGCTGAAAGACTATAGGTTACAATTAGGAAATAAAAAGTAAAAAAACTTTGAAATTCACTAAAACACAAAGGTTACAGGGACATCATAGTTAGGAAATAGAATTTAAAAAAACTTAGAAATTCACTGGAAAAAACAAAAGTTACAGGGACATTATAGTTATGTTCCAATTTCACTCATACAAAGCCATTGAAATTCAGCAGTGAAAGTTACCTGAGCTAACTATAAGTTATGCCCTCGCAATGCAATGCTTATGACCTCACATATTACATCACTCATGACATGGTCAGTGACATCACTGATGACATTTCAAATGATATCACTGATGACATCAGTGATAACATCTCCTACAGAACCACTCACACCCTCACAAACCCACACAATCACTCACATACCCTTTGACAGACTCATATAACTACTGATACACAGGTACTCGCTCAATCATACAGCCACTCACACAACCACTCACTTACCCACACAGCCACTCTCCCACCCATACAGCTACAAAAGAGCTACTCACCCATATAGTCATTCACACATGCATTCAATTTTTCACAAGACCACTTACAAACCCATTTACACATTGAAACAAGCACTAACATGACTAGTCACTCACTTATAGACCCAGACACTCAGACACCCACTCACTCACCAATACAGCTACCCACACAGTCACTCTCTCACTCATCTCTCACTCCTACAGCTACTCACATGAACACCAAGGAGTTTTGTCGCTCCTGTACCACCTGCCAAGCCAGTGGTAAGCCAGGTGGTACCACAAAGGCCCCAGTCATACCACTAAAAGTGGTGGGGGTTCCTTTGAAAGGGTTGGGATTTATATAATTGGTCCCATGAACCCTCCTACAGTACCTGGACATTGTTACATACTAGTGGTGGTGGACCATTCGACTAGGTATCCAGAAGCAATACCCCTTAGAAGGGTTGGCAGGCGATGCCCGGACGTGGGTCCCTTGCTCACTTTACCACTTGATTTAAGCTAGCCTGCCTGATGAGGGGGGTTACCCCGAAACTGGTCCCAGGATGCTTGTTTTCGGTCCAGGGAAGACATGGTTTGGCAGTTCAGGCTGACTGTTACCATGTGGCACAGGCTCAAGTCTGCATATAGCTGTGTCTGAACTAGGGTGGCAAAGTGAGCTAAAGAATGATGATGGATTCAACGTAGATCTGTGACTGAGGGTGAGTGTTTGAAAAGTTTCAGCACTCCGTCCATCATCTCCTTGTGTTTGCATTGTTTGCCCTAAGTCGGCAGGGTATGCCCAGACGTGGGTCCCTTGCTCACTTTGCCACTGGATTCAAGCTAGCCTGGCTGATGAGTGGTGTTACCCTGAAACCTGTCCCAGGATGCTTGTTTCCGGTCCAGGGAAGACATGGCGAGGCAGTTCGGGATGGACAGCTCCCATGAGGAACAGGGTCAAGAATGATTTGCATATAGCTTTACATGAACTGGGGTGGGAAAGTGAGCTAAATAATGATGATGGATTCAACCCAGATCTATGACTGGGGGTGAGTGTTTGAAAAGTTTCAGCACTCCGTCAATCATCTCCTTGTGCTTGCTTTGTTCGCCCTAAGTTGGCAGGGTATGCCCAGACCTGGGTCCCTTGCTCACTTTGCCACTGGATTTCAGCTAGCCTGGCTGATGAAGGGTGTTACCCCGAAACTGGTCCCAGGATGCTTGTTTCCGGTCCAGGGAAGACATGCCTTGGCAGTTCGGGCTGGACTGTTCCCGTGAGGCACAGGGTCAAAACTGATTTGCATATATCTATGTCTGAACTGGGGTGGTGAAGTGAGCTAAATAATGATGAGGGATTCAAGCCAGATCTGTGACTGGGGGTGAGTGTTTGAAAGGTTTCAGCACGCCGTCCATCATCTCCTTGTGTTTGCTTTGTTCGCCCTAAGTTGGCAGGGTATGCTCAGATGTGTGTCCCTTGCTCACTTTGCCACTGGATACAAGCTAGCCTGGCTGATGAGTGGTGTTACCCTGAAACCTGTCCCAGGATGCTTGTTTCCGGTCCAGGGAAGACATGGCGAGGCAGTTCGGGATGGACAGTTCCCATGAGGAACAGGGTCAAGAATGATTTGCATGTAGCTTTGCATGAACTGGGGTGGGAAAGTGAGCTAAAGAATGATGATGGATTCAACCCAGATCTATGACTGGGGGTGAGTGTTTGAAAAGATTCAGCATTCCGTCAATCATCTCCTTTTGCTTGCTTTGTTCACCTTAAGTTGGCAGGGTATATACAGACGTGGGTCCTTTGCTCACTTTGCCACTGGATTCAAGATAGCCTGGCTGATGAGGGGTGTTACCCCGAAACCAGTCCCAGGATGCTTGTTTCCGGTCCAGGTAGGACATGGCGTGGCAGTTCGGGCTGGACTGTTCCCATGAGGCACACAGTCAAGACTGATTTGCATATAGCTATGTCTGAACTGGGGTGGTGAAGTGAGCTAAAAAATTATGATGGATTTAACCCAGATCTATAACTGGGGCTGAGTGAAAAGTTTCAGCACTCCGTCCATCAACTCCTTGTGTTTGCTTTGTTCGCCCTAAGTTGGCCGGGTATGCTCAGATGTGGGTCCCTTGCTCACTGTGCAACTGGATTCAAGCTAGCATAGCTGATGAGGGGTTTTACCCTGAAACCTGTCCCAGGATGCTTGTTTCGGTCCAGGGAAGACATGGCGAGGCAGTTCGGGATAGACGGTTCCCATGAGGAACAGGGTCAAGAATGATTTGCATATAGCTGTGCCTGAACTGGGGTTGTGAAGTGATCTAATGAATGATGATGGATTCAACCCAGATCTATGACTGGGGGTGAGTGTTTGAAAAGTTTCAGAACTCCGTCAATCATCTCCTTGTGTTTGCTTTGTTCGCACTAAGTTGGCAGGGTATGCCCAGACGTGGGTCCCTTGCTCACTTTGCCACTGGATTCAAGCCTGGCTGACTGATGAGGAGTGTTACCCCGAAACCAGTCCCAGGATGCTTGTGTCCGGTCCAGGGAAAACATGGCTCGGCAGTTCGGGCTGGACTGTTCCCATGAGGCACAGGGTCAAGACTAATTTGCAAATAGCTGTGTCTGAACTTGGGTGGCGAAGTGAGCTAAAGAATGATGATAAATTCAACCCAGATCTGTGACCGGGGGTGAGTGTTTCAAAAGTTTCAGCACTCCGTCCATCATCTCCTTATGTTTGCTTTGTTCACCTTAATTTGACAGGGTATGCCCAGACGTGGGTCCTTTTCTCACTTTGCCACTGGATTCAAGCTAGCCTGGCTGATGAGGGTTGTTACCCCGAAACCGGTCCAAGGATGCTTGTTTCCGTTCCGGGTAAGACATGGTTTGGCAGTTCGGGCAGGACTGTTCCCATGAGGCACAGGGTGAAGACTGATTAGCATATAGCTGTGTCTGAATTGGGGTGGTGAACTGAGCTAAATAATGATGATGGATTCAACCCAGATCTATGACTGGGGCTGAGTGAAAAGTTTCAGCACTCCGTCCATCATCTCCTTGTGTTTGCTTTGTTTTCCCCAAGCTGGCAGGGTATGCCCAGATGTGGCTCCCTTGCTCACTGTGCCACTGGATTCAAGCTAGCCTGGCTGATGAGGGGTATTACCCCGAAGCCGGTCCCAGGATGCTTGTTTCCGATCCAGGGAAGACATGGCGTGGCAGTTCGGGCTGGACTGTTCCCGTGAGGCATGGGGTCAAGACTGATTTGCATAGACTGATTTGTATATAGCTGTGTCTGAACTGGGGTGGTGAAGTGATCTAATGAATGATGATGGATTCAACCCAGATCTGTGACTGGGGGTGAGTGTTTGAAAAGGTTCAGCACTCCGTCCATCATCTCCTTGTGTTTGCTTTGTTACCCTAAGTTGGCAGGGTATGCCCAAACGTGGGTCCCTTGCTCACTTTGCCACTGGATTCAAGCTAGCCTGGCTGAAGAGGGCTATTAGCCCGAAACTGGTCCCAAGATGCTTATTTCCGTTCCAGGGAAGACATGACTTGGCAGTTCGGGCTGGACTGTTCCCATGAGGAACAGAGTGAAGACTGATTTGCATATAGCTGTGTCTGAACTGAGGGGGCGAAGTGAGCTAAAGAATGATGATGGATTCAACCGAGATCTGTAACTGGGGGTGAGTGTTTGAAAAGTTTCAGCACTCCGTCCATCATCTCCTTGTGTTTACTCACTCAGACACTCCCACAGTGATAAAGCCACACAGAGACTCAGATGACTCAGATGACTCAGATGACATATTTTAGAAACAGTATCACTCAGTAGAAGTACCAAAAGAATAGTAATTTAACCTAAGCAATAGCTTAGTATATATCTTTAACTCTCTGAAACATTTACGAAACACTTAAACTCACTGAATGATGTCATCAGTGATTCATTTGAGATGTAATCAGTGATATCATCTATAACTTGCACCCCACCATGCACTGCTTATGATCTCACAAAGCACATCACTCATGACATGCTCTATGACATTGTTTATGACATCAATGATGATATCCCAAATGACATAATTAATTACATGTGTTTGTTTTTTAAAAAACAAACTCCAAGAGTGGGTGTTTGAAAAATCAAAAACTAATAAACCCCTCCCCATCGCATTTGTCGCCCAAACGTTTTTGCTGCCCCTTAATAAAAAAAAAATTAACTGCCCACTCTAAATTGGACAGGCAATCGAATCACCAAAACTCTGACAGCCCATACAATCTCAGTGACTCTGTTGTCGAGACTGTTGTCAAGATACTGAAGGTCCGCTGGCAGACCAAGGGTTTGGCGGAGAGTGTACTTTGTCACAGTTGCAAAGGAGTACCCTCACCACCAAACTCTAAATCAATATTGAACTTCAAATAAACGGACCTGCCACCCAGGTTTTGGGGATTTTGAAAATCGCTTATTTACAGTAAACTTGACTGAGAAGTGTGATGCCCGCAATTTCATGCTCGGGTGCCAAGAAAAAATGACAAAAATAAAACTATCCGTGTAAACTTTGGCTTTCCGGTTCTGTTTTCTTCCAATGTAGGCTGAGGCTGGCTAAGAGGAGCATGTTTTTTTCTGCATGCCCGAAGAAGAGGTTGAAACAATGCCTGTACGAGACAGCAGAGGCATAGCCTACCCCCACTCCTATGCCTTCTCATATCTGTAACTGAATTGGATTCCCTAGGGGAGTGGAGAGAGCAAGGAAGCCAGGTATGTCTCTATAGTTTGCTGGAGAGTTTATGAAAAACCCAGGCTTGCAGTGGCGGCTGCTACTTGGAAGCAGCAGTGTGGCAGGGTGGGGGGGACGGGGCTGGGGGTGGATTAGTTCAAGAAAATCACTTGCCTCCCGACCGCTGCTTCTCCTATGTCCTCTTCCTACGACCTCTTCCTGCCTTCTTGGGGGAGACAGGAAGCAGGAAGCACCAGGGCCCCCAGGCTCCCTGCAGCCAATCACAATGCTGCAATGCAGTGCAGCATTGTGATTGGTCCCAGTGCTGTGACATAGCGCACAGCCAAGGGCTTAATGGATGGGCATGTTCTCCATGCAGGCTGTGATGCAGCCTGCATGGAGAACACGGTATGTGCGCATGACTGTTTTGGGCAGCACGAGTGGGCCAACCAAGCACTCATGCTCACATAGGGATTACAAACCACTCCTACCCCTGCTCTGAGAGCAGCCCAACCCCACAACGATGCCGCAACGTGGAAAACTAAAATGATAATAACCTCGAGTTATTATCATTTTATTTTTCCTTTTTTTACACCGCAAAAAGCAGTGGGGCGACGCTCCTCCACCTTAGCTGAGGAGCCACCACTGCAAGCTTGGCACCTCTTCTATGCTCTGCTGTATTGTACTATTTGTGCCCTTTACTTGTGTAAACATTTGGGCAAAAAACATTGTCATTGGGTTAGCAAGGATGCCAGTTCTGTTTCTGTATTTTTAAAGACTTTCTGAAGACGAGGATGAGCTTACCTCAGCTGTAGTGTGCTGTTTTTTTAGGCCCATGCGAACATATGAGCATTACAATATATTGAAAGAGCACATAAGAGATTCTTTGCTACCAAACAGGACACAGTCACTGGCTGAGATGCATAAAAAAAGCATGAGAACTCTGATCAGGATTGCAGTGTGGGCAGTTTAGCGACTGCAAAGGCGGGGTCAAAGACAGCTACAAAGAACAAAATATTCTGTAACTATTACCTTTAGGTAACTAAATAGAAAAAAAACCACACACATTAATTGTTATGAGAACTCAGTTGGGTAATGAGATCACTCCAGATGTCCGTGTGGGTAACCAGAGAGACAAATATTAAATCCTGGTATTACAGTGCTACAACGTTCCACTCTGTGACAAAAAGCACTGTGAATATGTAAGCCAATATTTTTAAATTGTATTACACACAGTATAAGATAGACTGCCGCAAAATGTGCAAAAAGATTCAGGGCCTGATTTAGAGTTTGTGGACAGGTACACCCTCACAAATGTGACGGACATACCACCCAACTTATAAGTGCATTAGGATTTAACGCATTTGTAATAATGAGGACGGAATATCAGTCATGTCTGTGACAGAGTAACCATTTACAAACTTTAAACCAGGCCCTTAGGCAGGCTGTACATAGTGCACACATTTTTTATTTGCCCATTAAAAGGATGTACTCAAGAACCCAGCTGCCTTTAGATTTGCTGATTATAGGATTGCACACATTGTAATTTGAAACAGGAAGTATGCCCTGTGGTGAGAAGGCTTGTTTCTTCTTTAGCTCTCTTCTCTCCTCCGCTAGCGCCAGGACACCCCCGTAGAAGTAGCCATGCGCTCAAGAAATGGATATTACATTACATTACATTGCACATATAGGGCCAAATGTACGACCCTTCCAATTTGCGAGTCGCAAATTGCATCATTTTGCAACTCGCAAATATGAATTCACAACAGTGTCTCAGACACTGTTTACGATTCCTAATGCGGTCGCAAATTGGCTGCCTTATTAAAATTCATGAGGCAGGTGCAATTTGCGACCCTATTGGGAATGGCTAGCACTCCCAGGGATGGTCGCCTGCTGAGGTCAGCAGACCACCATGTCTGTGACTGGTTTATCAATAAAGCATTTTTATTTTTAAATGCAGCCTGTTTTCCTTAAAGGAAAACAGGATGCATTTAAAAAAGAAAAATTAAACGTTACTGTTTCATTTTTTAAGAGTAGGCCGTGGGACCACTGCCTGCCCTTAAAAAATATTTTCAATGCCAGTCACAAAGGGGATTGCGAGTGGCTTACCACCCTATTGAATTGGAATCGTACATGTGCTTTTCAGGCCATAGGTGCCCCTTTTTCTTCAGATGTTTGTAACTGAGGAGGCCCAAGCCTAAGAATTTGACGAGACACACACATGGCACTAATATGTTACTGTGCACTATTTGGATTTGGTTGACATTATTAATGAAGCCTGTGTTTACATGCTGTTCTTAAAGTCAGGGAGATTTGTCGCATGAAACCGTTAACATGGAGAATAAATACGTGTTTGCCTGATTTTAATTTTTGTTTTTTTCCTACAAGCAAGTGGCGTAGCACAAAATGATGAGGCCACCCTGCAGAATGGGAAGATGGGACCCTGAGTCTCCCATATATCACAGACACACATTGGTCTTCAGTCGAAAGGGTCCTCCCTGAAGGGCTGAGGGCCCCCCAATCTGTTTCCCCCTGTGCCGCAGGGGTTGCAGGGACCTGGTTTAGACCCCTGCCACAAGGTTGAGTTGTAGTCTGACAACTCTCCACAACTTGTATGTTCACACAAACGAAGAGCATACAACATTAAATAATTCCTTAACCCAAGAATCACTGTGTTTTTCCCCCCTCTCTCGGTCTCGTCAAAATATGTTATAGTTTTTTCAGATCCAGTGATATGCACAGAATCATTACACTCTGCGGTATGTATTGTTTGCTAATTCAAGAGCAACGTTTCACCTAAGGCTGTTATTTCTTTTTAATAAATGCAAAAATAAATATAGAAGTCAGTGAAACGACACAGACAGATCATATGACTATGTCTTGTGCAATGTGATAGTTCATTTAATCACTTTAAAATCAGAATTTCGTTCAGAAAATGACAACAAATGTCTTCGCAAATAAAACACATCAATACATTTTCAAGTTTCTTTAACGACGTATAGGGAGAGTGTGAGGTGATCAAGGCTAATCCAAATACCAAAATCAGCTTCCTTGCTGCAAAGAAACTGTGACTAGCTTCCATACTTCAACCACCTGCTTCGATACATTAAGAAAAACAAACATCTGCCTAAAGCCAGAAGCAGACTATGATTTCATGAATCTCCTATAGCAGCAGCAGAAAAGCCATCTGGAGAAAGGCAGAAAAAAATAAAGGGATATGGGGAGTGTACAGAACTTGGCAGTCACGTTGGCGGCCATCTTGGAACTGAGTCTTCGATAAAACAGAGTGTGTGAAAAAAAATATGAGACATAATGTTTGAAAAATACATGTCCCTCATGTCTGTTAAAGTACAAGGAGGGGAAAAGTGCATGTTTCTCCACCTAGAGTATGGGAACGTTTAGATGTACAAAAAGGAAAGTCTTGTCGATGTTGGTGTTGGACACTGCCTGCAAGGGTTGCCACCTGGCAGATCTTTTCCAGCATGCTCAATACTTCAATGTCCCAGTCGGTACAAAAATTGGGAAAATCATCTAAAGCTGGTATTTTCCCCCCTTATTACTACATACTTTAAACAGAGAGTATAAGAAGAAAGCAAATGAAAAAGGGTTCTGGAGCTACCTTAATGATACCTGACTGATAACTAAAGTATATCAAAACAAAGAGAGAGAGAGGGAATCTCTTTATCTCCACTCTTAATCCCCAAAGGTATACGTATAAACAACAAAAGAGTGAAGCCAGAATGTCAAGGGCTATGAACAAAAATCACTCATGTTTTTTAAAAGGGTCCTCACTCACCAACCTGGTTGGTGACATGCTTCATCATTGGACCACCACCAGAGAGGCCGAATGCCTCCCTGGTGTGCTTCAACGCCTGATTACAGCGGAGCAGGATTTTTGAGTGTTGAGTGCAAGTGATAGTGCAGAAAGTGATGTTAAAATAGTCTTTACTATGACAGGGTAGTGAGACTAGGTTAAAAAAGTGTATCGTGGACGTTGTGACTGATTAGATTGATCAGCCACATCCAAAATTAAAACATTAGGTCGACATGTTTCAGCCTCTGTGTGCCAGTTGCGCGGCTTTCCTCAGGACCAGGGACCATGGCGGTATGCACTCACTAAGGTGCACCCTAACCTATGGCCAATTAGAGAACCGGTTTACTCACGGTTCTGAAAGACACGCCTTCAGCACTTCTGAATGCGTAGCATATCTGTAAGGCAAAAGGAACAATAACATACAGATACACAAGACAAGACACACAAAGACAAATTGCTTCATGTACAATTTTAACAAATGAGCGATAAAGTACAATCGTAAATGCCCTTAAGAAAGCATATGTGTGCTTTCTATGTTCAACAAAAATCCAAATGAGCCCAGTAGGCGCATGATCGTACCTAATAGTGTCTCTAATGTAGGATTCTAGGCATGATTATGCATGTGCGGCATTAAAATTGCCGGGTGTACCGATATATCAATTAAGTTTATCTTATGTGAAGGAACTCTACTGTCGTTAGTTAATTACCTATGATTGGAGTTGGTCGTCAATATTAGACTAGCCTCGAGAAAAAGTGCCTATACTGATAACGTGGAACAAAATGAAAAGGAGGCAGGAGGCTTACGATTCAGAATGAAGAGATTAGGCAGCATGGGTCCTGGCAGGGGGTGGCGACTCTAAATCACACGCTGGCGGATGGGAGATAGAAAAAGCGGTACATGCAATGTCACGCTGCAGGAGACATAGCCCGTATTGATCGGTACAACCTGTGCCACTTACTGTATCAGAGCCAGCCAGCCGCGTTGCCTAGTTCTCTGCCCGTCTTCAGGACCCGAAGCTAAGAAATACTCCTGCAATCTGAAAATATATACGGAAGTGCCGTCTCTATCTCCGGGGTGGTGCGCAAAGCGATGGAATGACGTCTTCACGCATGCATGAGCATCAATCCCGTCGAAGGAGTGCACCGCTAACCCGGTGTCAGGGTGGGCGGCAATCCGGAATGGACACATTTGTATTGTATATTATGTTGACAAATCAGTACAACCAGGGGAAAACCATTGTTGATTAACAGACAGACTACAGCACAGAAAGGGAAAGTGCAAAGTACGAGCAGTGTGAGCAACCATCACTAATGCTCAAGAAGATGGAACTCGCTGCAAGCTTATGGCAGAGAATGTGCATATTAGAGTAAAAGGAGGACAACTCCCTGATCACTAAGTGAGTGAGCTGCTAGTCTACCATGACTGTGAGGTCATACCTGTAAGTAATCAGAACTCCATAAGTTCAGAACAGGCTTGTATACAATAAAGGTCTTAAATAAAGGGCTTCCTGCTAAGGCCTATGGCGTGACATACCTGATGGTATAAGAGTGCCTGAGAAATCAAAATCATGCCTCTTATTGAAAAGTAGCCACTCACGATGTTAGGGCAAAGGAGTCCCTAAGTGCTGGTTAATCATTTCCTCAATACAGATCCCCATGGGATATTATCATTCATTCCCTGCTTGTGAGTGGCCAAACGATATATCCAGCGTTGCTCCTTCTCAAAGAGGGAGCTTTGTACATTTTTTCTTTGTTTAAGTTGTTCAATTATTGTCCAACGCATGTCATTTAGTGTATGGTTGGCCTGCAAGAAATGTTCAGTTAGTTTAGTCGTGTTCTTTTTACACCGGATGTTGCTCCGGTGTTCACAGATGCGCTGCTTCACTTTCCTGGTCGTCATACCCAAGTAGCGTAAGCCACAGGGACATGTGATGAGATAAACTACATTATTGAAATTACAGTTCGTCTGGGCTCTTTGGATCCATGTTTTATTAGGCTCGAGAGAAAGGGTCTTGGAAGCTGAAGTTAAGTGACAGACGCTGCATTGTCCACAGGGGAAATGTCCAACTATACCTGGCAGGCCCCAAGCATTTAGGACCGATGGATTATCACTCAGTGCTGCTTTTTTAGGGTGGGTATGGACCAAACAGTCCTTGAGGCTCCTTGCCCTTTTGAAAGAGAATAAGGGTTTGTCCCATTTCATATTACCCGTTTCAAGGATCTTCCAATGTTTGTTGATGGTTTGTGTGACTGCATTGGAAGCTGTGCTGTACGTGGTCACACAAGTCAGCGGTACTTCTTCCGTGATCCTTGGGTTGTCTTCCAAGAGAGTGTCGCGGTGCTGGTTTCTCGCACGCTTATAACTCTTCTTAAGGATATGTTCCGGGTAGCCACTGTTCCGTAGCTTTTCTGACAAGTTAGTTGCCTGTGAGCGATAATCATTAGTGTTGCTGCAGTTTCTCCTGATCCTCAAATATTGTCCATGTGGAAGATTTTCACGGAGCGTTCTGGGGTGAAAACTGGTGAAAGCTAGGAGGTTGTTTTTTGATGTTGGCTTATAGTATGTTCTTGTAACTAGTCTCTCATCCTCTCTCATGATGGTAACATCCAGAAAAAACATTTCCTTCCTGTCATGAGTATGAGTAAACCATAAGTTGGTGTCACAGCTGTTTATCCAGTTGAAGAAATCCAACAAAATTCTCGCTGGTCCTTGCCATATGATGAAAACATCATCTATATGTCTTTTCCAGCATATATATATATAGGATTTGTACGGGTTGTTTGCGGCCAGTATGTACTTTTGTTCAAAGTCATGGACGTACAGACCTGCCACACTCGGGACAAAAGTGCTGCCCATCGAAGTGCCTGTGATTTGTAAAAATAGTTGACCTTCGTACTCAAAAAAGTTCCTTTTTAGGGCCAGAGTGGCACACTCGATGATTGTTGTTTATACGTATACCTTTGGGGATTAAGAGTGGAGATAAAGAGATTCCCTCTCTCTCGCTTTATTTTGATATACATTGGCAGCGTGCAGCTGTGAGAGACCTTTCTCGTCTTTCTCCTCGTTTTTTGCCTACTTTCAAGAGTGTAACTTTATTTTTCTTCCAACAATACGAGCTCTGTGGCCATCAACACCACAATGGAGAACCAAGGCCTCACTTTTAGTGATGCCGAAGTGGACGTCATCCTGGCAGATTCATCCCTTTTTGCGGACCCTTCCATAGCACAAACCATCTCACAAACATCAGAATGGGAAAAATTGACTGAACAGAAGCGCAATCGCATTAGGACCATGCTGCATGGCACTCAGCATCCAATAATGCGCTGAGACGCAAGATGGCGGTCGCGGTGGCGGCCGTGTGAGTGGTCTGTGGAGCGCTCCCTCACACACCCCTCTGATGAAGGAATTCCCTTGACTTTCCGTGACTCTCCTTACCTGTTTTTGCTCGCCCAGAATGCTGCTTCACCGAGCCGGGATCAAGGCTATGCTGTGGTGGCATCTTCTTCAGTCTTCGTGCAGAGGAGCTGTCGGAGTCAGTGTGAGGTCGGGAGGCAGGCTTGGGCGGTTCGCCCTTTCAACTCTGTTTCGGGTGCGGTCTCGGTGGGGGAAAGCCTGCCTGGTCATTGTGCAGCGGCGAACAGGATTAATGACTCCAAAGGGGAGCGGGAAGGGTGCAAAGACCCGGGGTACTACCGCAGCGATGTTAAATTTACCAGCAATCTTGACCCCCCCGTACGGAGAGCGGGCAGGCTGTGCTCGTGATGGTGGCGGACTGCGGATCAGAGGTACCGGCAGAGATTGAGCGGGCGGGGTCTGCCTCCTCCTCTCCTATCGGTGATGCACAGAAGGGAGGTTCTGGGGAAAAACAACAAATGGTGCCTGCCATGTTTAAAAAACTTGCTGGGAAAGGCAGATCTGAGGCAAAGAAGCACGGGGGCCGGGAGAAAGTAAATTCGGGGGGGGAACAAAGTATCTTTTCCTGCTTCTGTTGCTAGTAAGCTTTGATGTTTCCATCAATCAGGGGACTGCCCGGAACATTTGAAACCCCAATATCTTGCATGCAAAAGAAAATCCAGCTTATTCTGCAGAGTGGGATTGTTTACTCCCTCCGCCGTTGACGGATTGCAATACAGCTAACAGCTCTATGGCCCCGGTGGCGAATGTATCTAAAACCGGTCAAAGCGAAATTACCTTAAGCACCATTTATCAACTAATAATGGCACACAGGGAAGAAACTAAGGTGGAAAGTATGCGGACCCAGGCCGCGGTTCGCAAGTTACAGAATTCGGTGAGACGGGTAGCAAAGACATGCTCCGAAATTGCAACTAGGATTGGGGAAGCGGAGGAACGGATCTCTGCCATAGAAGATCAAATAGTGCAGCAGAAGGCGTCGATAATATCTCTCCAAAAAAATAAAGATGACACTAACTGGAAGCTAACGGATTTAGAGAATCGCTCCAGAAGAAATAACTTACGTGTTTTGGGTATTTCAGAAGGACAGGAAGGGAAGGATGTTAGGCAATTTATTGTTGAGTTATTTTCGGAGGCATTTCCTGAACTTAAGCATTGGAATTTGGAGACAGAGATATTAAGAGCACATAGATTTCTTTTTTTTTGAAAGGGTGGAGCAGGAGGGCCTAATGAAAAACCTAGGGCAATACTTATTTGTTTAAATAATTATTTGCTGAGGGAGGCCCTGTATGATCTGGCCAGACCAGACAGGAAGAGGATCGGTAAGGGGTGTGTTTTTTTTGTCCGGCCAGATTTCTGTCAGGCTACTGTCCAAGAGCGATGGAAGCTACGCCAATTGATTTCATCTTTCCAGGCCAAAGGTGCTCAGGCCTTTTTGCTGAACCCTTCAAAGCTGAAAATAATCTATAAGGAGAAGACCTAATTTTTTGTATCTGTAAATGCAGCAGAGGAATTTTTGAAGGCATTGAGATAATTTAGTTTGTCATAAATCTGTCTCAAAAGTCCCTGGATTAGCACTGGGAGGGTCACGGGGGGAGGGTGTGTGTGGGTTCCTTTTTTTTTCCTGTGTGGGGGTACTCCGGGGGATACTCCCTCAGTCCACTATCCATCATTGAGGACTCAGTCCTTACGCCTTATATGGGTGGGAGAGGGGTGGGGGGGACATGGGGAGGGGGGGTCAGGGGGAGGAGGGGAAGGCACAGAGGGGCAGCGGGTGCGATTGACATTCAGAAAGGGTATGGTACTTATCATTTTGATGTGGATCTTAATATACTTGAGTTTCTGGTTGAAGGCAATGGAGGATAGATTAGAGTGCTCGATCCAGTTTGTTGATTTAAATTTATAAAGTATATGGCTCAATTGTCTATTTGTTCATGGAACATATGCGGGCTAAACGACAAAAGGAAAAGGGGGGTGATGGCTCAGATACTACGGATGCAACAATATGATTTGGTATGTGTACAAGAGACACATATAACGTGGAATAATTGTAGATGGCTCAACGATCTTGGTATGGAAATCGTAGGATGCACTAAACAAAGTTCTAATACCAGGGGGGTAGCAATTCTTATGAGGTACGGGTTAGGAGTCTGTAAGCGGGTAAAAGAGGACGTCCTGGGGCGATGGATAATAGCAGAACTGGTGGTTAATGGTTGTTTATGTACAATTTGCTCAGTTTATGGATCCAATTTGGACGATCTAGAGGTACTACATCATCTAAGTATTGAATTGGCGGCTTGGCCATCGCCCCTGATTTTTTGCGGGGATTTCAACCTTCATTTGGCGGGAGACTTTGATATTATGGGAAATAATCTATATACTGGTAAAAAGACTAAAGTTTTTAGAGCAATCAAGGGCATTGTTAAAGAGTTTGGTCTTGTAGATGTATGGTTTGCCCAGAAGAGAAATGCTCCCGACAGTACTTTTTATTCAGCCCCTCATAAGAAACTTGTTCGATTAGATTTTTTGTTTATTTCGGCCAATATGGTGGCAAATGCGAAAATAGAGATTATGCCAAGGATAATTTCAGATCATAATCCGCTGGTACTCGAACTTGATATTAGAGAAAAAACACAACCCACCGTCTGGACCTTTGAGCGTAATCTTTTGTTTGATCCCAAATATTGTAAATTCATGTGTGAGTGGATTCCTGAGTTTTTTAAGATTAATCGTGGTACAGCTTCGGATCCCATGGTATGGGACACATTTAAAGCGGGTGTGCGGGGGGTAACAATGAGCTACTCAATAACCAAACAACGTAAATCAATTATGGCAATTAAGGAGGAGATGAAACAGCTTAGGCTCTTAGAAATTCGCTTTATGGAAGAATTGATCCACCAGCAAAATGTTGATGAAACCTTAAAGGCTATTGCCATTATGAAAATGAAAGTTCACCAACATTTTATAACAAAGACTGTGGCAAAATTGGCCATACACAGAGCTCAGGTTGATGAAGCAGGAGAAGATGCGGGTAGAATACTTGCTAAGAGGCTTCAGCAAAGGGAAACACAGAATCGAATATGTATGATTCAGGACCATCAAGGTAGGATACAGGATACACCAGATGAAGTCTTGAAGGTCTTTAGTAAATACTATACAACCCTTTATACAGAGGATGTAACAGTCAAAGTAGGAGGGCTAATGAAGGAGTTTGGCAACGATGTTGCAACTAATAAGCTGTCAAATGATCAAAATGAGCTATTGGCAGCAGATGTTACTCTGGAGGAGGTGGAAGAGGCATTATTGTCATTAGCTAAGGGCAAAGCAGTGGGTCCTTATGGTATCCCATTGGAATTCTATAAAACCTTTCGTCAGGTGCTTTTACCAGAACTTATGATCTTATTTTGTGATGCTCAACGTGGTATAGCACCAGATTCTTGGCGAGAAACCATGATTATTGTTTTTTTTTAAAAGGGCAAGCCTGCACTCTCTCCGTCATCATATAGGCTGATCTCGCTGATAAATTCAGAGAGCAAGATTTTTTCTAAGA
Organism: Triturus cristatus; assembly: GCF_964204655.1. Taxonomy (NCBI): domain Eukaryota; kingdom Metazoa; phylum Chordata; class Amphibia; order Caudata; family Salamandridae; genus Triturus; species Triturus cristatus. The sequence goes on from NC_140580.1 coordinate 153,976,435, forward strand.
TACTAGCTCAGCGATTAGCGGCCGCTATTACCCCGCTTGTCTCTATTTTCCAGCATGGGTTTATCCCAGGGCGGGATACTGCTGACCATGTCAGAAGGATTATTGCCCTTTTGGACTGGGCTCAGGCAACAGATTCAGTGTTAGGGATGATCCTGTTGGACGCCGAAAAGGCGTTTGACAGGGTCTCGTGGCAGTATCTGTGGGAGGTTCTGCGCTGGAAGGGCTTCTGTGCGGAGTTTATCCAGTCAATTAAGACTCTATATATCAATCCAGTTGCCTCTATACGAATTTCAGGGTTAAAATCTGCACTATTTAACATAGAGAGAGGCACTAGGCAGGGGTGCCCGTGCTCCCCCATTTTGTTTGCTTTATATATTGATTTATTTTTGGAAAAAATAAATTGCCATAAAGATATCAAAACCATTAAAGCAGGTGAGGCAGAGTATAGAGCGTTCGCCTATGCTGATGACATCATTATAGTTTCCAGTGATATTGTAACAGCTCTTACGGTAATAAAAAAATTAGCGGTACAGTTTGGTCAATTTTCAGGCTATAAACTCAACATTGAAAAAACGCAGGTACTTTATTCCGGCAAGGACCCACCGAATGACGTAGTAATAACTTCGGAGGCAATGTATTTGGGAATAATAATCACTCCAAGCGTGGACAGAATTCCTGCTTTGAATATGCTTCCAGTGATTGGAAAGGTCAATGCAACTTTGGAACGCTTGGATCATTTGCACCTCTCTATTCACGGTAGATGCAATGTTTTAAAAATGTTAGTTCTCCCCAAATTTTTGTACTTATTGAGAACAATCCCTATAGAATTCCCTAAATCTAGTTTAATTCAATTGGAGAGGATGTGTTCAAGATTTTTGTGGGGATATCGAAGATCTAGAAGAGCCTATAAGAAAATGATTCTTCCAAGAAATCGGGGGGGTGGGGTATTCCAAATTTTCTTATGTATTATTGGGCGGCCATGATGCAGATCTTGGGGCCGCTAGTAGTGGGGAACAAAACCTCGATCCCTCTCTGTCACAGACCATCTATCTTTGAACTTGGGCTAGGTAGAGATGTAAACTGCTGCTTAGTAACTATGATAGAACCAAGTTACTATAAAAAAAACAGGTTTAAGAGTCTTAAGGCTGCCTATAAAGTTTGGCAGCAAATTAAACGCTTATATCGTATTCCTAAAATAAATATATACACTCCTTTTAATGCCTCAGGGTTACTTCCGGTTATTTTTCGGGATCAAGTAGCCTTCAAATGGGGCCTAAAAGGAATATGTTTTCTAGGGGATTTGTTTGATCAAGGGAGCTTAGTAACTTTTTTAAACCTTAGAGAAAAGTTTGGGCTAGACAAACAGGATTTCTTCAAATATTTACAAATTCAGAGTTTTTTATATAAATTGGGTGCTGATATAGGTCAACATAGCATTATAATAGAGAAAATGAAGAGCAGAATTTCGATTGGGCAATATTATCAACACTTAGTCGATGTCCTCCCTGATGATTTGATGGAATGCCGAAGGAAATGGGAACTGAAGTGTGGGGTAGCTGAACTCAATATAAGGAAATCAATTGATCTCGCCAACACTGTTTTAATGACAGGAAGAATGCTTAGTCAGCATTATATGTCCCTGTTTGATCTTTATTATTCCCCTGGGAAGATATCCCGGTGGGGGGCTACAACCGGTGTCAACTGTAATCGATGTGGGTTGTTCGCTGCTGATTCACTTCATATGTTTTTTTCCTGCCTGAGATTGGGGAGTTTCTTTCTCGAATTGGAGGAATTTCTAAAAACTATATTTGGAACCCCCATACAGATTACGTCCGATTTAGTTATTATTGGGGTAGGTTCAGACCTAACTGCTAAAGTACGAAATGATATAGTGAGTGCACTTTTGTTTATCATGATGGCAGTGGTTCGCTCATGCATTACTTCTGAGTGGAAAAGTCCCGATCCCCTCACCTTTCTGAATTGGAGAGCAAGATTGTTGGCTATGTATAATTTTGAATTCTCAATCTATAGAACCAAAGGGCGAAGCAAGAGAAGACTCGGACATAAAATTTGGTTACCAATTCAGGAATGGATCTCTTAATAGAAAATGGAACTTAAGAGGCTCGACGTATTTGGTTGTACCATTATTATATTATATTGAATATATTGTATACTGTATGTGTTCCCTTTGTGCCGGGGGGGAAAAAAATAGGGTTGTTAAAATCTAATAAAAATTAAAAAAAAATTAAAAAAGGACCATGCTGCATGGTACTATTCTAACTGAATACCGGCGCCACAACATGGCGCCCCAGGGACTTCTAGTAACCAATGCCCCAAGAATTTTCTTGGATGACGCCGTCTTTAAAAAAGAATGGGCCCAGATCGCGTGGCACTGTACCCGCGACTGGTTGGTGCTTATAATTAAAACTGCACTAAGACTAGCAGAGGCCATCCTAGTGGAAATCCAACTAACTGAGACGCATTTCAGAGCCACACTGACTGGCTACAAAAAGAAGCTTGACGAACTCAACAAAGAGATCAACGAATATAAAGAGAATTTGACGCAAACCAAAGTCTTAAAATTCCAGAAAGATCTTAAACGTTTTTCTTTCAAAAAAGTTTACGCTTATGCGGCTCCGGATTATACCCCTCCTAATAAGCCCCTGAATAACTCTGATGTTTCAAACGATGATGCCTCCACGTCCAGTGGTTCAAGTGGAGATAGTTCCAGATCCAGACAAAGGGGTTAGGGGTAGGGCCACACAACAATACCAACAACAACCATGGCCACAGTTCACTACGACTACGGGAGGATATTTCCCCAACCACTTGCAACCACCGCAATATCCTATGATGGGCTGGAATCCGGCATTCATGCATATGTCCCCTTTCCCCCAGAACACATACAGACCCCCTTTTTTAGAGAGGGGCAGGAGGGGAAGAGGAAGAAGAAGGGGAATGAACCAGGTCCACTGGCAACAAGAAGACCCGGTAGGGGACAACACAAGCAGCAAGACCACAGAACCAACAGCGGGAACAAGCAACCGGAGAGTCTGGTGACCAACCTTTAAAAAGTAACCCTCACCCCTACTGAATTGAGGATACTTGAAAAGGGTCTCGGCTTCGTTCCCACAGCACGACTTGATGAAATTCGTCTTCACTGCGCCTGTTCAGATTTCAAGATACAACCCACGGGTGCACCCTTTTCCACAGGAGAAACTGGCCTGAGACTAAAATCTACTTTTGTTCCACCTCCACATTTGGTTCCAGTGGAAATATTTACATTTGAACAAGCAGTGTTTAATGATCTGGAGAAGTTTGATGAACCAGAAACATTTAAAAATATGAGTGCCATTGAATTTCAAAGTCTTCAAAATCTGCAGAACAATGACGCAATTGTAATCAAGCCAGCAGATAAAGGGGTGGTCTGATCATCCTTAATAAAGATGCCCATCATACAGAATGCCGACGCCTCCTCCTAGATAGGGGTAGCTATACTCCATTGACATCAGACCCCACAGCATCTCTCAAATCAGAGATCAGCAGGCTAGTCAACTCAGCTGAAGTCAATGGACATATTTCCAAACACGAGGCAGATTTTCTAACCACAGGGGAAGCCACTATCCCCTACTTTTACACCCTACCAAAGACACATAAAAACATCCTCCCACCACCAGGACGACTGATTGTTTCTGGAATTGGGTCCTTTTTTATAGCCCCTGTCCAAATTTTGTGACTTTTATCTATAGCCATTGATAAAGAAAACTTCCACTTCCTTAAAGGACACTAAGTCTTTACTTGCCTTTTTGCAACACACCACTGTGGATGCAGACTCTACCATCCTGGTCTCTATGGACATAGAAAGTCTATATACTAGCATCCCGCAAGACGCAACTATCATGGCATTGACTAAGGCACTGGAAGAGACACAATGAGATCACAATGAACCACAACAATTTATCATCGAGTGTGCCACTCTGGCCCTAAAAAGGAACTTTTTTGAGTACGAAGGTCAACTATTTTTACAAATCCCAGACACTTCGATGGGCAGCACTTTTGCCCCGAGTGTGGCAGGTATGTACGTCTATGACTTTGAACAAAAGTACGTACTGGCCGCAGACAACCCGTACAAATCCTATATATACTGCTGGAAAAGATATATAGGTGATGTTACAAGAACATACTACAAGCCAACATCAAAAAACAACCTCCTAGCTTTAACCAGTTTTCACCCCAGAACGCTCCGTGAAAATCTTCCATATGGACATTATTTGAGGATCAGGAGAAACTGCAGCAACACTAATGATTATCGCTCACAGGCCACTAACTTGTCAAAAAAGTGACGGAACCGTGGCTACCCGGAACATATCCTTAAGAAGAGTTATAAGCGTGCGAGAAACCAGCACTGCAACACTCTCTTGGAAGACAACCTAAGGATCACGGAAGAAGTACCGCTGACTTGTGTGACCACGAACAGCACAGCTTTCAATGCAATCACAAAAACCACCAACAAACATTGGAAGATCCTTGAAACGGGTAATATGAAATGGGACAAACCCTTGTTCTCTTTCAAAAGGGCAAGGAGCCTCAAGGACTGTTTGGTCCATACCCGCCCTAAAAAAGCAACACTGAGGGGCCGATTCCGATGGCCGGTCGGACAGCTGTCCTTAGCCTTACCCTGCGACCGAGACGTACCCGGAGCCGGTCCGTCCTGTATAGGAAGTACGATGCGCATAACTGCCAAAAACACGACCGACACGTAGGCTGTGAATCAAGACCCATTCTCCGTCCGAGCCGTAACTCCCAAAGAGGAACCGTGTCGCCCGGAAGCAGTATCCATAGCAGTTTCCGGCATGACAAGTACGATGCATACTTCCTACGCGCCGGACGGGTCGTTACGTACGGCACGTCACAGCATCCGGAAAAAAAGCATATCAGCTACGATTCGTGCCACAAATCAATACACAGCTACGAGATGGAACAGCTTGCAGTGGGTACGAGACAGAGCAACAAGCAGCGTGTACGTCACAAACACATCATGAATCCCATCGCGCAGGTCATACCAGTACTCTACATCTATGACCGGATCAGGGACCGACGCCGACAGCGCAGACGGTAAGTCAGACACCTACCACATAAACAAATGACACGTACCCGCAAAATGGCACACACACACAGGGGATACATATCCTGGCCACTAACGACAGCCCACCATAGGGGTTGCATGGCCAGCACCACTAACACCGCCACCCATAGGGGGCCTGTTGCCCATCACCCCTGCCACCCCCACTCACAGGGGACCTGTTGCCCATCACCCCTGCCACTCCCACTCACAGGGGACCTGTTGCTCATCACCCCTGCCACCCACACCCATAGGGGACCTGTTGCCCATCACCCCTGCCACCCCCACTCACAGGGGACCTGTTGCCTATCACCCCTGCCACCCCCACTCACAGGGCTTATGTTTCCCATCACCCCTGCCACCCCCACTCACAGGGCTTATGTTTCCCATCACCCCTGCCACCTCCACTCACAGGGCTTATGTTGCCCATCACCCCTGCCACCCACACCCATAGGGGGCCTGTTGCCCATCACCCCTACCACCCCCACTCACAGGGGACCTGTTACCCATCACCCCTGCCACCCCCACTCACAGGGCTTATATTGCCCATCACCCCTGCCACCCCCACTCACAGGGCTTATGTTTCCCATCACCCCTGCCACCCCTACTCACAGGGGACCTGTTGCCCATCACCCCTGCCACCCCACTCACAGGGCTTATGTTGCCCATCACCCCTGCCACCCACACCCATAGGGGGCCTGTTGCCCATCACCCCTGCCACCCCCACTCACAGGGGACCTGTTGCCCATCACCCCTGCCACCCCCACTCACAGGGCTTATGTTTCCCATCACCCCTGCCACCCCCACTCACAGGGCTTATGTTTCCCATCACCCCTGCCACCCCTACTCACAGGGGACCTGTTGCCCATCACCCCTGCCACCCCACTCACAGGGCTTATGTTGCCCATCACCCCTGCCACACACACCCATAGGGGGCCTGTTGCCCATCACCCCTGCCACCCCCACTCACAGGGGACCTGTTGCCCATCACCCCTGCCACCCCCACTCACAGGGCTTATGTTTCCCATCACCCCTGCCACCCCCACTCACAGGGGACCTGTTGCCCATCACCCCTGCCACCCCCACTCACAGGGCTTATGTTTCCCATCACCCCTGCCACCCCCACTCACAGGGCCTGTTGGCCATTACCCCTGCTACCCCCAGCCATAGGATGGGTGATGCGCAAAAAAGACATCCACCATACGCAAATATCAGATATGTCCACAAAATACATCCCCCACGACATCATGACAACAGTGTGTAGTCTGTGACAAATGCCCACAACAGTGAATATGGCTACGAGCATACAATGTAAATAACAGCACATGTGTGACCAACACATGAGTGTGACATACACAAGGCAAGCATCACCATAGCACTGTGGCAATGTAAAAAGAACACCCCCTCACTGTGTAGAACAGAAGTGGGGGCTCACAAAATGCAGCAGATGTGGAGCATTGTGGTGATGGGGACCAAACCTCCCTCAACACAGTGACCAAAAGGTAAGTATCATCATGGTCAAAACTGCAAATAACAAACAGCATGTATGATCCCTGCTCCCAACACATCAAACACTTCTGGGGGGGAAATAGTGGTTGTGTCCCATACACACAGAGATGTGTTGAGGCAAACAGTGCTGTGAAAACATAACACTCTCGGCCATGTGCAGACAAGCACCACACATGGGGGCTGACAATGCACACAGCGCACAATGACACAACAGCAGAAGTGACCATCACCAAGCATGCACACATCTCGAAAATAGACACACCAACCAAAACAACATGTGTAGACTGTAGGTGTCAGCTCACTAACTCACATTCCATGCCAGCAATGGCACCCAACAACCAGGATGAATGTGCACAATGATGTGAAATGACTCACAGGGACACCATGCAAAATCACAGAAACAGCATCCAGACAAAGGCCCACAACAGCAATACCAATGCACTGGTGCAGATGCACAAACACAAACAGGCAAACTCACACTGCACATCAGACACAACATGTGTGTGTGTGTGTCACAGTATCCACAGGCAACTACACAACACATGAGAGGGGCTGAACCACAGTGACACAGATGTGGACACAGTGCCATACAAAAGTAAACCATCATTGGGACACCCTCAGTGGGCAATCAGGCGTTGGGAGATGAGAGGGAGCACAACAGACACATGTGACACTAGCTGGAATGAACACCAACTAACACAGCAAGAGACTGACACACAACAGCACAATCCCCAGGGACAAGACATTGGTGTGACACAAGCATGCATGACACCTCCACTGTGATGACAAAGGCAGATGTCGTACAAACTGGGAAACCCAGACATGTGTCCTGTGCCACAACGTACATCACACAAACACAAATCACTCAGCATGGCCCCTCATCCATGGACAAACGGGAGCTAGGGGACCATCCATGCAAACATTCACATCAGTCCACCATCAACACCACACACCTGAACTGCAACAATGTGTATCTGTGAAGCCCACATGGACAGGTGACATTGCAAATGCCCACATGACAAACACAGGAATGTTGGCAAGAACTAAGGTGCACACATATATCACACAAGGACTGTTTACAACCCTGGGGAATGACAGACACACTGCACAGTATGCGGTACATGGCCATGACCTCAAAGCTCATGTGACCTTCACAATCCCTGCCACTGTCCCAGGACTATGCAGATGCCAAGGAGGAACACAAGGCACCCATGCTGACACCTGCCAGCATCGCTGCCGTGAACCCGACAAGTGGGAGCAGTCACACACACATACAAATATCTCAATCACTGAAAACTACCACCTAGGGACAACTACATGATATTGCGAACAAACAAGTGCCTTGAGGAACCCTCACTGTGTCCCATCTGTGTCTGACAACATCATCAACACTCAGAACTGACAAATCACAATGATGATACACCAATTAACAGTAGTGAGTCATGCACCCACACATCTGGTAGCCCATTGGAAAAGTAGTGGGATTAACCCAGTACCACTCAGCAAGCATCAACAACACGAACATATCAAGGGAACACTGTCTGTGTATGAACAGGGATGTGGACACATACACATGCACATACAACACACACCATGGGCCCAGGCTATGTCACCGGACAACACACTAACTTGAGGGGACACAACTCCTGTGGGAGCTCAGCTGTGCCAAACATATTCACTGCAAGTCCCACTCCTGTCTGCAGAACACTTGGTCAGTCAGCCACCAGTTACCGCACAATGAAGGCTCTGGTCACAACAGCCTGGGTACGGGAGTCACCCCTAAGTCAGCTGCACATACCCCAAAAATATGTCTAGCAAGTTGCACAGAGGACCCAGTTTCTCCTATTACAATGATGCCCACACCTGTAGGGCCAGTAGTGATGAGCACGAAGTATGTGGAAGTGACAATGTGGACAATGGGATGCACATCATATGTGCAGGGGTGCAAGCCACAGATGTGACCATGGCAATTAAATGCTCACAGAGAGATATACACAAATGGTTGATCCAGACACACCCAGGTAGCTGCAAAGGATGACATGGATACCCACCAGAATAGGATACATATCTCATGGACCGCAGGGAGTACCTCACATCAACACATCAATATGCAACATTGGAAACCAAGCATTACAGGTGCAAGGGCATGTAAAACAACCTCAACATGATGTACAGCTAAATCAAGTTCACAGGGACAAAGTAAAAAGCTTTATTCAGCATATGAAAAGTGAAACGTCTGTTCCAACAAAAGGCCAATGGCCAGTCCATGTCCAAAGGGCAAGGAGTGAACTAGAGTCACAAATTCAGTATATGAAATTCGAAACGTCTGTGCAACCAAAAGGTCAATGGCCAGTCCATGTCAAATTGCCAAGGAGTGAACTAGAGTGACAACTGTCACACCTTGCTTGCCTGCACTGCTACAGACCGGGGTCATCCCATCTGAGGGGCATAAATGGGGGCACGCCAGGCACCGCAGGGACAGGATCAGGGCTCAGCAGAAGGAGGCAGTGAAGAGGTGGGGGATGCAGGCAAGACACTTGCAACTGCAGTGGAGATGACTGAAGTGGTGGGTGCTGTCACAACTGTGGGGCACAAGTCAGATGGGGTGGGTGCCGGCACAGCTCCAGTGGGCAGGTCAGATGGAGTGGATTGGCTCACCACTGCAGTGCCCAAGTCCGACCGGGTGTGCGTGGACTCCGAAGCAGTGCCTACATCCGTGGGAGCGGAATGGGGGACAGGTGAGGTCTGCAGGGCAGGGGGTGGTGACACGGTCCCCACATCAGTGGCAGCAACTGTCTGACCAGGTGTGGAGGAGCAAGTGCCAGGGGGGATGGCCTTAGCATTTTGGGGGTGGTGTATCTGTGTGTGGGGGAACCCAGGGCAGGGAGTGGCGGGGGAACCTCTGGAGTGGTAGCCTGGGGAATGGAGGTCGGAGACTTCGCCTTGGAGCTGCGTGCTGGTGAGGGGGTCTTGCTCTTCTTGCGCCGGGGGGACTTGCAGGTGGGCATCTCGGTCTGAGTGCGCCTGGGGGAGGGTGTCCGGGTGTGAGGGGCACTCCCTTCTGTGTGTGGGGACTTCCTCTTCCCCTTGTAATCAGGATCTGCTGGGTCGGTGGGGAAGAGGCCAAGGGCACAGAGGAAGAGCTTCTGGGGGGATGGGGTTGCAGGTGAGGCAAGGGAAGGAGGCTGGGAGGGAGAGGTCTCGGAGGACTGTGGAGTGGTTGTGGATGACTGTGTGTGTGTCAGCAAACCAGCCCCTGTGAGTGTGGAATCAGTCCCCTGCGCTTGCTTGTGTGCACGTCTAGCCCTTGGTTTGGGGGTTTCTGTGCTTTGGACAGGTAGTGTGCTAGGAATTGTGGGTGCTGCAGGGGTAGGAGGGGTGTGTGACTGTAGGAGGAGGGACACTGCTGCCGTCAGGGAGGAGGCCACGGACTGGTTGGTCCACTGTAGGGCAGACATGCCATGGGAAATGCCCTCCATGAATGACACCAGTTGTGTCAACAGACCTGTGTGTGCATGGAGGACCTTCAGCATCGACGTCTGCCCCACATGCATCTGTCTAAGTAAGTCCACAGACTCCTCACTCAGGGCTGCAGGGGACACAGGGGCAGGGGGTGCGGTGCCTGGCACAAAGGAGACATGCTCACGAATACGGGAGCCCACAGGGACCTCTGGGATGGAAGCCAATCGGAGGGGGGTGGTGGTGGTGGTGGTGGTGGCGGTGGCGGAGACAGCCTCACTAGCTGGGGTTTGGGGGCTGCTGACACCCGCCTCCACAGGGGAGTCATCCTCAGAGCTGCTGTGGCCTTCAGCTGGGGGGATGGTGCTGACGACTCCTCTGTGTGGCTGAAATCGCCCTCCGTGCCACTGGGTCCACCTGACTCTTCTCCTTCTGTCCCTGTAAGGCTCTGTGGCTCCTCCTGTTCCGTGGAGCTGTCCCCTCCTGTGGCCGTGGATGTATCTGGATAGGAATAGGAAGTAAGAGAACAACATCAGTCACCTGCACCGACTGCACACACCACAGTGAGTACATCACATCACAGGGCAAGCCCTGGCATCATCAGCTGAACACAGCTCAAAGTGCCAACACTGTTTATAATAAGACACTTGTAATTTCCAACATCAACCATGGCACACATATCCCTCCTTGACTTGCACACATATGTCTGTTGCATGTTGGATGCTAATACCCCAATGTGCCAACATGCACCACCCACACATTAGTTGTACATGCAAGTGAACGTGTAGGAGTATGTCACTAGACCCACAGCACATCTCTTGCGACTGACTCAGCACAGGTGTCCAGATGAAGGGATGGGCAGAGACTCATTTCACATGCTTGGGATGCATGCCAGCAACACACACTATGATGTACTCATGTCCTGATGGGCAAGGCCACAATGGGGTTCATGGTGCACATTTGAACACAACGCAGGCTCACTCATAGAAAGTTCAATGCCATTGCACTGGGATGCCCTGTAAGTCAGTCAACACTGTCTCCTGTCACAGGGGCAGGGCATCCAGACAACAACAATATGCACTGACTCACAATCCTAGCTCAGGGGCAAATCTGACTCTGCAGATGACCGGCACACTTGCCCATCCCATGCAAACAACATATCCAGGACCCAGAAGACCCCACATCATGAAAATCAGACATATGAGTATCAGCAAACACCAATCCATGTACATTAACACATCACAATCTGCCATGCATATAACCCAGCTGCATGAGCGACAGAGTTGAATACACCATTGTGTGCTGTCAGATGCTCACACACCTATATGTCACACAGGTCTTGTTTCCCGCAGTCACATTGCAGATGTCATGCTGACCCTCGGAATCATGGACACCCCAGTTGTACGTAGCAACAAGCCACACCCTAATGACACAGATGCACACACCTGAGGGCACATGTCACGAAGCACAACCTGAAATTTCACACACAGGAGTGGGATTACAGAGTGTTTCTGAATGGCCTTGAGGGGGCAGGACTGGGCACGACTAAGTGAAACAGTGTTTTGCCCCGGACAGTCAGGTGGCTAAGCAATTGTGGCATACTTGCCATACCTACTCCTGATGCCCAAAAATTGGAGTACCCTGCTGCATAGTTTTGTATTGAATACCCCAGAAACATGTTGCGAGTCAGACCAGCAATTGGTACACATCTCAAGGGCACACACAGTTCACATGTCAGATTTCAGGCATTGTGTAAACAATTGACCCACCCATGACACACACAACAGAGTCACGGGAACTGATGCTGACTGGTACCTGATACATAGCTGACTGCAGGGACACAGTGCCCTAGTGACACAATCCAAAGACTGTAGGGGCCACACACAGATGAGGGACCTGGTTTGGGGACTACAAGACCTACGTAATGTGGAAGTGTGACCCGGACAAAAGACTGCTATTTGCATGTCAGACATAGTACACAGATCAGACATGGACTTACCCCCTTCCTGCTGCTGTCTGGCCTTCAGCTGCCTATCCAGGTCCGGGAAGACCACCGCCAGTATCCGGAGCATGTGGGGAGTCAGGGTCCGGTGTCTGCCCCTCCTGCATGGAGGTGACAGCTTCAGCTGGACTCTAGCTATCCTCCGGGTCCAGCCCCGAAGGTCCTGCCACCTCTTCTGGCAGTTGCGGATGCGGTGCTTGTAGACCCCCACAGAACGAACAGCCCGGGCGATGGTCAGCCAGATCTCCTGCTTCTGGTGGGCATCAACCTGTGAGGAGGACAAAGTGAAAAGTACATTAACACACATGCCCCAGATTTGTGCAGCACACAATTAGATATACATGTCATCATCACAAAGGGAAAATAATTACACAGGTAGTGCAACCCTGGGGAATGAAAATTCACATGCATTTCTGACATGTTAACAATGCATGGATAGTTTAAGCTGGCAAAAATGTACTTTAGCAGCAGGAAAAATATTCAGTACATGTCCCTACACACTTTGAGGGATGAAAGTAGTCAGTGATAATGCTTGCCACTGCTGTACACACTGCTAGTACTGCTAGTCAGACAACATGCTTAATTAGGAAGGCAGTGGACAGCACACTCACCTGCTCCCCTGGTGTCCCATAGAGCTTTCTGTACTCTATAAGGAGCCCGTCCAGCAAGGCCTGGTTCTCCTCCTCAGTGAAGGCTGGGGCCCTCTCCAGTGTACGTGCCATAGCAGGAACCAGAGGATGCATAGACAGCAGCAGTGGTAGCAGGGATGTGGTCCAGTAGCATGTAGTGCAGGCAAGTGAGCTCCCTGGGGTCCAGCCAGCCTTATATCTGTGCTGCAGAGGCAGACTCTGTGCCATGTATCCAAAGTAATAGGTACAACACGGTTGCATTCTATGAATCTGGCCAATCCATTTAAAAGTACGACTCGTACACGCCTTCCGCATCGTTCAAATCTTCACCTTCATGGAACACTTGAAATTGCAACATTGTTGGAGGCATCCAACTGAATTTCCAGTGCACAACTCGTATAAGTTATGAATCCGCATCTGTCTCCATGACAATCCTGAGCCAATGGGTGCGCCCGGCTCGTTCAACTGATTGTAATGCGTACGCATTGTCACCCGCGTCGGACCGCATTAGTGTGACTATTAGACGGATGCAACACACATATACTGGCCATGGACACCTGCACACACCTGCCACACTATAGCATTGGCCACACAGTGTCCCATGGCATGTGAGGCTGCATTCCCTGGGTGTTTTAGGGGGCCACAGCAGTTTTGTTTTGTCTGGCACTTTGTGCAGCCACTCCCAGGCTGTTGTCTTGTACATGGGGGGAGAGTCATTTGTGTGTTGTGCACATTAGCACTGTGATGTGCAATTGGACAGTAATTGGCATGAGTGAAGGCCACAGTGTCAGGTTGGATATGTTTGGGGCATGTCACATACACCCTGAGTCCTGGGGGTGATGGCATGTACGTCACAGTGAGACCTCTAGCCCCAATACTGATGTGCACCCACAGTCTGTGTGCATGTTGTGTCTCAGATGTGTCTGATCACATGTTACCAATGGGTGACAGTCTCCACATCCATGTGGTATATGCATCAACCTTGATGGGGTGTGTGTCTAAGAGACGTACATGTAGGGCCGGCATGGACAACAGTGGCCACTACCTGTGGGACTTACGCTTGCCTTGTGGTGTGTACGTGCTGCGCCATGTCCATTGCTGTGTTGATGTGGCAATACAGGGAGCCTTCTGCATGGCAAAGATCTGTGATGCCTGGGAGACATGAGTCCTCATTAGTCACTGGGGTGGTTTTTTTTAACGTTGCAGCAGGGCATAGGTTGGGTGACACAGCCAGATGATTAGCCCATTGCACTACATGGGACTCATGTGGACATGTGAAATTGAGATGTGAGGTGGTGGTCTTGTAGGTGACATATGTGTCCATGACCAACAGCACACACCTCAGTACATTGTGTAATGTCATGAACTAGCATGTGAGAGTGATCATGGTCATGGCCACATGGGGGGATGTACTGACAATCTTCCTTTGTGCATCTCTGTACTGCAGGGCACCAGCTGTGCATCGTCCGTTCCCAGACCTTGCAACCATGCAGGAATGCGACAGCATCAGACAGTACCGCTTCACCAGGCCACTGATTGAGGAGTTGGCAGAGCAGTTGGGCCACATCTGCTACCTGGCCGGACATACCCTACAGCACTGACCCCAGAGGTGAAGGTGATGGCAGCCCTGCACTTCTTTGCTACTGGTACCTTCCAGTACACTGTGGCTACTGCTGGTGGTATGTCGCAAACGATGTTTAGTCGGGTGCTACGCGATGTCTTGGAGGGTATGTTGCAATTCTTCGACCTGTATATCAAGTTCCCGAGCCAAGATGAACTCCCCGAAATTAAGGATGCCTTTTATACACTGGGGAGGATGCCAAACGTCATTGGATCCATTGACGGGACACATGTTGCCCTGATACCACCACAGGCACATGAGCAGGCATACCGTAACAGGAAGCACTACCATTCGATCAATGCTCTGGTGGTCTGTCTTGCTGACATGTTGATCACACATGTGTGTGCACGGTTCCCTGGTTCGGCGCACGATGCCTACATAATGAGGAGTAGTCACATTGCAACGCTGATGTCACAGATGCCAGCTCAGCGTGCCTGGCTTATCGGTGTGTACTGACTGTTTCTCATTGTGTGTGTTTGTCAGTGTTGTATTCCACACTCCTACCAAACTCATCTACTTGTTCATTTTTGTGTGTGTAGGTGACTCCGGATACCCCAACATGCCGTGGTTGCTGACACCCCTCAGGAACCCTGTGACACCAGCCGAGCTGCGCTACAATGAGGCACATGGTCAGAGCAGGAGGGTGATTGAGCGGACATTCGGCATCCTGAAAAGCCGCTTTCGCTGCCTGGACAAGACCGGAGGGGCCCTCCCATATGAGCCTGCAAAGGTGTGTAAAATAATACTGGTCTGCAGCATGCTACACAACATGGCGGTGCGGAAGGAGGTGCCTCTCATCCTGGATGAGGATGACGACGACCAACGTCCGGCACCTGTGGAGGATCCCGGCCTGGGCCAGGATGCCAGTGATGATGAAGATGATGGTGACGTCCGCTCCCAGCTCATCAACAACTTCTTCACCTGAAAGTGAGTTTCCAGGGTTGTTATGTGAATGTATGGAGGTAGCGAGGAATGTGTTGAGCCAGCTCTGTTGCTGTCTGAGTGTGTCTGTGTGCCATTTGACTGGATGCGTGCTGTGATGTGTCCATTCAGGTGGTGTGTACTCCACAATAGGGTAGTACTGCTAACTAGTGTTTGTGTAGGTGTTTTGCAACATGTTTTGTGCATGTGTATTGCATTTCTCTCCTGTTTGTCTGTGCTTTTGACTGTATCTTGTTTGTCCTTCCCAGGGTCCTTTGCCTGTTGTTTGGTCAACACTGACACCCAACACCCAGACGCCAACACCAGTGTGGAAGTTGAGAATTCCCCTCAACTGATGTACCACACATCCCTGGACTTCCATTCTCCAAAACATTGTGAGCGTGTGTGCACTGTTACGTAGAATTACCGTGTAACTATTGTGGAATAAACATGTTGCTGGTGTGTAATGAACCTGTGCTACGCTTTGTTATGTGCGTTGTCTGTCTTCCCACATCTGAGTGATATCTGCTTACCTCACCTGTGGACTTGTTACCACTGACTGTGCTTGGTGTTGTGTCTGTGCATGCCAATGTGTTTCAGGTCAACATCATTGTGTGTGATGAGTCACATGGCCATGGTGAGTATGTTTTGTGTTGCCATAGTGGTGTGTCTCCCTCACATGTGTCACATCCCCATGACTGACCTTACGTTGGTCACATTGTTGCAGTATTTGGCATGCACTGTGTTGTGTAGCAGATCGACTTCGCCCTGAACATGAAAAGTTTGAATCACAACAGAGGCAAGTATGGTGTACTGGTGAGTTTATTTACAAACATGTGTGAGTGAGGTGCACAGGATGTTGGGTGCTGTACAGTGGTTTGGGAATCCAAAGTTCACATTTGAGTTGGACGTGCTGGTAGATGAAATGTCCAGAGTAAAGTCCACAGTCATCTAATACATTGGCCCAACATGAACCCTCCATGTCATGTGGGCGAGTTGTGTGCGATTGGACAAGGTGAACGGGTTGCGCACAAAGAACATTGTCCAGAACAGGTTTAGAGGCCCTGGGGGATGTGCTGGGACATCTGCCTCTCACATGTCCTTCTTCGGACGACCCCTCTTCTTCCGAAGGGGGGGATCCTCATGTGCAGGCCTCTGCGGTGCAGGGGACTCTCCACCAGAGTCCTCCTCCCTCCCTGTGGCGCTGGCAGATGGTGTTGCGACAGATGTTGTGGGCACACAGGGGGGTGGGGACAGGTTGGTGTTGATCTGGCGGAGGCATTGTATTATGTCCGATGCACCGCAGTAAGGGCATCCCACTTTGCCTCCATGGGGGCATGGTGGGCGACCTGCTCCTGTTTTATGTCCTTGAGGAGCCCCACTACCTGGCTAAATCCTCCGGTGCTATCCTGGTACGCATCTATGATGCGTGCCAGTTGAGGGTCATCATGCAGTCCAGACCCCTCTGCAAGGCGTGCCCTGTGCCTCCCACCCCTCCCAGCACCCCTCTCCACACAGGCAGGACCAGCGGCGGTACGCACAGATGACCCTGGGACCCCTTGGGTGGTGTTGCTGGTGGTGTTGGCTGTAGCTTCCGGGGGTCCTGTGTCCCTGTGCTGTGGGTGTTGATTGTCCTTGGTCTGTCCGTGTTGGCAGGGGTGCCCTGTCGGTGTCCAGATGGTGGAGGCGTGGGTACAGGGGGGGCAGATGTTGCTGCCGCTGGTGCTGCATGATGGCTCACACTGGAGGGGCCAGGTTGGTCGTCGTCATCCAAAGAGGACAGTGAGAGAGTCAGACCAGAGAGCTGAGTGTCCAACAGAGTCTGGGACTGGGTATCCTCGTCATTTGTCAGTGGGTGCCCAGCACGACCTGTGTTTTGAAGAGACACACAATGTGATTTATGTTTCTACATGCATCGTTGGTTCACAAACATGACATTTTCTACTTTTATAACAGAAGCCTGCCTGTACACTGCTTTTTCACAGCTTGTTACGGACAGAGTTTGATCTTGTTGGCCATTTGCCAGCATGGCCTTGTGCTCCCCACAACAGAGCCTAGTGTCAGACATCTTGTCGGTCCCTTCCCACTCCCTGTGAGGCGAGTATGGTTCAGGTTGATCTTGCTGGGCCATGTGGGTGGGTGTAGTAATCTGTGACTGCGAGTCCCATCATACTCTTGGCTACTCCCCGCTTCCCAGCATGCCCATGCTTCCTCCCTCTTGACTCTGCTTCCCTGTGAGGGGGTGTGACAGCAATGGCAAGATGGCTGACTGTGGAATCCTGGTGTTTGTTTGGCTACAAGTCCCAAGTGAGCCCCTGTGCTTCACACAGCAGCAGCCAGTACGGGGAATCTTTTGCTGATATTTCAATGAGGTGTGTGTCAAAGCATTGTACACGGTGAGTTGTGTGGAGCTTGTGTTGGGGGGGTGTCTCCCCATGCTGATTAGTATGGTCAGGGCTGTCAGTCCTCCTTCCCATCATGACACGTGCTTCCATTGTAGGGCGTGCAAGTTGTCTTTCAGGATGTCAGTCAGTGGTGTCCTGCTTCTGATTTGCGCACATGCCCTAGCAGGGCCTTGTGCTCCCCACAGCAGGACCCAGTGTCAGCCATCTTGTCAGTCATTTTCCACTCCCTGTGATGTGGGCATGTTTCAGAGAGGTCTTGATGGGCCAATCAGGAGGGGGAGCATTATCTGTGACTACAGGCCCACTCATGCTTTTGGCTACACTCACTTCACCTGCATCCCCACTATTCCTTCCTGACAGTCAGCTGCACTGTGAGGTGGTGTGTTTGTGGTGGCAAACTGTCTTGCTGGATGTATTTGGCTTAGTGCCAGTGGCTTGCTCTATTTGTTTGTAGGTTGGTGCATGTCATGACACAGTCCCCAGTCACTATGAGATGGCAGGTATTGTGTTTGTGTGACTGGCATACACATTTTGTGGTTGATTATCTATTGGTTAGTGTAGGTTTGCTTGGGGTGCATGGTTTCACTGTCCCCTTGCCACACAATCTTGGGTTTTGCTGTTTGTGTACTCACCAGTCTCTGGGATGTCTGTTAGGCCATGGACGCTCTCTGGTGGTAGGATGTCCCGCACCTTCTCCTCCCAGGTCCTGAAGTAGACTGGTTTGACAGGAGGGCCACCGCCGGTGCGCTGACTCAAGGCGTGATCTTTCTCAATGAGTTTCTTGACCCTCCTGCGCACGTCATACCACCTGTTCTGGATATCGTCCTTTGTGCGCAACGTTGGTGCTTGTGCGATCACCTTGTCCACAATCCTCGCCCACATCTTGGTTTTCTGTGAGATGGGGGTCCTCTGAACCAATGTACCAAACAAATGTGGCTCTACTCTGATGATCTCGTCTACCAGCACTTCTAACTCACTATCTGTGAACTTTGGATTCTTCTTTGGAGGCATGGTGATGGGTGGTGGTGGTGAGGGACATGTGTGTGAGTGTGCAAGTGATGTTGGTTTTGCTGTGTGTATGTGTGTGTGCTTTTGTATGAGGTGCTGATGGTGTGTGAGTTGTGTGATGGGTGAGTTGTAAGTGTGTCTGTGGTTGCTGTGTACTGGTGTTTGCTGCTGGCTGTGTCTCCTGTTTGCAAGGGATGATGGTAGTGATTGTAGTCCTTTATATAGTTGTAGTTCTGGGTGTGTCTTTGTCCAATTAATTTGTGTTGGGTATTTATTGGCTTAGTCATTGCTTGTTTGGTCCTTTTTTTGTGTTTTTTCCTTTGTGTTTTGTAGGTATGTAGGAGACGTTCATGTGACGGAAACGGACGCTGCTGTTGTCTCGTGCGGGCTTCTCCGCCTCATTCACGCTGCCTGTCTTCTGTGTTTGGTAGGTGTCGTTCGCGGCGGTCTCTATTGCTTGTGTGCCGGGTTGTCTGTGCGTGTCGGTCGTGCGGCTTGGTCTCCGTGCAAGTCGGTCTGGTTTTACACGCATTGCATCGGACTGCGTTAATCGTACATCGCGGGTACGGGTCGGTCGGGTTGATTCCGGGTTCGTGTCGGTCGGTGAAAATCGCATCGGTTTTCCGGCCGGATCACTATTTTCCCTCCGGCTCGGTCGTATGGCTTGTATTCCGTACGTGTTGGTTGTAATTCACTCGCATTGCATCGTACTGCACGGGCCGTACGGCGCTGGTCCGTGTCGGTCGGTATTCGGTTCGGGTCCGTGTCAGTCGGTTCGTTTTGCGGCCGGAATCAGAATCGGCCCCTGAGTGACAATCCATCGGTCCTGAATGCTTGGGGCCTGCCAAGTATAGTTGGACATTTACCCTGTGGACAATGCAGCGTCTGTCACTTGACTTCAGCCTCCAAGACCCTTTCTCTTGAACCTAATAAAACATGGATCCAAAGAGCCCATACGAACTGTAATTCCAATAATGTAGTTTATCTCATCACATGTCCCTGTGGCTTACGTTACTTGGGTATGACGACCAGGAAAGTGAAGCAGCGCATCTGTGAACACCGGAGCAACATCAGGTGTAAAAAGAACACGACTAAACTAACTGAACATTTCTTGCAGGCCAACCATACATCAAATGACATGCATTGGACAATAATTGAACAACTTAAACAAAGAAAAAATGTACAAAGCTCCCTCTTTGAGAAGGAGCAACGCTGGATATATCGTTTGGCCACTCACAAGCAGGGAATGAATGATAATATCCCGTGGGGATCTGTATTGAGGAAATGACTAACCAGCACTTAGGGACTCCTTTGCCCTAAACATCATGAGTGGCTACTGTTCAATAAGAGGCATGATTTTGATTTCTCAGGCACTCTTATACCACCAGGTATGTCACGCCATAGGCCTTAGCAGGAAGCACTTTATTTAAGACCTTTATTGTATACAAGCCTGTTCTGAACTTATGGAGTTCGGATTAGCTACAGGTATGACCTCACAGTCATGGTAGACTAGCAGCTCACTCACTTAGTGATCAGGGAGATGTCCTCCTTTTACTCTAATATGCACATTCTGTGCCATAAGCTTGCAGCGTGTTCCATCTTCTTGAGCATTAGTGATGGTTGCTCACACTGCTCGTACTTTGCACTTTCCCTGTCTGTGCTCTAGTCTGTCTGTTAATCAACAATGGCTTTCCCCTGGTTGGACTAATTTGTCAACATAATATACAATACAAATGTGTCCACTTCTGGATGGCCGCCCACCCTGACACCGGGTTAGCGGTGCACTCCCTCGACGGGATTGACGCTCGCGCATGCGCGAAGACGTCATTCCGTCGCTTTGCGCACCGCCCCGGAGCCAGAAACGGCACTTCCGTATATATTTTCGGGTTGCAGGAGTATTCCTTAGCTTCGGATCCTGAAGACGGGCAGAGATCTAGGCAACGAAGCTGGCTGCCTCTGATACAGTAAGTGGCAAAGGTTGTACCGGTCAACACGAGTTATGTCTCCTGCAGCGTGACATCGCATTTACCGCTTTTTCTGTCTCCCACCCGCCAGCGTGTGATTTAGAGTCGCCACCCCCTGCCAGGACCCATGCTGCCTAATCTCTTCATTCTGAATTGTAAGCCTCCTGCCTCCTTTTCATTTTGTTCCACGTTGTATAGGCACTTTTTCTCGAGGCTAGTCTAATATTGACGACCAACTCCGGTCACAGGTAATTACCTAACGACGGTAGAGTTCCTTCACATACGATAAACTTAATTGATATATCGGTACACCCAGCAGTTTTAATGCCGCACATGCATAATCATGCCTAGAATCCTACATTAGAGATACTATTAGGTATGATCATGCGCCTACTGGGCTCATTTGGATTTTTGTTGAACATAGAAAGCACACATATGCTTTCTTAAGGGCATTTACAATTGTACTTTATCGCTCATTTGTTAAAATTGTACACAAGGCGATTTGTCTATGTGTGTCTTGTCTTGTGTATCTGTATATTATTGTTCCTTTTGCCTTGCAGATATGCTACGCATTCAGAAATGTTGAAAGCGTGTCTTTCAGAACCGTGAGTAAACCGGTTCTCTAATTGGCCATAGGTTAGAGTTCACCTAAGTGAGTGCATACCGCCATGGACCCTGGTCCTGAGGAAAGCATCGCAATTGGCACACAGATGCTGAAACATGTCGACCTAATGTTTTAATTTTGGATGTGACTGATCAATCTAATCAGTCACAACGTCCACCATACACTTTTTTACCCTAGTCTCACTACCCTGTCATGAAAAAAATTTTAAGGAGTAGTAAAGACTATTTTAACATCACTTTCTGCACTATCACTTGCACTCAACACTCAAAAATCCTGCTCCGCTGTAATCAGGCGTTGAAGCACACCGGGGAGGCATTCGGCCTCTCTGGTGGGGTCCAATGATGAAGCATGTCACCAACCAGGTTGGTGAGTGAGGACCCTTTTAAAAAACATGAGTGATTTTTGTTCATAGCCCTTGACATTCTGGCTTCACTCTTTTGTTGCTAATTAAAGTAAACAAAGATTGAAAGGCAATGGAAACAAGCATGTGCAATGCAATAGATCTCGCATTTACAAAAGTTTAAGCTATTGGCAATTCAATAGCTTAAACTCTTGCAAATGCGGGACCTATTGCATTGCAAATATTTGTTTTTACTAGCACCCATGCAGCGCTTTAACATTAATGAAGGCAGTGCCCCTTTCTTTAGGCAAATCTAAAGAAAGGGGCATGTCCGATATTAAAGTGAAACAGTGCCTTGTGGGCTTTGATAAAAAAAAAGCATCTGTTTGTCAAGTTGACAAACAATCGATCAATCAATCAAACAGTGGGTTTAAAGCACGTTACTCACCCGTGAGGGTCTTAGGGGGGGTGCAGCTCCTGTTCAGCCAAAGAGCCAGGTCTTGAGGCTCCTCCTGAAGGTCTTGCGGCTCCTCCTGAAGGTGTGCAGAGTGGGGGAGCATCTGATGTTGACTGGGATCTCATTCCAGGCTTTGGCTGCAATGTAGGAGAAGGCTCTTCCACAAGCTCTGGTTCTGTGCATGCGCGGGGATTCTACTAGGGCAAGGTCGGCGGAGCGGAGGTTCCTTTTGGGTATGTCGAAGGGGACTCTTTCATTGAGGTATTTGGTTCCGCTGTTGTGAAGGGATTTGTATGCATGGGTGAGTAGCTTGAAATTTATTCTCTTCTCGACAGGGAGCCAGTGGAGGTCTCGCAGGTGTTGGGTGATGTGCTCATGCCGTGGGATCCCGCGGAAGAGTCTGGCCGCGGTGTTCTGGATGGACTGGAGTTTGCGTAGCAGGGATTTGTTGATTCGAGCGTAGAGGGAGTTTCCGTAGTCCAGTCTGCTTGTTATGAGTGTGTGGGTGACAGTCTTTATGGCTTTGGGGGGATCCACTTGAAGGTCTTGCAGAAGATGCGGAGGGTGTAGAATCAGTTGGAGGCGACAGTGTTGATCTGTTGGGTCATGGTGAGGGAGTAGTCGAGAATGATGCCGAGGTTTCGGGCGTTGTCTGTGGGTGTGTGGGGGTGCTGAGGGCCACCAGGAGTTGTCCCAGGACTAGGACTTCTGCATGAGCGTCTGGCTTCTTGGAGGTCGGTGGTGAACCAGGCGGTCTTCAGGAGGCGTTGTCTGTCAGTGGTGCGGAGGGGTGCAAGCTTGTCTGCGTAGCTGGTGATGCAGTGGTGTAGTTCCTTGGCTGCAGAGTTGGCGTTGGTCGAGGCGGGGGTGTTGCAGCTGAGGGTGGAGTTGAGGTACTCCTCAGTGACCTTGCTCCAGTTCCGTCGCAGAGGGCGTGGAGTGGGTTTGAGAGCAGTGGCAGCATGAAACAGAAGTGTTCGCATTGGTGGTCCGTCCAGAGGGGCTGCGTGGTGTGGCTGAAACGGATGTTGTTCCCTCCTGCGAAGATGGGGTCGGTAGTGTGTCCTGCCTTGTGAGTAGGGGTGGTGATGAGCTGTTTCAGTCTGATGTTGGCGAGGTTGTCCAGGAGGGTGGTGGAGTTGGGGTCGCTGAGGTTGTCGAGGTGAAAGTTCAGGTCTCCGATGAGTATGTAGTCCGTGGAGGCGATGGCGTGGGTGTGCCCAGGTCAGCAATGGTATTGTGAACAAAGCGCGGGGTCCGGGGGGTCTGTAGGTGAAGGTGAAGTGAAGAGTGGTTCTAGGGCTGGTCTGGATCTAGAAGTGAAGGAGTTCGGTGGAGAGTTGGAGGGAGTTCTTGTGTCTGATGGCGAGTGCTCCTCCTGGGCGGTTGGGTTGGTCTTTCCTCTGGATCTTGTAGCCATCTGGAATGGCGGTGGCGATGTCGGGCCGGAGGAGGCGTTGGTCCAGGTTTCCTTGAAGAAGGCGACATATGGCGAGAGGGTGTCGAGGAGGTCCCAGATCTCTACAGCATGTCTGAACAGATTTTCTTTTGTGTAAAAGCGCCTATGCAGCGCTTTCACTTTAATGTCGGCCGCACACCTTTCATTAGACGCGGTTTGTGTAAAGAAAGGGGCGTGTCCTCTATGAATGTGAAAGCGCCCCATGGGCGCTAGTACATATTAAAAATAAATAAGTAAGCAAGTGTGGCCGCTATACTTAAAGCGGACCGTGCTGCTAAAGTAAATAAATAAAACAACATGGCCGATATAGTTAAAGCCGACCACCATTAGTAAATAAAATAAAAGCTGGCAGCGTGCTGCGAGGTAGTGGGTGGAATAGAGGCAAATCATTAAATAAAATAGTGCTCAGAGCCAAGATAAAGCAGACCGTGTAACAAGACAAGTAAATGGTCCAGTCGTTATGGGAGGTAACAAATGCAGACAAGGCGGTACCAAGGAGGTACTAGCAAGCCTAATAATGAATCGGAAGCCAGCGTTTATGAAGG
Source organism: Triturus cristatus (assembly GCF_964204655.1). Lineage (NCBI taxonomy): Eukaryota > Metazoa > Chordata > Amphibia > Caudata > Salamandridae > Triturus > Triturus cristatus. The sequence continues at coordinate 154,000,501 of NC_140580.1, forward strand.
ACAATGATTACAAATATGGGTGTAGAGTGGGCAGGGCTTCAAGTCCATACTCCACTACTGCATGCCTCGCAGCAGTGCATGAGCTGCCCAGGCTCGGCCTAAAAAGGATTCAGACGATTCTTTATAAAGTCTATTCAGACATCATGTCTGGGCCTTTGCAGAATCTAAATCGTGAATAAATGGCTGGTATTTCTATCTGGGAAAGGTGGCAAACCTACCTGAAACTCCTTGCATAAAGTCTATTTCCCTTCAAGTTATTGTCCTTTCCCTTGGAGCTGGCTGGATGTATAAAGGGACAAAGGTAGCATGGGACCTGCTGAGGAAGCATGGTGCTGCCTTCCAAAATGGTGTTACAACTGTTTCCTTAACTCAACAAAGTTGTTTGTTTGGTGGGCAGCATTTGCAAAGGCTTCATTGGATACTCTGTGTTGGAACTGGCACGTTCTGTTTGGCTGAGACAGGAACATGCCAGTCCCATCAGTGGTGGGTGATTACACTCACTGTATAACCTACGCGCACCCTTGGGTGGCTTGGCACTGAGCAGTCATGCTTATCAATGATGCAATGTGTAAAGCATTGGCACAGGACTCTCACACAATAAATAGACTGAGTACCACAATGAAACTTCACGCATGGTGTATGTAAATAACGTTTGTATTCAACACACTCATTAACTAACACAACATGTGCATTATGTATTTCTGGGTGTAAATCAAATTTGGAAATATCACTAGCAGTATTAGGCCCAACCGTGTTAAAATGACATCAGTAATATGCACACTTGGGAAAGATCCTACTTTACCCATAAGCGCTCTTATGCAGCGCGAAACATTGTCAGACCGAAGCGTACCTGGAAATTATTATAATTCAATACCACACAGTTATAGGTTGCACCCCAGATCACAGCGATATCAGAAATGTGTACACACAAATAATTACAACACTTTTAAACAGCACCGTGGACCAAGACCACACAGGTAAAAACCAATGTAAACATGTAAGTAATAACAACCAGTCACTCTCCTACACTCACTCAGAACCAACACACACACATAGAGCATGCTAATGCGGTGCACTGATATCTGGCAGGTCAGTTGATAAAGCATATACAGGCCCAGTGGCCCAAGCCCTCCTCAACCTGTCAGCTAATCCCGACCACCCTACACCCACGGGCTAGAGATTAAGAAAAACCTTTCCCTGGATCCTAAGCTGATCGTGGCTGGAGTTACACTTAATAAGGGTCCAAGGGAAGAAAGAGGGGAAAGGTAGCAGGGCTGATTAGGTGGCAGACAACAAATGGGGGTTTGGCAACTATTTGGGAGGTTCACCCAGGGTATGCGGAGCAGAAGTGGACTGAGGGTGATAGTTGTTCACTCAAGGGATTCCACAATGTGCCTTCTGGCACCAGCTAGTTCTGTGAAGCACAGGGGGAATCACACAGTCTTTTGAACTCTCACCACCACGGCCCAGTCTGGGCAGTACTACCTGGCAACACAAAGTCGTCGGGGCCGGGTGAGGAGAGGCCAGTTGGTCCACCACACTGAGGACATGAAAGGGACAAACGATGAATATGGGATGAAGCGAGAAAGCCTCTCGGAAGAAAGAAGCACCCCATCAGACATGTGCCGATCAAAGTAGCACCTGGGCAATCCGGGCACGATGGAACACGAATCCGCTCCTCTGTACCTCCCTGGAAATGAGGCACAATGTCTGGTGTGCGTTGGTACAAGTCGCACCAGACAATTCCGGTCACACACACAGGTGCAGGTTCAGCATTGCTGCACAAGGTAGAATGAGGCACTACTACGGGTATGTCCCTTCCTCCAAGGGTCGCAACCTGTGAATCAGACACCACAAGCACTGAGCATGTAGTCAGTTTGTCTCACGATCGATGAAGCGAGCCACAAAGGGTTCTGCAATCGGTGAATCCGATCACCACCAACAAGACGCTTATGCACGTTGAGGCCCCACATTGCAGGTCCACACTCGGATGTGGGCTCTACGTTTTGGGGCTCCGCACAAGGCAATCCAGTCTCCAAGCACAAATTGTAGTGCCACTCTCACACTATACTACCAATTGGGATCCAGCAGACGAATTGGGCTCTTAAGAGGGCACCGCTATCCAGGTGTCAAAGGTAGATAGTGTGGGTCCCTCGCATGAGGTCGTTCATGTCCTTGATACCTTCCCCAGAGAACAGGGGGCAAGCCAAAATGCCCTTGGAGAGTCCACTTTAGGGTGCCACTCAGCAGCAGCAGGTAGTCAGCCCAGGCCAGCCACTATCCAGTAATGGTGCACTGTCCCTTCCGATGGCAGTAATCCTCCTTGTGCACAACAGATTCCTTCGGCAGTGTGCAGCACACATTTCCAGGATCTCCGGTCCCACGTCCCCACAAGTGTATCTCCGCCCTGCTGAAGTATGACACCAGTAGTTATACTGTAGTGTGCGTTTGAAGTTGGGGGTGGTTCGGAGGGTTTCCCTTTGAACCAAATATGTGTCTCTGTTGGAAATGGGGGTTCTGGTTGGCTTGGGTATACACCTACGCCAGGCAGAACTCACCACTCTAGTCAGGGTAAGGGAGTTACACACCCAAGATAACCCCTGTTCACCCCCTTGGTAGCTTGGCAGAGCAGTCAGGCTTATCCCAGATGCAATGTGTAAAGCGTTTGAACAACACACACACACCAGTGGCACAAATAAATACACCACAAAGAGACTTCACACAATAGTATTTAAAAATATCTCATATATTGTATATAAACACATAGACCACAATCACAGAAATCATAAATCGCTTTGCCATCTAGTCAACTGTCATAACATCACAGGTAATGCAATAAATCAAATACTTATATGCCGCACACATCATAGAAAACACCCTACACCATCACTGTACATATTATGCAGGTCCTGAAAATTGTACTCATTATCCTAACACTGCAAGGTATTAAACGATATCCATCCATGTATCAGGGCCTGAAATGTAGCCATTAGGTGAGGCATAACACATACATCAGGAGTGTTCAGGACCAATTGTGCCTGAAAAACCTGTGTGCACTGACAAGTGGATTTAGCATACACTGTCAACTACTGAAAAGCTCATTGTACAATATTTTACCATAATATGTACGCCATTATAAGAATGTTTTCTCACAACATATTGTTTTTCACCATGATTGATATATTCAAAACAAATTTCAAACAAAATCAATACTAAATATACAATGTCTGTATTATAATTTTGACATCATCATTTTGACATTATTTCATTAAATTATATTAAATACATAAATCTTCATCTGTATGTTTCACATTACAGAATTTTAATTGCCCAATGCATTTCGAAACTCAAAAGTCCTTTCTTCAGAGGCCACTGTGTTTAATTGAGCATAAAAACAAAGTTTCAATAATAACATCAAATAATAACTGAAAGATTATTTACATTACTTAAAGGAAGCAACGTTGACACAACCACCAGTGCCACTTTTGAATTCACCATGACTCACTGATTTGTGCTTATAAATCACGAACTCACATACCAGGTGAGAAACCACTTATATCTCCCTAATGCAAGAAACAGCACCATTGTGACTCAAAACCACATAAACATGCTTGTCTACACCGAAGCTGACTTTATGAGCAATACTTACAATGTTTACCAACTTCCCAGAAAAATAATGCATTGCATCAATATTTGGGTTCTCGGTGTTATCTCAAAGCACACCAAATAATCTTAACATACATCCTCTTGTGTGCCTTCTAAATAAACAGACCCGGATAGTTATTCCAAATCAGTTCACCATCAAAGCTGTTCATATGCTTATTCCACCTTCCAATGCTGGACAATGAACTGATGGTAACTAGTCACAATGTCGAAAAAAAATTATCGACTGGACAGAATATCGAGTTTTTAATATAGAATGGACAGAATATCGAATTGCTAAAATATAGTGGTGCAGAATATCGAAATTCAGGTAAGAAATATCGATTTTCATAATATCAGTTAGTAATATCGACAGTCATATTTAAAGTTGTTAAAAATATCGATTTTTTTTATAGTGTTTTAAGTGTTAGTATATGTGTTAAAAGTATGTATTATTTTTGTTAAAGTAATGAATTTGATGTTATTTAATTTCTACGTAATTTAATTCCGTAGCGGGTTGTGGGTTTATAGGGGAATAGGGTGGGAAGTAATTTAATTATAGTAAATGAAATATTAATTTTTAGGAATTATTAATTATTTGTAATTTAATTCAGCGTTTTAGTTGTGTAGCGGGTTGTGGGTTTATAGGGGAATAGGGTGGGAAGTAATTTAATTGTAATTAAGTAATTATTTATTTTTATGTATTGGTATTGATAATTAATTTATTGTTAATTAATTATTAATTGGTAATTATTTTTTATTAATTGGTAATTAATGTTTATTAATTGATTCATTGATAATTATATTAATTGTATTAATTTATTATTCGGAGTGGGTTGTGGGTTTGCAGGGAATAGGGTGGGAAGTAATTTAATTGTAATTAAGTAATTATTGAAATTATTTGTGTGTATTGATAATTAATTTACTGATAATTAATTATTAATTGGTATTTTTTGTATTACTTATTAATGTTTGGTATTTTAAATTCATTTGTTGTTAATTAATTATTAATGGGTAATTAAGTTTTAATAAATGTTATTTATTGGTATTTATAATTAATTATTAAATATTTTGTAATTGGTAACTAATTTTAATAAATTTTTCATTTAATTAATAAATCATTACTTTCCCTACTGTTGCACTCACTGGAGTGGGAATAGTAATTTTTACCCCTATGCTATCCAACACTTTCCCTACTGTTGCACTCACTGGAGTGGGAATAGTAATTTTTACACCTACGCTATCCAACACTTTCCCCACTGTTGCACTCTCTGAAGTGGGAATAGTAATTTTTACCCCTACGCTATCCAACACTTTCCATACTGTTGCACTCACTGGAGTGGGAATAGTAATTTTTACCCCTACGCTATCCAACACTTTCCCTACTGTTGCACTCACTAGAGTGGGAATAGTAATTTTTACCCCTACGCTATCCAACACTTTCCTTACTGTTGCACTCTCTGGAGTGGGAATAGTAATTTTTACCCCTACGCTATCCAACACTTTCCCTACTGTTGCACTCACTGGAGTGGGAATAGTAACTTTTACCTCTACGCCAGCGGCGTCACTATGAGGGTGCGGGGGGTGCAGACCGCACCGGGTGACACCCTCACATGGGGTGACACCAACAGGGCCGGTGTGCGCAGAGCAACCTAACCTTTTAGGAGGAGGAGGTGCCTGTGCGCAGTGCGCACTGTCTCCTCTCCTTTCTTTTATTTGCTTCCCTGTGAAATGGATCCAAAAAGAAAATCACTTTTGCTGGAAATCAATGTTGTATTTTTCTGACATTTAATTCCAAAATTCAGCATCGGGAATAAAAGTTTAAAAATAGGAAAAATAAATAACTAAATAAAGTAAGACAGAGTGGTAGCAAATTGTCCAGATTGATTTTATTCACACCCAAACACATTAGCGCCACTTTTACAGAGTTTGCCAGTGAAGCGCTATTTTTGTTGTCTTGGCTTTGTTTTCCCTGGGCTTGGAACTAGTGCACCAATCCTGGAGGTACTGCAATGTGAGGATTGAAAAACAAAATTTGTACTGCTGCTTTGTATCTAGGGATGTTGTCTTTTTTTACCATACTGCTTACGTTTTGTAAGGATATAAGCAATGGCCATGGGTCCATTCAAGGCCCTGTTGTCATGTCCTTAACTTTTCAGGCAAAAGCACTCACTGATTTCAGAACAGTGAGTGTAAAAGTGTTAAGGTGACCATGTTGTTCCTGCTTACATTTCACATGGTTTGCAAACTGTTGCATTCCCTATGATTGTTTGCTTTTTCCAGGATGCTGTCACTTTTTTTTGTAGGCCACATACTGCTCTTGCCCAGTGCGTAATTTAAATTGAGCCGCATCCAGGTGTTGATAGATGGCAACAATTGGGTTGTAATTGAAGGCAGTCTGAGTTTTTCTCAGTGGGGCAGTATGGTGTTCAGTGGGGGAGAGGATGTGGCACTATGGCCAGAGCTGCTGAATTTGGAACTGGGGAACCAGGTTCAGCCTTAATAACCAATCCGCCAGACCACTCCCCTGAGAGAGCACTATCTCATGCTAGACCTTAGAAGGCTTCGCAAGACATTAGAAGCCCCGGTGTCGTAGCACCAGCAGGTGGACCCTAGCATGACAAGTGTAGGTTAACCTTCAAGGCTTGTCCACCACTATTCATACTGAAGCTCACCTCCAGTCTTGCGGGCAGGCCTATGAAGCAGTACACCCTAGAACAGTGACCCTGTCACTGAGATCACAGGACCCTTGAGAAGGGCCAGCTCTAGGGCGGTGCAACCGGTGTGACCGCACCAGGTGCTCACTTTAGGTGGAGGCATCATTTTTGCAAGTATATTATGGTCCTAAAAGCGCCTGCTGCCTCCTTCCTGGCCTCCAGTAATTTTCGGTAACAATAAAAATGTCGTGATGACTGGTGATTAATGTTCTTCCTAGAGAGAGATCGGAATTTCGCCTAATGGAAGATTTGACTCATGGAAAGGTAGCTCAGAGGGTTAATGTACCTGCTGCAAAGAACATGTACCATGCAGATCACAAAGTGCACATAATGTAAATAGGCCAGTGGGCTACTGCTTTTGTCAGAGAGATCCTTTTGTTACTTGCAGTTTATAAGTTAAAATCCTAACATAGAACAGTGAGCTATTAACTGTCATCTACTCTGCAGCAACACAAGTCACATTTTTTATTAGCTTTTGATACGTTTGAGCTACAAACAATTTATTAGTTTAAATGGTCAGATCATGCCGCAGATCTTGCCATTATTATTTAGAAAACATTTGCAAACTAGGATTTTTAGCCATTCATGTTTGAACTGCTGTTTTGGAAAAGGGAGAAGTGCTGATGACAAACTCCATGGCTCGGAGACAAATGGCTTGTGCTTCCACGTATTTGGGGACATTCTGTGATTAGAAGCATATCCCACTTTGTGAACACATTTTACTGTCAATAACTCATTATAACCTTAAATAATCATGTGTATCCATTGGTTGATAAAACTGGGCAGTGAATCCGAACAAATACAAAAAATTGGGATGTTTGCGCATTCTGGCCACGCCTCTGGCTCTGCCCACTGATCCAATCCTTGAGTTATTCCTGCCCTCTGATTCTCCGCCCACAGTTCCCCTACTTTTTTTCCCCCACTTCGAACACTGATATATCGTGTTGCTGGATAGTGGGAACACCACACCAGTAAAAAGTACCGTACCTATGATATTATAAATTCCAATAAACTGTTGACTAGCAGGTAGCCCACTGTACAACCTGATTAATGAATCATTATCACACTGTTGTTAACAGGCACATTTTGTAAATATAGGACCTACATTTACAAACGTTACTAAGGATTCTGTATGGTCCCGTTATTTGCCAACTGTGTCCACTGGCGGACTCGGGCTCAGGAGGTCCATGCGGTAAGTCGTGAGGGGGTTACACCATGAGTTACCTGCACCGGGTGACACTAACCCTAGTGACGCCACTGCTCTACGCTATCCAACACTTTCCCTACTGTTGCACTCTCTGGAGTGGGAATAGTAATTTGTACCCCTACGCTATCCAACGCTTTCCCTACTGTTGCAATCACTGGAGTAAGAAAAAGTAATTTTTACCCTCCCGCTATTCAACGCTTTCCCTACTGTTGCACTCACTGGAGTGGGAATAGTAATTATTACCCTCCCGCTATCCAGCGCTTTCCCTACTGTTGCACTCACTGGATTGGGAATAGTAAATTTTACCCTCCCACTATCCAACACTAAAAATATTGAATATTTTTTAATATTATTAAGTTAACATATATGAATTAAAAAATAAAAATGCATGTTTCTTTTTTTTATTTATATTAATTATTTAATATTTTAAGGTTATTTAAGTATTTTTAAAAATGTTTTACTTAATTATATTCATTATTTCATTATTTTACATTACTTTTAAGACATTTAAAAAATTCGATATTTTAACAAACTATATTATTTAGGATATTTTGGATTCAATATTTTTGTACTTACCTGTTTGTAGATAGGAATTCGATATTCTGGTGTTCTATATTTTTTCTGCGATATTCTGGCAGGTCGATATTTTGATCGTCGATATTCTGTCAGTGATCCGAACTGGCAAATCATCAAGCACTGGCAAAACCAACCTGACGTAGTAAGAGACGCTGCTTATATATCAATAGCCACATACCTACTTTGCGATGGTCAACTGGGTTCTCCAGTTACAACCAGGTCAATCCGGTTTAGCAATAACTGTGGGACCCAAATGTTTTGCGTGCCATAAAACTGCTGTGCATTTGGCGTATTCCTGGTGTAGAAACTGCAAACAGACTACCAGCATACAAATACCTCAGATCACGAGGCGGCCATCTTTAAATGGGTCAAAACACATAATACCAAAATGTCCAGATAACCTGGACTTCATACACACTATTCAATGCGTGTTCATAAAGTTTTCAATGGAAATAATATAGTCACGGACATACAATGTTGATCATATGACTTCCCAGACGATATCATGTTAAACCCCGAAGTTACCTCGATTTTCATGGTGACCATGTTTAATTGGTAAAGGTATGTGACATCAGGGCAAGGTCATGAATTGTAAACCATTTGTCTATTGTACAGGCTCAGTGATGTACCATTGCTTTCCAATGTTATACACCTAACAACATCGACCTCAGAGATATATACTGATGACGTACAGCAAGTGAATAATTGTCCCAACATGTACAGAATTATTTGTCATGACATTCAACATATCTCTGAGACTATTTACTAATAACAATGCGACAATCACTGTACATGTAATGTTATGTTAAAGTGAATGAGCATGTATCGAATCTGAATGTAAATGTAATGTATTATTGTAAATAAGCCCCTGAGTGTCTAAGTGCATTCCAATGGTTCTATAAAAACAGTTCATTTCCAGCTTATCGTTAAGACTGAATGGCATCATGGTGTTAAATTTTTTAATTCATAATGTCTCTCTTTGTAACAAACTTTTATTGGGATCTCATGAAACTTTTGGAATGAAAATTTCAAGAACCAGCCACCGTAACTTATGCCGTTGATTTATCCAAGAACCAGCCACCGTAACTTATGCCGTTGATTTATCCAATGAACTACTAAATTAGAATTCATATTCACGTTAGGAATGGTACTCTTGTGTTCAGATATCCATCTCTTCACTTTTCTTTCTGTTTTTCCAATATAAAAAAGGCCACATGAGCACTTGATGCAATATATAACATTCATCGAATTACAATCTGCTAAATGTTTCAGAAACACAATTTCTCCTGTTCTGGGATGAGTGATGTTATTACCACTCATCACATCATTGCAGTGTACGCAATTCTGACATTTTCTCATGCCTTTTGGATTTGACTCTGTGACCTTATCTGTTGCTGACAGTAATTCCTTGATATTTGTAGACTGAGTGTACACAAACAAAGGTCGCTGATTGAATATGTTCCTGAAATCTGTCTCACTTTGTAAAAGTTCCAACCGTTTTAAAATGATTTTTTGACATGTCTTAATTGTGTGGAGAACTTCTCAAGTGTAGGGTTTTTTTTTTAGTAATTCCTGACGTTCTTTTAACGCAACCCATTGTTCAGCTTTCTTCAAAGTTGTCACTGGGTACCCTCTATTCAAATATCTTAGCTTGATCTTAACTATGGCTTCTTCACTCACTTCTTTTTTTGACGTTATCCTTTTAACTCTCATCATCTGCGAATTCGGTTGATTCTCTAGTAATTGTGGAGGATGAAAACTTTCAAAGTGTAAAGCATTGTTCCTGTCAGTGGGTTTCGTAAAGACACTCGTATGAATTTCAGTCAAATTTTTTTTTTCTCAATACAAACATCCAAAAACCCAATGTTGCTTTTGTTAATCGTATGGGTGAATTTGATCCTCTGGTTCTTATCATTCAATGCAGCTATGTTTGCTTGTAAAGGTGACTCTGTATGATGCCAGATTAAAAAAATGTCATCAATGTATCTGTAATAGCAAACTAAGGGGTAGATTTACAAGAAACTAATGCAGTGTGGTGCCGCAAGTAATTTTGCTGTGCCGCGCTGTGTATATTTCTCAGTTTAGTAGTCCTAAAGTTAGGAGTCCTAACTTTACTACTCCTAAACTGAGAAAAATCCTAACTTTAAGACTTTCGGTATTCACAGAAGGCATTTAGGAGTCCTAAAGTTAGGAGTCCTAATTTTACTACTCCTAAACTGAGAAAAATCCTAACTTTAAGACTTTCGGTATTCACATAAGGCATTTAGGAGTCCTAAAGTTAGGACTCCTAACTTCTGTGAATACCAAAATGGTAATAAGTTTAGGATTTTGTCTTAAGTTAGTTCTGTGAATCGGGCCCTCAGTTCTTTTCCTCTGCCCACAGTTAGAAGCATCAACTGCAGGCCAATACGCCCCTCACACAGAAAAGGCAGTGCTCCTCACACAGCGCTTCAGCTCCTCTTCTTGGCAGTGTCCTTTTGTTTCCAGAAGTGATCTAAAGTCCTGGGGATTTAGCTCCAACATTTATACACAATTTCCTCATTGAAGACATTGTTTCATAGTCCCTGAGTTCAGTACAAACCAGTTCTGTCCTCCCAGGTCAAGCTTGACCATAGGGGGTAAAAACAGCATTGTGCAAAGGAGACACAGCCTGCTCAGGTGCTAGCAAAAACTCCTCCCACCATTCTAAATTCAGAAAGGCCTATTCAGCCTGGTTATGAGTCACCCAGGGAAGGCAGGACACACCTTATCCCCATGTGACTGTCTAGAGTGAATGCACATCCCCAGCGCCTGACACTCCAAAACCAGACAGTGATTACACAAACAGGCAGAGGCACACAGAATGGTAAAGCAAGAAAATGCCCACTTTCTAAAAGTGGAATTTTCAAGCACACAATTTAAAACCCACCTTCACTAAAAGGTGTGTTAACAAATTCTGAGTTCAGAGAGCCTAAACTCAATTTCTCTATCTTATCCCAATGGAAAGTTACAATTGTAAGATGTTACAAGGCAGCTCCCATGTTCGTTCAGCTAAGGGACAGACTATCTGGACATGCAGAACACACCAGCACATGTCCTACCTTTCACATACACTTCACCACGACCATGTGGGTACCTTGTGCCTACCTGAGGGATACCTTACCTGTAAGAAAAGGGAGGGTTAGGGCCTGGCAAGTGGGTGCAGTGGCAGGTCTAAGACACATTTACAGGGCTATTAATGTGGTTTGGTGTGGATTGGATATGTCTAGTAGAATTATGTGGCATGGAGTGTTGTGGAACTATATGGATAGTAAATGTGGTTTGGGGCGTGCTGGAATTATGTGGAAATAGATTGTGTGTTATGGAGTGTAATAATGTGGAATGGCATATTGTGATGTGTAGTGGAGTTTAATTATATGGTGTGCTGTTGAATTTTGGGGCACAATGTGTAATTGTGTGGTGTGGATTAGATGGATGTAGTGTGTTGTGTAATTGTCCTATTGAGTTGTATTATGCGGTTTGGTGTCGAATTATGTGGTGTATCGGCTTGACTAAAGGACCAGAATGAATGTTCTAGATGCTATGTGCCTGTCTGTCCCCTAGGACTGCATTGTGTACAATTTGAATTATAAATAGATTCAACCTGAATCTTGACTATACAAACATGGAACAGAAGCGGTTCCTTCAAAAACAGGTAAACAATAAATCAAAGAAAAAACATTGTGTTCTTCCGAACTTGAAATATCCTTCATATGGTGAGAATGTTGTAGTTTCACATTCATGATATTCAGAAGCAAATACATCATTTTACGGATCTTCTCCATTAAAACAAAACCCAATGCATTTTGGGTCAATCGACCTTTTGTCAGGGGTCACTGTGATCAGAAGGAAACATATCATGTTTAATGATTTCAAATTAGATTTGTGTTAGGCACATACATTAATAAGCTCATCAAATGGGGATAACGTCATACAAATGCAAGAGGTTGTCAAAACTGGATACAAAGAGAAGAAAAGAAAGACGTCCAAGCACCACAGCTAGAAAGTTAAAGAATAGAAAACGGCTTGTGCTTGTTCAAAAACTACCTGTCCCAACAAGCGTCAAACCGGTTTAGTAAAATCATGTGCCTAAATGCCTAGACCCGACCTAAACACCTGTGTCCTGCATAATAAAGTGAAGTGAATGAACATAATCCGGCATCTAGTACCTGAAATGTAATGTTCCGTCTAAGCTCTGATTAACGCAGTGCTTGTCATTGAGGAAATTCATCTTTTCAGAGATAAACCAATGGAGAAGACCATGGTTAACCAGTGATCAGCTGTAAACATATGATGTCAATAGATTCCATGCCAAAAACGGCTTTGCCAACTTGTTTTGGTTGTGCTGTACTGCACTGAAACACTGTGCCATCCCGCAAATATTATCAAAACCAAAGGGGATGATGGACGGAGTGTTGAACATTGCAAGCACTCACCCCCAGTCAACTGATTTGGGTTTAATCCATCATCATTCTTCAGCTCACTCCGCCACCCCATTTCAGACATGGCCATATGCAAATCAGTCTGACCCTGTGCCTCATGGGAACAGTCCAGCCCGAAGGCTGAACTGTTCCCATGAGGGCGGAGTGAGCTAAAGAATGATGATGATGGATTAAACCCAGATCAGTTGACTGGGGGCGAGTGCTTGCAATGTTCAACACTCCGTCCATCATCCCCTTTGGTTTTGCTTTGTTCACCTTAAGTTGGCAGGGTATGCCTAGGCGTGGGTCCCTTGCTCACTTTGCCACTGGATTCAAGCTAGCCTGGCTGATGACGGCTGATTAGCCGGAAACCGGTCCCAGGATGCTTGTTTCCGGTCCAGGGAAGACATGGCTTGGCAGTTCGGGCTGGACTGTACCCATGAGGCACAGAGTCAGACTTATTTGCATATGGCCATGTCTGAACTGGGGTGGCGGAGTGAGCGAAAGAATGATGATGATGGATTAAACCCAGATCAGTTGACTGGGGGTTAGTGCTTGCAATGTTCAGCACTCCGTCCATCATCCCCTTTGGTTCTGCTTTGTTCGCCCTAAGTTGGCAGGGTATGCCTAGGCGTGGGTCCCTTGCTCACTTTGCCACTGGATTCAAGCTAGCCTGGCTGATGACAGCTGATTAGCCAGAAACCGGTCCAGGGATGCTTGTTTCCGATCCAGTGAAGACATGGCTTGGCAGTTCGGGCTGGACTGTTCCCATGAGGCACAGAGTCAGACTGATTTGCATATGGCCATGTCTGAACTGGGGTGGCGGAGTGAGCGAAAGAATGATGATGATGGATTAAACCCAGATCATTTGACTGGGGGTGAGTGCTTGCAATGTTCAACACTCCGTCCATCATCCCCTTTGGTTTTGCTTTGTTCGCCCTAAGTCGGCAGGGTATGCCCAGTCGTGGGTCCCTTCCTCACTTTGCCACTGGATTCAAGCTAGCCTGGCTGAAGATGACTGATTAGCCAGAAACCGGTCCCAGGATGCTTGTTTCCGGTCCAGGGAAGACATGCCTTGGCAGTTCGGGCTGGACTGTTCCCATGAGGCACAGGGTCAGACTGATTTGCATATGGCCATGTCTGAACTGGGGTGGCGGAGTGAGCTAAAGAATGATGATGATGGATTAAACCCAGATCAGTTGACTGGGGGTGAGTGCTTGCAATGTTCAACACTCCGTCCATCATCCCCTTGGGTTTTGCTTTGTTCGCCCTAAGTTGGCAGGGTATGCCCAGACATGGGTCCCTTGCTCACTTTGCCACTGGATTCAAACTAGCCTGGCTAATGATGGCTGATTAGCCAGAAACCGGTCCCAGGATGCTTGTTTCCTGTCCAGGAAAGACATGGCTTGGCAGTTCGGGCTAGACTGTTCCCATGAGGCACAGGGTCAGACTGATTTGCATATGGCCATGTCTGAACTGGGGTGGGGGAGTGAGAAAAAGAATGATGATGATGGATTAAACCCAGATCAGTTGACTGGGGGTGAGTGCTTGCAATGTTCAACACTCCATCCATTATCCCCTTTGGTTTTGCTTTATCCCGTCAATATGAAACAGAAAGGAAAACAACAAGAAAAAGAAAAGCGGGCTCACCCATCTTCCGTTTTGTGTTAAGTGTACAAGATTTAAGATCTTCAAAAGACGTGAGCTTGAGGCGAACACGGAATCATGGTCTGCACACTATACATATCACATGTTAGCGGTGAACGTGTAACTCAGCAAAATGTCCAATTAGCTATGAAGGAACAGGTGGCCAGGAAAAGTATCTACATGAAATATGACTTCTCAGCAATTTCACCCTGTGCAGTTGTGACGGCAATCTAGCGGATGCTTTTGAGAGGCGAAACCGGACGCCGTAGCAAGTAGGGAGGTGGATGTGGAGGTGTCAGACACCTAAGAAATGAACAAACAGAACAGCACTTCACTGTTGCAAGCAATAACAATGATTGTGCACGGCGAATGGGGGTGTCACCAGATAATCCCAAGTCATCAAGAATGACATTTGAAGCCTGTATTTACTTCAAACAAATGCATTCTGGGAGTGGGGGGGTCTAGGTTCACTACTATCAGATCTACACAGCTGAGTTGGAAAGAAGATGGTGCCCCGGCTGCAAAGTCACCTGGTTTGTAACTTTACACTGACCCAGCCCCGCCACAGTAGTCTCCAGGAATACAATGCCATTTCCCCCCAGCCACACTCATATTCATGAACCCCTAGGGGTCACCCGCGAGGCAACCCTGGGACTGGAGTGGGAGTGAACTGACCTGGAGTCCTCCAGTGCCAAACCACCGACCGACGACGACGCAGGAGAACAAGGGCCTGAATCCTGATGAACCCAAGGTTAAAATCAGGAGACGGTAATTGCAGGTCAGAGAGTCCTCAATGAGCGAGCGTCGCCACACAAGAGGGTCAAATCAGGAGGCAAGTCACAAGGGTGAAATCTAGAGAATCCGTGGAGGCACAACACGGTGCAGCGCACGTGTAGAGGAAAGTTATGGTGGAAATTAAAGAAGTAGTCCTCAGAGAAGTATATGTACACCTACAGCATAAAAAAACTGTAGTTGTGAAGAACCAGAACCTTATGGGCCTGGCGGCGCAGGGTACGCCTTAATCTCCTGGGTTCTCCTGCTTTAGATAACAGAGACACGGGGACACTCTGTAGGCGTAAAAGATCAGATTTATTAGCTGCAGCTAGTACAGTTGTCCTAGAAGTACACACGGTATGTTCTCAGGAGACTGCCCCTTCACTCCGTGGCGCACAATCTTTTATAGTATATAGATGACATATAGATTAACCAGAAACACACCCAATACATACACAAAGAGCCAATAAGGAAAGTTCGAAAACAAGACATAGCCAAAAGAGAGAGTTTAAAAACAAGATATCAAGTAACTCAAAGAAGCCTCTCCTCCAACTGTGTTTGTCACCCCTCCCCACAGGTTAATGTATTAACGTATCTGTAACTGACTTGCAGATGGCAAGATACATTTGTGTGTTTTGGAGGACAGTTGTGAAACGAGAGAAAATGAGCAGAGAACAGCGAAGGCCAGAAGACAAGATAAAGTCAGAAGTGAATAGTGTGAACCAACAGATAGTTGAGACATGGATTAGGAAAACCAGACAGGGATTAGTGTACTCGGCCAGTTCCTGACATCAGTTTTGTAAACAGAGGCAGAAGGCTATTTTGACACGATACTGCAGAAAAAGCAGAAAAGACTTCGTTTGTCGTGCTGCCTGAGTGAGGGCAACACAAAATGGCGGCAGAACACAAAATGGCGGGTCAATACGATCGAGATCGAAAATCGAATTTCCTCAGTTGGACGGTGCTCCTGACCGAAAAACGGAAGTGACGTCTCGGGAGTGCCAACCAATGAGGAGCCAACAAAGAAGAGTGATGTGTGAGTGAACCAACAGCAAGCTGCAGGTGGGATTACACTCTGTGTACTGATTACAGCAGGTCTTGCAAGCAGCGCATGCGTGCTGATGCTCGACCTAAAAAGATATTCGATGAATGTAAGCATGGTCAGCAGTGGATCAAGTAAACCAGTGAGAACATTATGAGAACGAAATGCTCCTAAGCAGAACAGTCATAAGAATAGGGAAGAAAATCTTTGAATCAGGAGCAGGGGAGTAAGTTAGACAATGAAGCCACCCAATCATGAGCAAAGGAATGAACGAAAGGCCACTCTCTCTGTATAGGAAATAATATCTCTGTAGCAGAGACCTAAAATGGATAATTTTTCATTTGACAGCGCAGACAATAATATTTCTTTCTGCCAAGTACTTTTAATTTGGGCTTGAACCCTTCATGATAACTTTCCACCATTAGAGCAGTGCAGCTGATTTGTCCCTATATTTATTTATTTATGTATTGAATTTATATGGCGCACAGCTACCCGCAGGTTTCCCGGCACCTACGGACAATGCAGGACAAGAGGCAGGGACAGAGGTATGGGTTGATCGATTCTACTGATTGAAAAGCCAGGTTTTCAAATTTTTGCGAAATTTGCGGTACTGCTTTTCAAGGCGTAAGTGGATAGGAAGAGAGTTTCACATGGAGGTAGCCAGAAAGGCAAAAGAGCGTCCTCCCATTCTGGCTCATTTGATTCTGGGCACCTGAAATTTTAATTGATTCAAGGATCGCAGTAAGGGAGAAGGGCGATAGAGTTGCACCAAATCACTTAGATAGTGGGGAGCTGAGCCCATGTTTATTCTGTGCATATAGCAGAGAGCTTTGAATTTGGCGCAATTGTCAATTCTCAGCCAGTGAAGTTCACGAAGTACGCCAGAAGTGGGAGCCGTTCTAGGTAGTTGACAGAGCAGCCATGCTGCGGAGTTCTGGACTACCTGAAGCTTGCGGAGCACCTCCTTGCCAGCACCCAGATAGAGCACGTTACCATAGTCCAGTCTGGATACTACTAAAGCCTGGATGACAGTTTTTTCGTGGCGGAAGGAAGCATCCAGAGGATTTTCCTAAGCTACTTTAAAATAGCAAAACACGTGGAAGCAACCTTAATCACTTGCTGCTTCATCAACAGTTGGTCGTCAATAATAACGCCAAGGTTGCGGACCGATTGTGATGTTAGGGGAAGATCATCCATCTGCGGAGGCCAATGTTGGGGGCCCCAGAGAGTTTTATTGTTACCGAAGATGAGGAGTTCCGTTTTCCCCCCATTTAACTTTAGTTTATTTGCGTGCATCCAGTCAGCTATCTTTATTAACCCTGTTTGGAGAAGGGATGTTTTTGAAGTTTCTTTGGAAGAAAGCGAGTAGATAAGCTAGGTGTCATCAGCATAGGAGTAAATTGTTAAACTAGCTTGCTCTGCTATCGTGGCCAGCGGACTGACATAAATGTTGAAGAGCAGTGGACTGAGAACGGAGCCCTGAGGGACTCCATGCGGGGACACCTGAGTCAGGGAATGAGCAGTAGGGTAGAAGACCTGGAAGGTCCTATAAGATAGAAAGCTGGACAACCACTTGAGTGCCTTACCGCCGATGCCCTTAGGTTGAAGAATTTTTAGAAGCAAGGTGTGGGAAACAGTATCGAATGCTGCACTTAAATCCAATAAAATAAGAGCCACCGTCTCTCCTTTGTCGACTAGTTGACGAATATTCTCAGTAACTCCCAGCAGTGTCGATTCTGTGGAGAAACCGGCTCTAAAGCCCGATTGAGACGGATGTGAGATGTTTTGTGCCTCAACAAACTTCGTCAACTGGAGGTTAATGTGCTTTTCCAAGATCTTAGAGAGAATAGGAAGCAGGGAGATGGGGCGGAAGTTAGAAAGGACCTCAGGGTCAGAGTTGGCTTTTTTAAGCAGGGGGAGGACCATTGCATGTTTCCAGGCTACAGGAACCCTAGCTTCATAGAGTGATGTGTTAAGGAGCTCCATGATAGTGATGAGTATAGGGAGGTCTAGTTTTTGAAGCACAGCAGGGGGGACCGGATCCTTAGGGGAGCCAGACTTAATGCTCGTAAGAATATTACGAAAGGAGAGTATGTCCAGGGGAGTACATTTGTCTAGTAGACTATTGCTACTGACTTGAGCTATTTCCTGTGAGGGGCATGGTGTTGTAGAAAAACTAGGTTGCAGATTTATTATTGTAGTTGTATGTTTGTAAAATTCGGAATAGATTTTGTCAATTTTATATTTTTTGGCAGTCTACTTGGCACCCCGCATACATACCTGCTCCCTGCCGACGAGAGGCAATTACCTCGAAACACGTGTCCAGGGATGGCATTTTAACTATATACTCGTGGCATAGGTGTACCCGCCGCTGTCACTACATTCTCCAGAATCCTATGGGGCTATTTGCTAGTATGACGAGCGGTGTGCGACCCACTTCGCATTTTGTATTTAAAGCTCCCTGAGCCTTGGGTTGACGAGCCCGGATCCCGCACCCGCGCGCCGTGAGAGGTACTATACCTTATATTTTTTGGCAGTCTACTTGGCACCCCGCATACATACCTGCTCCCTGCTGACGAGAGGCAATTACCTCGAAACACGTGTCCAGGGATGGCATTTTAACTATATACTCGTGGCATAGGTGTACCCGCCGCTGTCACTACATTCTCCAGAATCCTATGGGGCTATTTGCTAGTATGACGAGCGGTGTGCGACCCACTTCGCATTTTAGATTTTGTCAATTTTATTAACAAAAAGTATCGCCAGATCATTACACTGTTTGGAGTTAAGGCCCGGAGGCTTAGAGAGTTCTTTTACTACTTTAAACAACACTTTAGGGCAATTTTGTGAATGTAGAATAGTGTGCTTGGCGTGCTCAGCCCGAGCAGCGTTGCACATTGAATGATAGTTGTTCAAAGCTAATTTATACAAGGATTTTTTTGCTGGCCCGTAGTTTTTCCGCCAGCATCTTTCTAAATTTTTACATTTAGTATTTTCTATTTTTAGTTTTTCTGAGAACCACGGAGCTGGAGGGCAAAGGTAATTCAATTTTTTGTTGGATAATGGGAGGCATGCATCAATGGCAGAAGTTAGCCAATTATGGATGACCACGTCGTCATCTGAGTTTTCTGTCGGAGTTACCGGCATGGTGTTATTCAGAAGAAGGTTCAGACTGTTAATATCAAGATTTTTCCAATTTCTACAGTTTCTTGGACCAGAGAGAGAATCTAACTTCTTCAGGCACCATTCATGTTTAATCTTGAATTCTACAAGAAAATGGTCGGACCAAAGGATAGGAATAGCTTGCTAGCAAAAGATAGTGGTAAGGTTGGAAAAGATTGGATCCAATAAATGTCCAGCCTTATGAGGGGGGCCAGAGTTGTGGAGAGCGACATTCATAGCGGCCAAGTTGGCTATAAGAGTAGAGCTGGTAATGCAAAAATCTTCATTAAAGTGTAGATTCAAGTCACCTAAAATCAAGAAATTAGTGGTTTCTAGTAGTAAGGGGGCAATGAGGTCTGGGAGTGCAGCTGCCCATGGTCCAGCAGGTCCAGGAGGGCAGTAAATTAAGGTCCCCAATAGAGTGAAGTTAGGGGAGAGCGAAAGTTTAAACAGACCGGCTTCACAGTCCTTAAAATCCAAGTCTTCCCATTTGCACGTGTAGGATGTTTTAAAAATTATTGCTATGCCTCCTCCATTCCTGACTGCGCGACTCTTACCAAAGATATGCGTAGTTAGGGGGAAGTGCGTGCGCAATGTCAGGAACGGAGCTTTCATTTAGCCAGGTCTCAGTTAGGAAGATGGCGTTGGGTTGAGAGTCGGTAAGGAGATCAAAAATATCTCCCTTATGTTTTGGGAGTGATCTACAATTAAGGCTGAAAAATGTGAATTGAGTGTGGATCTCATTATTATTCTTGGTCGTGGTCGACATTAAGTTGTATTTATGACAAGTAGATTTCAAGTGTGAGTGCGGTGGGAAGGTGTATCCACAGCAGGGGCAGTATGGAGGAACAGTATCGGGGAAGAAAGGTGAGCAGTGCGGGTTGTGGAAAGGCCGTAGGCCTAGAAGGGTCTTGCAGGCATAAGTTATGTGGCCGTTATGGTTTCGGGCAGGGGTTTTGGCACCAGGCCCCGTCCAGTCGCGGACGGGCGCAGACTGGCTTGCCTTAGGCGCACCTTCGGCGCGCCAGTGGCGCAACACCTGCGCGCGTCCACTGCACGCAGCGAGAGGCATCTTCTTTTAAGGAGGGTGAGTAATCAGCTGGAGAGCAGCTGATAGGTGGCCTAAACCGGAAGTCGTAATCACGTCCTGTAGCACGTTCCAGTCCCTCCACACAATCCGAAAAGTCGGTGGTGGACTGGGGACACAGTGCAGGTAAATGCGGTGCGATGTTTTTTGTTTTAAAAAGCAAGTAAAACGTTCTCAGAAAAAAACAAGTGCAAAATACAAGGTTTAATTGGTAGTTAAAAGTAGTGCTAAAGAGTTGAGAGTATAGCAAGACGGGGAGCCCTTTCCCAGGCGCTCCTCTCACCAGAAATATCTGCGTCTGCCTCTTGTCAAGTGCGTCCGCTGCGCGTAGCGAGAGTCATCTTCTTTGAAGGAGGGTCACTAAATCTGAAGCCAACTTTTGGTATTTTTTGTGTTATATATGAACACAACCCAGGACATTCTTTGTCATCGTTAAGAAATATATGCATATTGCTTGAGGCTATATCTGCGGTGCATTACAAAATCAGGGTGGTGAGCCCTACAACAAGAACTCCTTAGACCTGGGGATGTCTATAAAAGCCGGAAACAATGTACCTAATATAAGATCCATTGGATTGTGCTTTGCCAAAATGCATCTCAGAAGCCATGGCATTATTTGTTACGTGAGCAGCAACAAGAAAGTGAAGGTTTCCCTTTTACAATAATGCCACTCTTGTGCCCATGCATAGGCACTGAAAGTGGGGGTGCTGGTGGTGCTACAGCACTCTGGGATATAATACTTTTGGAGTTCAGAAGGTTAATGAGCAATAAAGGTGCCTTTAAATAGTGTGTTTATCTTGTATCCTTTGCTGTGCATTCAAAGACAAATATCAGGCTATGGTTTTTGACAAATTGCTGCTTATTGGGAAACTAGAGTGTGCTTTTATTACTCTAACTGCAAAGCGAGAGGATTATTTAAAAGTGACCTTGTTGATAATTGTTAGACTTAGCATCTTTGATGTGGTTTCCCCTGACTTTTTGCCTCTACCCCCTGTATTTTTGATGCTGTGCAGAATTTCGTTTTTGCTGGCTTAGATGCTTTGGGCACTTTGCCACTGCTGATCAGTGTCAAAGTGAAAGTTCTCCCTGTGTAAATTGTTGTTATAATTGGTTCTCCGTGATTGGCATATTTGATTTACTGGTAAGCACCTAGTAAAGTGCACTGAAGTGTGCCAGGGCCTGTAAATCAAATGCTACTGGTGAGCCTGCAGCACTGATTGTGCCACCCACATGAGTAGCTCTGAAAAGGTAACTCAGACCTGCCACTGAAGTGTCTGTGTGAAGTTTGCTAACTGCCATGTCGAATTGGCAAGTGCACCCACTTACCAGGTCCTAATCTTCCCTTTTCTTATATGTAAGGCACTCCTATGGTAGACCAATGTACCCCCCTGGGCAGGGTGCAGTGTATGGTAGGACATGTACTGTGTGTGTGACATGTCCTGATAGTGAAATACTGCCAATTTCGTTTTTAACTATTGAAAGGCTATCTTGCCCATACGATAGAATGGGAAATGCTTTGTAATATCTTACAAGCATACATTCCCATTGGGACAAGATAGAGAAATAAAGTTTAGGCTCTCTGAACTCAGAATTTAATAACACATCGTTTAGTAAAGATGTTTTTTCAATTGTGTGTTTGAAAATGGCACTTTTAGAAAGTATGCATTTTCTTGTTTAACCATTTTGTGTGCCTCTGCCTTTTTGTGTATTGACTGTCAGGGTTTGGAGTGACAGGAGCTGGGGATGTGCATTCACTGCAGACAGCCACGGGGGGGGGGGTTGAGGTGTGCCTGGAGGTGTGCCTGGCACTTCCTGGATGATTCAGCGCTGAGCTAAATGGGGCTCGGGTGAATTTAGAGTAGTGGGAGGAGATTTCTTTGCACCTGAATAGGGCCTGTCTCTCTTGCAAAATGCTGTCTCCACCCCCTGTGCTCATACTGCACCAGTGAGGACAGAACTGGTTTGGACTGGGCTCAGAGACTCTTGCACAAAGAGAACAAAGACATTTTGAGGTATAAGTATTAGACCTAAAACCCCTGAACTTTAGACTACTTCTCGAATCAAGAGGAACCTTTGCAAAGGAGAAGAGCTGGAGAAACTGGAGTAGTACTGCCCCTTTTCTGTGTGCTGTCTGGGGTTAACCTGCAGTAGCTGTTTCTGCCAGGGAAAGGACAAGGACTTTGCCGTGTGCTGTGTCCCCCTGCTTGAGGAAGATCTCCAAGGGCTTGAGTAGAGCTTGCCTCCTGTTCTGAAGTCTCAGGGACATAAAGACTTCACCCCCCGCTCCCATAACCTTTTTGCTGGTAGTTCTGACCTGACAGGAGTGACTGCGTTGGGCCTCTGTTGATTCTTCCTGCTGTTGGGAGCTGGAAAAGCAATGCAACTACAAGAAAATCGACACAACGCTTTTCTTGCGGCTGTTTTACCGACGCAGCACCGTGGTGCAAGAAAAATCTCCATGCATCACTGTGCTGCTGCCGACACAGCGCCTGTCGCCGCTGAAAGAACGACCCATCAAGGAATCACGACTGAAGAAAACCGACGCAGCACTGCTCAATGCCACTGCATCGATTGCGGACTCATCCCAGATTTCCACACATCGTACCTATGCGGCAAGTTTTCCCAACGCATCACCCGCGGGCCAGAACCGTCTCAGAATCGATGCATCCCTTCCTCCTACAGACCGGTCTGAGGAACTGACGCATCTCTTTATTTTCGGCTCTTCCCATCTCTGCGGCTGTTTGGTCTAGTGAATTGTGTCGCAACTACAAGTACTTTGAGAGAAACCACGCATCCATAGTTTTCTATGGGCCAAGTTGTTTGAAACTTTTTTAAAGTCATATTCTTATTACATGTATGTTGGATTTTTGTCGTTTTGGTCTTGAGTTTAGATAAAGATTCTTTAATTTTCTAAACTGGTGTGATGTTCAATTGTGGTGTTGTCACTATATTACTGTGTGTTTTGAGTACACATACTTTACACATTGCCTTTGGGATAGGCCGGTCTGCTCATGCCAAGCTATCTAGGGGGTGACCAGGGGTTATCTAAAGTGTGTATCCCCTTTACCCTGATTAGCAGCAAGGATCCCTATTTGGACAAAGGTACCTACCGCTGCCAACTAGAGACCCCCATTTCTAACAATAATCCTGCTGGGCTACAGGAGACGAAAGGAAAGGTTGTAGCATGTCAGTTGTTTCTAACATACAGGAACATTTAAATATTGGGTAATGAACTATACATATATTTCATAATATATCAGCAATTAGTAAAGCACAAATGAAGCACTTTTTTGTAATTCAAAAGTGTGGTGAAAACAAACATTTTAATTGGATTAAAACAAATCAAAACACTTTACTTGGTGATGCAAACATAATAAATGTTTACTGAAACCAGATTTCCACACATTATTGTTTTTGTGCCATATAGTTTTACCAGTAAAAGTGTATGTCTGTGCAAATTTAGCGCCCCTTTCAATGGAAAATGTGCTGTCTGTAAATGGCAGCGCGCTACCACACTAGTGTTCCAAAATGCACTCCCAGCTACATATCACATTCTTACCACTCTCCTGCTGAACAGGCATGGCATATTTGCTATGCATATTTTTTTGTATGATGCTTGAATTTTTCACAGTCCCTGTGACCAAAGGGATATGACATTAATGGCAGCACCCCCACTCTAAACTAAACTGTGTCCATGTGCATGTAGGTAGTCCCACACCCATGTGTACCTTATTGTCTCTGCACCCAGGGGACATAAGTAGGTGGAGAAAAGGTTTCTGCACTACAAGTTGGTGACTATATTTCATTCAAATCACTTGGTGATAGAGTAGAGATTTTTCTAATGTTAAGGCACTGCAGTTCTGAAGACTATATTTAAACCAAGAATGTAAAGCAGTTTTTGACTTCTGCTTTTAAGCAGAAATGCACGGATTGAATGTAGTTTAGTTTGTTTGTTTCCTCAATTTATGTGGGCACAAATAATGTTTTTAAAAAAGTATTAAAACATTATCAATATTTATAGTAATACAGTCATAAACTAATACATAGGTGTGTATGTGTGTAAGGCGCTTCATTGATGGAGAGGCTGTAATCAGAACATTATTTAAACTCCTCCATCAACAAGGAAAATACAAGCACTCCTCCAAACTTTCGGTTGGGATTGAAATGGTTAAGAAGGTAGTTATATCTGGACCGTTGGCCTCCTGGGAGTCCTGCAATACTGAAAATTAAAAAAATATTTTGTCATGGGAGCTTTTTCTCCCATTAGTCATTTTGGTACTGTGGGCCCAGTCCTGGTCCTGCAGTATCAAGCAATCTAATAGGCTGGCCACAACTCTTAAGAAAAGTTGCAGCTGCCATTACCAAACTTGAGTACTTGGTACCTATGTCCTGACAGGTTTTGTGAAAAGGGGCATAAAGGGGAAGGGTCGAGACACCCTGATCACCAGGACCTGGGGGGGCGGGTGCACCAAGGGACCATCCTCCCCCCCAAGAGAATAAAAAAAATATTAGGCTGCGGGTACCAAGGTGCTCCCAGGGGACACAGCTTGGCCCTCCCCTGATATACCTGCAGTACTCCAGGAGTACTTCAACCCATTGTGCCACGGGTAGCATACAAGTTTCCCTAGAGTGGTTGCATTGTATCGAAGTACCATGAAACGGAAGTTTGTGCCGCAGGTACCACAGTACCCGAAAATGAATTTAACAAAACAGAAAAGAGTACGCAGATCTGGTGACAATGCAAGACGTTGGCTGACTGTGGCAGTGCTGTGTGTAGGGCTTAGCCTGAGGCAAGGCCCTGTGGCCATCCCCCACTACGCATGGCTTAAGGGGGTTTGCCGTCTAGATGCAGAGATGTCATCAGTGACATCATCAATGATATCATTGAACATGTCATAGGTGAGGTAATATATGAGGTCTTAAACCATGCATGGCAGGGACGTAAGTTATAGTTAGCTCAGTAAGCTCAGTGAAGTATAACTTGTGAATGTCAGTATTTTTTTATTGCTAAACATTAGTTTTGTCTCAATTCAACACCTAATTAAAGCACTTTAACCTTTGTTTTTTTTCATTGAATTTCTGGGGTTTTGTGGTCTGGCTTGACAGTGCAACTGTCGCCAGACAGTCCTTTAGTTTTATATAGTTCCTCCTTCATTTCTTTGCTTCTCCTCTTTTTATTTTATTATTTCTTAAGATGATACTACAGCTCTCCAGGCAGTGCTAACGGTTCACTTGCTTGCCACTCCGTTCCTCTAAACCAGGAGACCATGATGGAATATTGTTGTCCATAGTGTATCACTCTTTTACCACTTCAAGATGGCCAACATATTGATTCTAAATGTGGTAGACATGCTGGAACTTAAAAAATGATAGACTGGTTACTATACCTCTGTGTGATGGACACCTACAGCTAAGTTTAGTTTAGTAATTGCAAGCATATGCCCACCATATTTAGACTGCAGAAGGTTTTCTTTTTTCTATGTGTATTCTTTTGATTTATTGTGCATATGTTGTTGAAATATTGTGTTTTATTGAAAATGTGTCAAACGGTGGATGCAAGAATGAGTCAGTGGATAGATACATAAGGGCAAAGATGAGAGACAGTGTATGTGTAAGAGGCACTTTCATTCATAAGCCAGACTAATTGGCATTGCCAATGCTTGTTTTTAACATAAACTAAGATTTTATTACCATACCTAACTATAATATCACATTAACCTTTGTTTTTTCACTGAATACGATGTTATAGAATACACAAGAGGCCTAGAGTGACATCAAGGGGTTCTTGTGACATTTATAAACCACAAAGTCGAAGGCTTAATAAATGTAACCTTTGTGATAGCAAAATAGAACCATGTTACACATGTTACGCATTATGTGTGTTTTATATAATATAACTGACTAATTGATTTTTATACAGATTGGAAAGATTTGGAGCATTTGGACCGTATCTATTTAGCATCCGTTTTTTGCCTGGACACAGATATGTCTGTCTATATTTTGAGAATTGTGTGTTTTTGTTTGGGATTATGTGCTAATATTTAAGTTGTGTTTTATGCAGCAATGTGTATTATTATAAGTCAACTTTTAAATGCAAAATGCATTGTAAGGAATTTAAAAACATTCTTTGTGAATTGCACTTTTCTTATGTAATACTTTGACACTATAGAGTAGGGTAACAGGACATATGTAAAGATATAAAATAAATTGCATTGTGGGACAGAGTCACTTTTTGCAAAAATCTTCCTCAGAGATTGGGGGGGGGAGCTCTGCAGGCTAGAGCCCTATTGAGATGAGAAGTCACATAGGATGTACTACGTACCAAGTGAAACTCTCACCTGACTTATTCATGCAAATTAAAGCCATGCAGCCCATTCACATGACCAATCCCAACTACTCATTGAGGAACCCCCATACAGTCTGTCGCTAACTTTATCTGTTGCTAAGAAGGACCTTAGGCTACCCCACCACTATGAGATGAGATGTAGCTACTGCATTGGCACCTATGGGACCTAGAAGGTATGCAAATCTCTCTCGCTCCTAAACCAGTCATCCTTGTAACCTGGCACATTGAAAAACCATACATCATTAATCTCAAAAACAAAATTATTTCTGTAAGAAGATACCTTACTAGCAGACGCTCTCTTGTTCCAAGCAGTTGAAGCAAAGCTCACAAGTAAGAAAACGCCCCCTTTTAGACACTAAACTCCCACTTGACCACCTTGAAGGACCTCTCTCGATTGGAATGAGAACAGTTTCATTCAGATTGACTAGGAGTATCTTACCCTGTAAGTAAACAACGCAGCAATATCCATGGCCCGCATGTCAAGCTGACACAAAAAGGAGGTGACAGCAGAATGAATCACTGATATCACCAAATCCCTCTCCCTTGTAGTAATCTACAGAGATATTAGCCACCCCCCAGAGAAAACTTTCACTCAAGCTAAGAACCTTATGAAAACGAACGGTTCACACCGCCCCCAAAAACGTGAATGAGGCATTAAGAAGACCATAGGATGCTACAGAAGGAATTGGTATAGAAAACAAAGATAGCGCATGGAAGACCATTTCCTGGAGCAGCAAATGATACAACCCCACAACAGGAATTAAACTTCAAACACCACTAAGGAATTCTTAAGAAAGCTGAAAATGGCACAAAGAGTACTTCCTGTATTGCCTCCACTGGCATTTGTCATGAAGAGCAGTTGGGGAAATGCAGGCCTATTTTCGATTTAAAAAAAAGAAACTATCAGGTACATGCATCAACAATTTTTGCAAGCGCAAACGGTGCGATTCGCAAAAATCGGCCGCTTGCGCCCGCAAAAAGGGCTTCTGCGATGCATCAACCTGTCAGCCTCTCGCAATTTAAGAAATCGCAAATCATTGAGATTTCTTAAATTGTGATTGCATTTAAGGAATTGCAAATTGCGATTCCTTAAATGCAATGTATGATGGAATCGCAAATTGCGATTTTGCTAATAGGGGGCTCAAATTACCATCAATTTGTTCCTGATGGAAATTTGCAAAAACTTTGAAAAATGTACTAAAGTGCATTTTTCAAAGTTGTAGGTTGTGTGTGCGCAGCATGTGTGCACAGATCAATGTCATTGGTGCATCAGGGTGTCCTTTTGACACCCTTGCACCCTTAAAAGTGCATGCGCAATTTGTGAGTACCTATTGGTACTCGCAAATTGCGCATGCAGTCTCCCATCAATCTCCCGCAATTTGCGAGTCGCAATTAAGGAATGTTTGGAAATCACTAATTTTATAGCGATTCCCTACATGCATAGGCTTTTGCAATTCCTTAATTGCGATTCCTTAATTATCGTAATTAAGGAATCACTACATTGATGCATGTACCTGTAAGGGCCATATGTATCAAAAAAGAGTTTTGCGATTCTCAAATTGCGATTTTTAGCAAATCACAATTAGAGACTCGCAAAATGCAATGTATGTCGGATTTGCAAATAAGGAATATCTTCCATATGGCACTTTAAAAAAATCAAAAAAGTGTTTTTTTAAAGAAAATCGCAAATCACCACCAACTTGAAGTTGGTGGTCATTTGCAATTCCTTAAGGACAAAGAGCAAATTTCTGGTCCTTCCAGAATTGCATTGAAGGAATCGCAATTTGCAATTCCTTAATTGCATTCGCAAGATAGAGAATCGCAAATTTTGCGATTCTCTATTTTGCGATGGACTTTTGGGATGATACATCCCAAAAGGCTTTTTACCATTCGCAAACAGGCAGATTCTGAGAATCTGCCCGTTTGCAAACGGGAAAAAGGCTTGATACATATGGCCCTAAATACCTTCCAACGATCGTCCAGCAAACCTCCGCTAACTGACAACAACTCCACACTTCAACTGAACACAAGCATTGGCATAGCCAATAGGTCTCGCCTTTGGGACCTTTTAAGTGTTTAGCCATGCAACAGTTGCATAACTAAATACTTATAAGGTCCCAAAAGCGAGACCTATTGGCTATGCAAAGCGGCCGTGCGACCGTGAAAGTGAAAGTGATCGCGATCGGGATCACGCTCAAACATCAAAGCGGCCATGCGGCCGCGAAAGTGAAAGTAATCGCGTCAAGCGCACGCCCGCGCACATGCACTGTAGCTCTAGGCTGGCCTGGTAGCACTTTTTGGAGCCCTCTCAATAAGTCTCGCCAGACCAGCGCATGCGCTGGGTCAGGCGAGACCTAAAAAACCCCATTGGATGTTTCTATACCAATAACACAGTATGAGAGCGAGGAATACACTAGAAATATCAACAACCGTATTGACTCAGCTGTCAGCCCAAATCATTGCCAACTGCTCTCACACCCTCAAAAACCTGATCACAGTCTACATCCGCAGCCAAACTTTGCCCAAGTTGCTGAAAAACATGAAGATCGCCTGAATCCCTCAGTGCCTTCTTTAATGTCCTGTGACGTATCGTGACAGGCGTCGGCTTGCACCACAAGTGGTTCTAGGAACAGTAAGAAAGAGCCAGAGAGTAAGAAGTTTGCCCAGATCTTCGAGACGCTTCTATATTTAAAACAAATGGTAAGAGCTTCCCTTGAACACATTCCTAACCGGGCTACGCGTCCTCGTGCTTGGGGCGAGCGCTGCTCCCTGAGCTGCATCGCCCTTCACATTACAAACTGCGCCCTACTCCTAGGCCTTCATTATGAGCAGAGTGTTATCCAACCCTGCATTGCAGGCATAGTAAAGGGCGGCCCAAAAGCCACGCGTCGTGATTATATCACAGTCACCGGAAGCTCCCTTGTTGTGTTGCCAGTCTTGTTATTCCGCGAACTCTTCCCCGGCGAGATGCAGCCCCGCGTCTCAGGCTGACCCCGGCCGGTGTTCCATAATGGATTGCTCCCCTCGGCAATGTGCTCCCCCTAAGCATGAGCGCATGCGTATTTCTTCGCGCACGCGCATGCATCAACAAAACATTCAGGCTGTATATCAGGCTATCAGGATCTGCTCCCCAGCGCACAAGTCAACGCGCATGCGCGGAAGCATTGCCCTGCGCATGCGTCTTTGTCATGTATTCAAAGCTCCGGTGGCAACGTTACCTATTGTGGTTACCTAACCGTTACCAGTGATTGTGGATGTTGGTGCGTGGTGGCCGTTCGAGGAAGAAAAAGGTCTGTCTCTTCCTTTTCACGCCTATATATAGATAAGGTTCGCCCCTTTGTGGCCGTTCGGGACGGGCGGGTGGGCAGAAAAGACTTTTCCTTCTTACGAGAAGACGAGTACAGTGTCAGCTTCCGCTCTGCTGCTGGCAGCTGCCCCCATCTCTCTCTCTTTCTTCCTCTTCCCCCTCTTTCTGTCTGTCTCGCTCCTTCTCAGTTGCTGAAAACCGTAACTTCAAGCTCTTACCCTATCTTTCCTTTAATTGTTCCCCTATGAAATGGATCCAAAAAAGAAAGAAACTCTTTTACTGTAAATGTCTTTTTCTGACATTTTACTATTGTAAAGTGCAGCCTCGGGCAGAGAGAAAAAAACGTCAGAAATACGAAAAATAACTAAATAAAGCAAGCCAGAGTGGTCGCAAAGTGGCCAGATTGGTTGTATCCACACCCAAACATATTGGGGCTACTTTACAGAGTTTGCCAGTAAAACGCTTCTTTCATTTTCTCATCTTTTTTTGAACAACGGGGCCTATTTACAAAGAAGTGACAGAGCAGAGGCGTTAGCCTTCTTGGCTAACGCCGCGCTACGCCACTTTTGAAACGCAGGGCTGCACCCTATTTACAACAATATGGTGCAGTCCTGAGTTTCCCCCTGCGTTTGTCGCTAATTTCAGCTGCCTAGCGCCAACAGTCACTCTTGCACCATAGTGCAAGGGCGCCTGTGCTGGAGGGAATGATTGTTCATGTTCAGGAAGGTGCCCCTTCCTGCACATAAACATTCTTAAATGGTGATTTATAACTTCTATGTGGCTGCTATGTGCAGCACATATAGAAGTTGCAACGCGTCAATTTTTACATTATTGATTATGTGCAGGAAGGGACACCTTCCTGTACATAAACAATCATTCATGGTCTTATGCTGTTTTTATGTGAGCTGCACAATGCAGCACACATTAAAAAACAGCAAAATCGAGGAGAAATAAAGCATTTCTACTCGTTGCGCCCTGTTAAGACCACGTTGTTCCTGCTTACATTTATCATGCTTTACTTAATCTTGCATTCCATATGAGTAATTGCTTTTTGTAAGATGTTATTACTTTTTTCAGGCAGCATATTACTCTTGTCTAGTGCATAATTTGAATTGAATCTCATCCAGGTGTTTATAGCGGGTCAGTGCAGTGCGAGTTTCTCTCAGTGGGGCAGTATGTTGCTCAGTGGGGGAGAGGATGTGGCGCTATGGCTAGAGGTATCAAATTTAGAACTGGGGAACCAGGTTCAGCCTTCACAACCAGCCCACCAGATCACTCTACTTAGGGAGCACATTCCCATGCTAGACCACAGAAGCCCCCGTCAGACTGTACAAGTCCTGTTGTCTTCGCACCAGCAGGTGGACCCTAGCGATAGCAAGTGTGGGTTAACCTCGAAAGCCTGTCCATCACAATCCGTGCTGAAGTTCACCTCCAGTCTTGCGGGCAGGCCTACAAAGCAGCGCACCCCAGAGTGACAGTGACTCTGTCACAGGACCCTTGAAGCCAGTCCCCCTCACCCATTGGTATCTCCATAGGCCTTGTTTCAGCAGTAGTAGCTGCCACTCACCATGGATCGGCAGTGCAGGATTTGCAAGCACAGCAAACTAAGTTCACAAACTTCACGGTCTCTGCTTCATGCACAAGCACTTTTAATATGGGCTGCCTGCTTTGGGGCCAACAACATTATGCAGCAATGGAGAATAAAATGATGCCGCAGTCTTGACTAAATTAAGGCTGCAGCGTAATACAGTATATTTTCTGATACTTTATTATTTTTATATGTACTAACAGTCTCTGCACATATTTTGTCTCATTAGTTCCAGTGTAACATACAAATGCAGCAGTGAGAAAGGTGACCAGTCAACCTTTTGAAAGGGCCAACCACTTTTCAGCGACATAAGTCAAATTGTTTAGTTACTTTTGATCCGTTTAAGCTACAAACAATTTATTAGTTAAAATCATCAGATTATGCAGCAGAGGATGTATTATGTGGCAAATATGGCAAAGCCATAATTATGTTGAAAATATTTAAAAACTAGGATATATTGCCGTTCATGTTTGAATTGCTCTTATGGAAAAAGGGAGAAGTGATGATGATGATAGAAACTGCATGGCTCGGACACAACTGGGTTGTGATTCCACTTTGTTGCATATTTAGGGCATTCTGTGATTGGAAACATATCCCACTTTTTGAATATATTTTAATGTCAATAGCTCATTAAATCTTTAATAAACCAGTGTATCCATTGGTTGAATTAAATAATGCAATAAGTTGTAATTGGCCAGTGAAATGCCAAACAAATACGAAAAATTGGGATGTTTGGCTCTTTCTGGCCACACCTCTGACTCCACCCACTGACCCATTCCACAGGTTATTCCCGCCCTCTGATTCTCCGCCCACAGTTCCCCTACTTTTTTTTCCCCACTTCGACCACTGTGAAAACCACCCACTTGTTGGAAATGTTGTCTTTATATGACAGTTTTGAATTCCAAAGTGCAGCCTAGCGACGGATAGGAAAAAAGGTTCAACATAATTAAATAAAGCAAGATCGAGTGGTCGCAAACTGGCCAGATTGGTTATTATTCACACCCAAACACATTAGTGCCACTTTTACAGAGTTTGCCAGTGAAGCGCTATTTTTTTTTTTTGGTATGTTAGTTTGAACAATATTGTTTTCCCCGTATGGGGAAGCGCACCATTCCTGGAGGTACTGCAATACTTAGTTGGCATGTGGAGTGGAAATTGTTTAATGTGATCTGTGTCAGCTGTTTTTCTCACTTTAGTTTATAAAATGTGTACCGCTGCTCTGTTCAGGGATGTGGTCTTTTTAAATCGTACTGCTGTCATGTTAACTCTTGAGGCAAAAATACTCATTGATTTCTGAATAATGTAAAAAAATGTTCACCACGTTGTTCCTGCTTACGTTTCACTCGCGTTACTTAAACTTGCATTCATTTTAAGTGTTTACTTTTCGAAGGCTTTTTTTTTTTTTCCAGGCAGCATATTACTTTTGTCTAGTGCGTAATTTGAATAGGGTCTCATCTAGTTGTTTATAGCGGGGCACAATAGGGTTGTAGCTAAAAGTACTGCAAGTTTCTCTCAGTGGGTCAGTATGGTGTTCAGTGGGGAGAGGATGTAGCACTATGGCCAGAGTTGTTGATTTTGGAACTGAGGAATTATGGTTCAGCCTTCATGACCAGTCCACTCCCCAGAGGGAGCGCATTCCTATGCTAGACCTTAGAAGGCCCCACTACACCTTAGGAGCGCTGCTGTCTCATAGCACCAACAGGTGGACCCTAGCAGTGGCATTTGTGGGTTAACCTTGAATGCCTGTCCACTAAAATCCGTACTGCAGTTGACCTGCAGTCTTCCGGTCAATCCTACGAAGCAGCACATCCTAGAGCAACAGTGACTGTCACTGAGGTCACAGGACCATTGATGCCAGTCCGCCTCACCCTTTGGTACCTCTATTGGCATTGTTTCAGCAGTGCAACTCACCAGGGATTGTCAATGCAGGATTTGCACGCACACCAATCTAAGTTTGCACGCTTCAGGCACAAGCACTTTTAACTAATTGTTCTAGCAGGGAAGCCAGGAAAAAATAATAAGTTTTCCGATTTTTACATTCCTCATTCAGCTACCAGATTATCATGTCTTGCCCTCTTACACTTTACATTAAAGGTTAATTTTAATAATGTGTTTTTCTTTAATTTGTGGCGCTTTAGTTTACAGCGTGTGACATCCAAAAGCCACAACGAAGCTCGGATTATTTGAGCTCTGGCTCAAAGCTCTCAGTGGCTCGCACACATTTTAGTTTAATCTCACACCACCTGCACTCGGTGGGAATGTGGATACTGCCAAAGTGTTAATTATCTTCCCTGTTTGTGAGGGGAAAAGTAGGCCAGGAAATCAGATTTTATAGGGAACACTCACCTAGAACAGCCTGGTGTGTACTGGGTGCAGTGAAACTACAAATACTGGTCCTGCCACTGTGGGACGGATCACATAGACCGCCCTTTAGTTATGTGGTCTGCTGATATGATTCCTTACTTCCCAAAATTCTTGGTCTTTGCAATGTTTGTAGATTGTCCGGTATTTTAAGCCATCTTTCTCATTGTTGTTTATTTCCCACTTTTCCTTTGGATTGTTTACGACTCCCAGCCATTGCCACCCCTGTTTATTTATTATTTGTCCTGTATCTGACAAATGGGAGCATTTTGATGTTGTTGCCATGTTTAGTGCTCCCGTACCGAGGGGGTTGTGACACAGGGCGGGAGCGTGGCCTGTCGGTAAACGGATGGTGCGTGCATTCTTTTAAATGGAAACCTCTTGAGAAGGGCGACTGATAAATAGGGGCCTGGGGGAGGAGGGATGTGACGTTTCCCTCATTGGAAAGTCTTTCATTAACTCTTCAATACTCTTGTGATTCAGTCGCACACAGAATTCTATTGAGTGGTTGACTTGCATCAATGCACTTGCCTTTCTGTCAGTGCATTAAAAAGGCTTCCAATGTGTCCATAATTGTTTCCTGAGGCAAGCATGAGTTCCTGAATCAGACTGTATGACCCAGTGTGTAATAATTGTATAGCTCTTCAATCCCTGGCGGCACAGCACCCCGGATAATGTGCTGCACAACTGAACACTTATAAGGTCCCAAAAGTGCAACCTATTGGCTATGCTGATGCTTGTTCACTCCAGTGAACTCCACAAAGAGCTGATGACTCACCTGATGGTTTTTGGTACAATCTGTATAGAAAGTCCGCACTCTCGTGCTCCAAGTACTGCACCAGGCGACACATTTGTCCTAACAACTGGCTTTATTAATTTTACTTAAGGGATGCCTGGCTGCCAAGAGGATATCAACCACCTCTGGAGTAAGATCAAACATGTTCCGCTGTCGCCGCTCAATCTCCATGCACGAACATGGATTTTTCAAATGCCTAGGCTGGGAACCCAGCCCTTCTAAAGCAATAGCAGGTTCTCCCGTGGACACAGCCACATCAGTGGACAGATACTCAAACCCAGGAATTCTGATTATCATACCCTCCGTGCCCAATTGGGGTCCTCTGAGTCCAAGTTATCCAAGTTGGTCCTAATATTCTTGAGTGTGAGACAGGAGTGGTATCGACAGGAAGGCAAACAGGAGTCTGGTCGGCCGCGTCTAGGAGGCCGGCATCCAGGGCTCTGCCTTGGCCTGGGTCCGCTCCTTCTTGAGCAACCGCCATCAGGCGGTTCGGCTCTCTCAGTTCTCTGCTGACGAGGTTGAGGTAACCTGTGGCGTCCCGCAGGGCTCCTCCTTATCCCCCCTTCTTTTTAATTTATACCTTACCCCCCTTATTCGCTCTTTACGAGGCAGCTGTGTCACCGCGTTTAATTATGCGGATGACATCCAGCTGGTCTTCGATATTAACTCCACGGCCCAGTCTATCGACAATTTTCAAACTACTCTTTGTTACATCAGTGACTGCATGGGGGCGAATCATTTGAAACTTAACCCTGACAAGACAGAACTCCTGCTTGTCGGGGGTACAATCAACCCCTGGAACTCCACCTTTTGGCCCACAAGGTTGGGCACCCCCCCTAATCCCGTCAGCTCAGTGAAGAGCCTTGGGATCATCATTAGTAATGATCTCTCGATGAAATCCCAGATTGGTGCGGTGGTGTCTTCCAGCTTTTTCCAGTTGAGAAAAATCCATAAGATTGCCCGCTTCCTGACCACCGAAGCCCTCACCCTGGCATTACTGGCGCTAGTCATCTCCAGGATAGACTATGCCAACTCCCTCTATGTTGGCATACCAGTATACCAATCAAAGAAGCTTCAACTGGTCCAGAACCAGGCAGCACGGCTCATTCATCACCAACCCAAACACCAAAGTCCTTTGTTGGTACAGGACCCTTGTTCATCTCTTCACTTTTGCACCCATATGTTCCTTCTCGCAACCTTCGTTCCGCCCACCTGGCTCTACTCCAGATCCCAACCTTCAAACGTAAAAAACAGGGAGGACGAAGGTTCTCATTTCTTGCCCCTTCCTTTTGGAATGCCCTTCCACTAAGTTTAAGACTGGCCTCCCCCCTAACCCACTTCAGGTCTCTCCTAAAAACCCACCTGTTTCGCATAGCCTATAACTACTCTCCTTAACCCCTTGGACTGTTTGTTTTCTTTTCTCTTTGCTTCCAGCGCCAAGAAACCGTCTGGTGTTAGCCGCGCTTTATAAATTCTTTTTACATTACATTACATTACATTACATAAGGCGGAACGCACATCTGAGTGAGAGATGCCTTGGAAATATTGTTCTGCAGAAGTGCTGACATTGCTCGTTCTTGATGGTGGCAAATAGATCAAGCCAAGTTTCTGCCCATTCGTGGAAGAGAACCTGCCGTTGCCTCCAGGTGTAATTGCCGCTCGTGATCCACTAGGCGCTGTCTGCTGAGCCAATCCGCCAAGACCTCTGGCCTCCTGGTCAGAATACTGCTTTTCCCCTCATGCAGCACCCCCGTTGAGTGCCTGCCCCCAGCGCTGCAAGGTTGGTGCTCGAGGCTTCTGTGCCTCCTCCCGCTCGTCTCTGCTTCTGTGCCTGATTCTTTCCTCCTTATTCTTGTCTTTTAATTTTTCTTTTCCTTTTCCTTTTCATGTTCTTTTTTGCCTTTTTCTTGTTCCTTTATTTATTCTTCCCAATTCCCCCTTCTTTTTTTTTTCCTGCGTTTTTCGTCACTGCTGCCCCCACGTGTTGGCGCTCCCGCCTCTCAGCTGTCCCACCGTCCCAATATTTAATGTCAGCAGTGGGTGCACCAAAGGCAAGCCGGTCTGCGTCCCGACCAGTGCCAGGGACCCTGGTCCTTCGACCCACCAGCACTACAGCTCCCCGATCCTCTACGCACTCAATGCCAGCCAAGACAACTACAATCATTCTTCACTTATCGACACACACAGACCTTTTACCTGCTGCCACTGTCGGCACTTCTTCGCCTTCACTGAGACCCAGGACCCACCTCAACCCACCCGCCACAACTCCACTGCACCCCAAACCATGCAATGAATCTTCCTCAACGTGGACTCCCTCCACAAACATATCGTTGACCTCCTTGACAGCACTTCCACTGACCTCGCCTTCCTCATAGAAAACTGGACGAGCGCCGTCTTGGGACCGGACATCGTGATCGCAATCCCTGAAGGCTCCAACATCACCCGGAAGGACCGCCACGGAGGAGGCATCGCCATTGCTCACAAATCCAACTTCCGACTGAGCACCTACACTGACGGGCCCACAGACATGATGGAACACCTTCACTTAAAGATACAGCCCAACCCGACCGCCATCTTCCGAGGCACCCTCCTCTAAGGACCCGCACACCTTTCTCCGACTCCATCACCAACATCACCCCGCATGACCTCGCCTCCACCGACCTACACCTTGCAGGGACACCTCAACTTCCACGTTGACAACCTCCAAGACCCCAACTCCTCCTCCCTCCTGGACAACCTCATCAACATCGGATTTAAACAGATCGTACCAGAACCCACACATTCATCAGGACACACCCTCGACCCCATTTTTACAGCAGGAAACTCCATCACCTTCAGCCCCACCACTCAACTCCCATGGATGGACCATCATTGCGTCCACTTCACCTACAAAGCCAACATCACTCGCAAATGTCCACACCAGCTCCAATGCAGGAATTGGAAACCACATCCCCGATGAACAGCTCCCGCATCCCTCATCTGCTCTGCTCCCACCACCGTGGACGACGACCCAACCACGCCTTCTTCCACCACAAAATTAGAACAACCTCCAGGACAACCTACACGCGGAACCTACACCCACCATTCCCTACACCATGCGGCCTACAATCGACAGCTGGACCGCCCTCTCCATCAATGACACCCTGAAGACTATGAAGTCAGTCCACTCTGGGGCCCCACTGACCCTTGCCCCCACCACATCTCCCACAGAGCTGCCAACATCATTGACCCACTGAGCTTCTACGAATCATCAACCGCTCCTTCGAGACCTCCTTCCCCGGTGACTAGAAACACGCCAATATCAACTCTCTCCTTTTTAAAAAAAACCCTCAGCGGACCCCACCAACCTCCAAAAACTTCAGACCAATCTCCTTACTCCCTTACCCGGCAAAAGTCATTGAAAAAGTCTTCAACAGCCAGTTTGCCTCCTTCCTAGAAGAAAACAGCATCCTCGACTCGTCCCAATTTGGCTTCACGTAAAATCACAGCACCGAAACCGCCCTTCTCGCTGTGACAGACGACATCTTCTCCCTCCTCGACAGAGAAGAGATTGTGGCCCTCATCCTCTTGGACCTCTCCGCAGCCTTCCACACTGTATCTCATCACTCCCTAGCCCAAACACTACATGATGCAGAAATCCAGAACAAGTACCTATACTGGATCCTCTCATTCCCATCTGTCAGTATGAAGCAGGTCAGACTCCCACCCTTCCTCTCGTATCCCACACCGACCATCTGCGGAGTTATCCAAGTATCCTCCATCAGCCCCACCCTGTTCAAGATCTACATGGCCCCGCTCGCACCCATCGTCGGATCCCACGGACTCACTATCCAATAAACCCAATATCTCCAAACACAACTTCCAAGAAGTAATGGAAGCTGTCGCCAGGTGGATGAAGAAAAGCTGCCTACAACTCAACGCGGACAAAAGTGAAGTACTCCTCATAAGCCCACACCCAGATGCCTGTAATGACTCCTTGTGGCCCCCACCTTCTGGAACCCTCCCTCCCCCACCACCACACACGGAACCTCTGAATCATCCTGGACTTAAAACTGCCAAATAAACGCCTTGTCCTCCTGTTTCCACACCCACCGTTCCCTACGAAAGACCTTCAACTCGATTCCTTTTGAGCACAGGAAAACTGTCATCCACGCCCTCCTCAGCAGCTGTCTGGCCTACGGCAATGCACTCTACGCTGAGATCAACAAGAATCTTACCCCAAACAAAACGTCCAGAACGCCTGCACTAGACTACTACTCAACCTACTTCGCCACATCACCCAACACCTGCGGACACTACATTGGCTCCCCATTGAGTATAGAATCCCCTTAAAGCTTCGCCCACAAAGCCCTCCAAAACACCAGACCTACCTATCTTGTTTTACGCACCCCAAAGATCCCTCCGGTCAGCCCAGCTCTCCCTTGCTATGGTGCCGCTCATCAAGAAGACTAGAACAGGAGGCAGTTCCTTCTCCTTCCATGTGGCCAGGGTATGAAACATCCTCCCACCTCACCTCCAACAGACGCCAACACTCTCCAAATTCACGCAGGACCTCAAGACCTGTCTCTTCGACTCAGTGAACATCCGGGACCTGCACGTGCCCCCTGCCCCTCCGAGCGCCTTGAGACCCTTCGGGTGAGTAGTTGCGCTTTACCATCCTTGATTGATTGATGGCCCTCTACTCCAGAAGGTTGATGTGGGGCTGGGACTTCGACAGAGGCCACTGATTCACCCCCCCCCCCCCCCATCTTTCACAGATCGCCACTCTCAAACCAGAAGCAACGCATTGGTCACTGTCCGCTCTGGGTAGGGAAGGCTCTACTGCTGACTCAATCACAGTTCAGTAAGAATCACTGAAGATCTTTTGCAGTGTCTTCCAAAATATCAATTTAGTCTGAGATGTCCCCTTGATATTAAGCCCACTGAGACTTCCGATCCCGCTCCAGAGCCCACATTTGCCACTTGATGTGCTGGAGGCTATCAGTTCCCCAGCCTTAGAGTTGGCCTTAGTCCAGTACCACAGTGTTACATTGAAGGATGCTACTTTGATGTTCAAACATGTATGTAAATATGAGTACTAAAACATGCGGCCTAAACCTGT
Organism: Triturus cristatus; assembly: GCF_964204655.1. Lineage (NCBI taxonomy): Eukaryota > Metazoa > Chordata > Amphibia > Caudata > Salamandridae > Triturus > Triturus cristatus. The sequence continues at coordinate 154,040,293 of NC_140580.1, forward strand.
ATATTATTTTTAGCTTTGTACATCAGGCTTTCCATCCTCCTGTTAAACATTGAGGGATTCTGCTTTGTGAGGTTTGAGTGTGGCAAGCATAAGCCATGTGGAGCAAGTGAAGTCTCTTCAAAATTCACATAACCACACTTCTTGTTGCTTTGTTTTCCATGGAAAATAATTTCGTGTTTGTTGGTATTCCTCTCTGCATTTCTTTAAAATGCGGAAGATCTTCACCTTATTCTTAGATTTTCTCCTACACGTTGTACATTAACTGTTGCACCTTATGTGTTTGAGCATGACGGTTCAGAATCCACATGCAGCAGATGATTGATCTTCAAAATTCCTCCAACTTTATTTTTTAAACATGGGTATTTTCAACTTTTTACATTAGATTTTCGCTTGCCCATTCCACATGAAGAGTTTTTTAGATTTTTCTCTTGCCTGTTTTATATTGGGTTGCTGCTTTGTATCTGCACATCTTCGCCCACAGACACAGGCCAGCACGGACGCGTAGGCCGTTGCTGCCGATTTCGATTCACCACTGAGGCTACGCGGAGCGACCTCTGCCTCGGGTCCAGAGAGGGCCCTGTAAGACCTGGGACACTTTTCTTGTCATCTTGCTAGGGCTGTGGTGCGTCCATCCCTGTTCTTCTCCAGGTCTCTTCTCCCCTCTAGGAGTTATTCTGAGCTCTAAGAGCAGCCACCTTCTCACGGTTCTGCTCCTGCTGCCTCATACCGCATATCCTCATTATGCCTCGCTCTTTCCTCTGCCTGTTTGCTATACTGCTGTTACCTCCCAAGTGTGCCGCGTTCTCTCGTGCCTGATTATTAGATATCCTAGTGTTCCGTGCTCTCCCTACTGACCTGCCGGTAATACTGTTTACCCCTTCATTGTGCTTTGGCCTCTCCACTCCTTATTGTTAGACTGTGTTTGTTAAAAATCTGGTACATTGTCTCCCCTCATTATTTCTCTCTCTCACCCCTCTCTCTCTCTTCCCCCTCCCTCCCTCGTCACCAACTCTACCTGTAGGAGAGTAGGATCTGCTTCTTATAGTTACCCCCACTTTTTGCTGATGTTTCACTGTTTTTTGACTTATGCTGTGGTCCTGATTGGCAGGATCCCAGTCAGACTATCTGATTTCCCTCTAAATTGATTCCATGTACTTTAGGTACACTCCAGATTGGATACTGGGGTACCCTTATGAGTCCCTAGTATACGGTACACTATGTACCAAGGGCATAGGTACCCCAGAGGTCTACCAGGGTCTGCAGCATATATTATGCCACCTCTGAGCAGCCTTCCAAAATGACACCACAGGTCTGCTACTGCAGCCTCAGTAAGGTGGTGCATTCACCCCTTACTGTGGTATAGGTTACCTATATAAATTTTGATCACACACATATAAACCTATAAGTCTTAACAATCCTGAAGGCAGGGTGCTTTGTTTTCATGTGAGAGGGTGCCCATGCATGAGCAGATCCCCTCTGCAGCCTTCGGAATCTAATCCCCAGGGTTGTATGTGATGCAGCCAGATCATATACTATTAAATGCATTATAACCTCGCGGTAAATGCTAACTTTGGAATGGCTGCACAGAAACATGTTGTGTTTGGTGCCAAACACTTTGGAATCATACCTCCCTGCCAGTAACTGGCGTGGGAGGTATGATTCCACCCTACTAGAGGGAGAAACATGACTACACTGGTACCAGCTTAACAGACCCCGGTGCACCACAAAATGGATGCTGCAGACACAAGTCTGCCCTCCTGCTGCTGGACGAAACTCTGGCAGGGGAAGGCCTGACGATCGGTTTCCTGTCACAGGGAGGTGTGACCACCTCCCAGGCAGGCTTTATTGTATTGGGCCTGGGTGGGGGCACTCCAAGAGTGCTTTGATGTCTGCACTGGGGCACGTTTGGTGCCCCTGTGCATAGTCCAGTTCAAACCGGTCCCAGGGGCTACCAGCCCCTGCTCTAGCGCAAAACTGGACAAATGAAATGGGTGTAGCCACCCCTCTTTCCTGACCCTCCCATAGGTGGGTCCACAGAGTGTACAATCCCTTCCTTGGGTATAAAGTAGGAACTCCTGGCTACAGGACTTTAGATATTCCTGGAAGAAACTCTGACACTGAATCCTGGATCTTCGACGATCTACAAGACTAGATAACTGAAGAATCTCCCTTGAAGTAAAGGAGTTACTCCCCTGCTTGTCAGGCACCAAAAAGACGCATCTGTTCGGAGTCCTCAGGAGCTTCGGAGATGCCAACAGAAGACTGTTGCCACACAGGAGGTGGGTTTCCAAGCGTCCATGAGGCTTACATGATTCCTCAGCAAACATGAGACCCGTAGCCCTTGTGGGGACCGTGCAACCCGAACCCCTGGACACTGTGACCATTTCCAGCTGCACACTCTTCCCGGCATTCCCCGAGGCTGTGCTTTGGGCTACTTGTAGTCCAGACCCCGAGCAGCGATTGCACTGAAGATCACTGGCCTACACTCTCCGAGTGTTCCGTGGGCTGTGTTCCGTGGGCTGGTTCCAAGTGTTTTCTCTCAACACCCCTTTCTAGATCTCTTGTCCGTTGACTTGTGGGTCATTGAGAAGGGCAACTTTACTTTTAGCAGGCTTTCCTGATTGCTCCACAAGTTCCCTGACTCTCCATTGCTTGGGGAGTCCCCTGGACCTCGCTTGTCCCCACCGAAGCCTTTGTTCTCTCACCACGTGGGTTGCCACTGCCAAGGCTTGTTGGTTCCAATCCGGTAACTGAGACCCCCTCACTGGACACACTTTGTGGGACAGCTCGCCTGTGGATCCTTGTCGTCGTCGACTTCTCCTGGTCCTCGTGGCAGCAGAGTCCCACTTCACCTGTCTTCAACTGAAGCACACGACATCGGTGGGCATTCGCCTATCTTGCCCCTGGTCACTGGCTATTGACCCAGACTCTGTCCCCTCTGCTTTCAGGTTCTTCCCATCTCGGATCCAAGCTTGGATCTCCTCGGACACTTCTCCTCTTCACGGCAGCAGCACTTTACATCATCTCGCCATTGAAAACAAGGACGACTTCCGACACCCTTTCACACCCATGCACCCGGCTTCCCTGGGTTAGTTAACACGAGTACTCCGGTGCTCCCGTGGGTGTTGACATTAGAACCTTCTATGTCCAAAAGGGTTTGTTCCTAGTCCTCCTCTAAGTGTCCTTAAACTCTAATTTCTCAACCGCAACTTTGTCATAGCATTGTACGGGGCTCTGTAGTATATTGTGCTTATTTACTGTGTTGTATTGATTGCAACATATGTGCTTTGACCTATAATCTCATAAAGAGATTAGTAGGGAGTGTTCAGAAATATATATATATATATATATATATATATATATATATATATATATATATATATATATATATATATTTGCTCCTCTGTCGGGGGAAGATTTGGAAAAGGTTTGAACGGCTTGGTTCCGGCGTGGAGGTACGCACCACCAGCAAGTGTGCCAAATTTGCCCGACCTTTAACCATTTTTGTTGCCCGCGAGAGTGTAAGGGTGGACTGGCGCTACCGAAGACTGTCTCCGGTATAGATCCAAACATCCTTGAAAATGGGTTGAACACGGAGCACAAGTATGAGCTGAAATTAACAAATGTTAATAATTTTCCAACAACGAGGAACCGCCCACTGGAGGGTATGGACTAAAAACTGTTCAAAGAACCACAAGTTCCAGGATGCCTTTCGAACTGTGATCGCGCCCCCTAGAGGGCTATAAAAATAAATTTAGGCAATCATTGTGCATTTGAGCAGTGCCGTGTGTGCTTGGTCTACCTTTGAGAAAGGTCTTTGTAAGACCGAAACGCGTCCGGATTGCCAAAATTATTAAAAAGTGAAAAGCCAACTGTGCGAGTGTGCCTCCTTTGCTCCTCTGCTGGGGGAGAGTTGGAAAATATATATATATATATATATATATCACACACACCTGGTGTAGATCTCCTTTTATTTGGTTATTTAAGAGATTATAGACTGGTAAAACAAGCTGCTTTACATTCCTTCAAAACTTATCTTGAAGGCTGCTCACCATAGCTACCACTAGGATAGCTTTCAATAAAGGTTGTCTTTAACCTATCATCAATAAGGGTTGTTTGGACTGGTGCAAGGTGCCCACTAGAACTAGTGGACAGCATATACCAGGCCAACTTCTCAAACTATCCACATAGCCGGACACACGCCTGACCCCATTTTCACGTCCAGAGACCTGGTCAGGTTCAACCACATCTCGCAGCTCACCTGGGCCAACCACTACAGCATCCACTCCACCATCTCAAGACTTACCAACACTGGCACCATGCTCCCCAATTCCATGCGCAGAAACTTGAAAAATATAGCAGAACAGTGGAACAATACTCTCAACTCTCACCTCCCACAATAAGCTGTGAAAAACTTCATAGAATCCATCGACATAATTACCACTGCCAAGCAAGCCAGATCCAGATAACTTGTCAGAAGAGCTAGCTGGTTAATCGCTGAGCTGAAATCCACCACATGCAACTGTTGGCAAGTAGAAAGAAGTGGCGCATCAGCAATGAGATGGGGAGTCGCACCACCTTCAAGACAGCTCTAAACCAGTACCACCCCCTCCTGATAGAAAAAAAGAACGCTCTAGCTGACCGCATAGAGCCCAGTACAAAACGAAGCAAGGAGCTCTTCGACATCGTGAATGAGTTCTCTAACTCCCCAGCCACCAAGAACTACACCACCCACTCCATAGACATGTGACACCCTGACTAACTACTTCCATGACCAGATCAGTCAACAACGAAAACTTCAAAAGCCTAACCCCCAGCTGCCAACATAATCAGCCTGCTCACACCCACAAACAGAAACCCCCAACACCTGCTCACCAATTGGGACCTTCACAATTCAAGCCACAATCTCCCTTATGAACTCTATGTAAAAAGGTTTACCCACAGACCACTGTCACCACCCCGCCTTCACCCTCAGGAGCAAGACTATTGGCGACAAGCTCAAAGTCCTGAACACCTTCGTTCCCTCAGCATTCTTCCCTGAAGACTGGAGACACGCTTAAGTGCAGCCCCTCCAGAATAAACCATCTGTTGATCCAGGAGAACTGAAGGTCTACCGGCCCATCTCCCTGCACCCGTTTCAAGCAAAGGATCTCAAAGACATTCAACCAGCTACTCGCCAAACACCTAGAACACAACAGTCTCCTGGACTTCTCTGAATCTGGATGCCGAATCAAACACAGCAGAGACAGCCCTCATTGAAGCCACCAACGACATCGGGGCCTTCATTCTCTTGGGCGTATCAGCTGTCTTCAACCCAGTCACCCTTCACATCTTGATCAACAGACTTCACCACATCAGAATCCAGTGAGACGCTCTTAAATGAATCACCTCTCACAGAAGAACTCAGAGAATCCTTCTCGCACCAGTCACCTCTGAGCCGGAGAAGATATGCAGCATCCCACTTGGATCGGTCATCAGCCCCACTCTCTTCAACATGCACATGACCCTCCGCCCGTTCTCCCCCCCCCCCCCCCCCCCGGCAAACACACAGTCAGATCGCCCAGACTCCACATCATCTCCTGTGCCATTGACACCCAGATCATCTTCACACTGTCCGAAGACCCCTCCCCCCACAGACAACTTCCACAGATGTATGAGAAACGCAGCTGATTGGATTAATGGCAGCTCTCCCAAGCTCAGCACACATAAGACTGAAGTCTTCATCTTTGTGGACAACACCTCACCATGAAACAATGCATGGTGGCGTGCTTAACTTGGCCCATGCCCCGCCCCGACAGACCATGCCCGCAACCTCTGCGTCATCTTGAACAGCCATCCATCTATGAAGAAACAGGTAAACGCAGGCTCATCCACCTGCTTCCACACCCTACCCAGCTTGGCAAGATCTTCAATTGGCTCACATTTAACACCAGAAGGACCGTCATGCAGGCCCTTGTCACCAGTAGTCGGGAACACACTCTACAAAGGAGTCACCGCACATCTTCTGAAGAGACTATAGACAATACAAAACTCAGCGGCAAGACTCTTCCTCATCTCGCAGACAGACCAGCATTACACTCAACATCAAGAAACTACACTGGCTCCTGTTTCGGAAGAGATTCCGGTTCTAGATGCTGATCTACTCGTACAAAGTCCTGCACAACGAAGGACCAGTATACATCAACAAAAGCATAACCTTCCACTAACAGACCAGACACCTGCGATCGGCTTCCCTCTTCCTCGCAGACAAGCCCTCTGATGCCCCGTGGTTAATAGTCGAGGACGCTCCTCACACCTGGTGGCAAAAGCTTGGAATGACCTTCCCCTGCACCTTCTGGCCGTTCCGGCAATTCAGAAAATGGCTCAAGTCCTGGCTGTTAAAATGAAAAGAGCACCACAAAGCAGTTCAGCAACTCCAGTGCGTTGAGACCCTCACAGGTGAGATGCCTTGCTTTATAAATCCTTGATTGATTAAGAGGTCCTAGACTGTCCCCTCAATTGCTCTGTGGCACCTGGATAAGTGTAGGGAACTGCAGAAGCCTGAATCCTGCTCTGTACCTACTCAGAGCCTTGCACAGCAGCAATGACTCTCTGTGGTCCACCTCTTGGATGCCTTTTCAGGCTGCTCGAGTCATGCGGGCCGGTTGGGGTGTGCCTATACCCTCCCAACGTGAATATGGCTATGCTGTTGGAGAGGGGCGTGACTAGCTCCCACAGCTGGCCCAAAGACAAATGCACCAGTACATTGAACCTACTGTAGATACCCGGTGGACCGCAGAGCACCTCCCCATTAATAACAATAAACAGACATGCCCATCATTCTCAAAGCAATTCAAGGCGCCTGGTATCAGTAGAGACAAAAGTGAATGAGGTCTAGGTGGATGTCACCCTCCTGTGCCAATATACTCACAAAATAGCAGACCGGTTGACTGAGGCTGAAGCCGGGGTCTCAACGGTTGAGGATGAAGTGACGATCCTTAAACTCCAGGCCTCCAAGTTGCTCTCCACAATGGATATACTGGAAGAACGAGCACAGGGTGCTGAAAACCAATGCCTGAGAAAGAGCCTGTGGCTCGTTGGGTTCCCAGAAGGAGTTGAGACCTCAGTGACAGACTGCTTTCTGGAGCAATGGTTCCATTCTTGTGTCCCATTGGATAAGCTGTCTCTTAGTTTCGTGGAGGAGAGGGCGCAGCGGGTCATGGCTAAATGTCTTCCCCCAAGGATTTTCTCATGCCATGATGGGCCACATCTTCAACCACCACTGTCGGTATGTCATCTTCCAGGATGCTCAAATCACCAATATCTGCGCTTCACCACCAAGCCCATGTTCTTCCCAGACTACACCTGGGCAGCCCAGCAATGCAGATGCTTTCTTTAGGTCGTTAAACAAACTTGTGGCCCTTCAGATCCAATATATGCTCCCATTCTCGGTCCATCTGAAAGCTATTTTCAACCCGTCCACCTATTTCTTTGAAATTCACCAACAAGCATGGAAGTGAGCGATGGGTACTCTGGCCCACCAGAGTTGGGGAGGCAGCAAACTCTAGGACAGCTGGGTCCCCCGTGAGCTCTCTCAGGTACCCCTGGGGAATGAGAACCCACTCAAGGAGAGACAGACCGAACCAGCACAGGTGACTATGGTTATTGAACCCATCTCCTGCTGGGAGTCCACCAGGAGCTCTGGACCCAAAGGCGTCGCTCTCAGGCACCCCCACTCTCTTTCAGACTAAGATAGCGATCATGAGCCAATCAATTGAACCCTGGCAGGTGGAGAGGTGCAGAATGCCCCAGTCATGGATAGCCAACCATTGCTGCAGACGCTGTGAACTATTCTATTGCTATATTGCTTAAAAATGTTTTGGATGTGGGGTGGAGGGAGTGTTTTCCTGTGTTCTTTTGTTTTATTGTATGAATTAGAAATTGTTGTCGGCCAGTGTGATCCTTCAATTGAGCAACAGGGAGCCTCCGATGGATCCTGACCCACCCTACTAGTTTCTTTATGTTGAAATATTGGGCGACAGATACTTTATAGTTGTAAGTATGTGCTGGAGGTGGGGCTGTTGGGTGGGATGGGTAAGTGTTCTGTGTTCCTTTTATTCTTGTTTTCTTTTGCAGGCATTTAAATCAAATTTCGTCCACTGCGGGCACTCTCATACAAAATGCTCTACGGCTCCACTAAGTCTATCCCCCTTTGGACCAGGAGGCCTCTCATGAGGAGAGGGGCCAGTTCACCACTTTCCAGTACAGCCCCCAAATGGCTAAGGTAATTTCCTGGAATGTAAACCATGTCCTCAGTTTATAAGAGATTGGCAGTACTTTGCTATATAAAGCGGTTTAGCAACAATGTGGTCCTGCTTTAAGAAACGCATCTTTTAGGTTCCCACTGTCCCTTCGCATCATGTTTGGCTATGACTGAGTTTTTTAACTGAGTTCTTAAGAGGTTCACGAGGGGTCGTGATCCTGCTGCATATGTCCTTCCTAGTTGCGGTGTCCTCCTCATACATTGACCCACAGGGGAGGTACATAGGGATGGAGGGCCCTCTAGAGACTAGACACCAGTACTTCATATCGGCCTACGTTCTCCAACAGAGGTTGCACTGGACACTACAGGCTCTCCAGGACCTTGTGGTGCCTCCCAACCCCCTGGCCTATCTGATTGGGGGTGTGGGTTATTTTTAATGCCGTCCCAGACCCCAGTCTTGATATTTTCGAGGCCCTTTGCCCAGGCTGAATTGCGCGCTCATCACAACTTACATTGTAGGCCAACTCAATTGGCCTATGCGATGCTTGGAGATTATGTAACCCCTCACAAGGGCTGTACACTTGCGTGTCAGCAGCGCATAAACTGGGTCAAAGACCTTGAGACCCTCATTGTTGAAGCATCTGTGTTCTACAAATCATGATTGATTTAATCCGTCTGACTTGGCTCCCAGCCAGTGACCTCCCTTGTATTACAATGCAAAAAGATCCTGACCTGAGTCATCTCGGAACACACACCCCTCTTTAAAATGGAAACCCTTTTGTGCACCTTATGACCTATGTAGCGCATCAACGCCTGGCATCTAGTAGACCAAGACTGTATTGACTTTATAGAGCACTAAAGATCTTCTTTAAGCTCAGCTGTAATACTGTGGCCTCTGCTGGAACCCCTATGGGCGTCCAGTAAACCCACCCTGAGGGGGTCTGACCAAGGGATATGTAGGGGGAAAGAAGACACGCCAACTGGTACAGGTAATGGATTTAGGAGCCCATATCCTCTCCTTGGAGTGGTGGACCTGTGGCTGCACCTCGGCGACATTGAGCGACAGCTGCAAGTCCACCACTCTAGATAGAGGATCTGGACTGCCCACCCTGAAACAGATCTTCCTAGAGGGAGTGTGGGAGAGGGTTGGCCCAGCTGGTCTACGAGCATAGATACAAATCTAGCAAGCTCTTATTTTGGCTGGCAGCTTATGCTGCCTCGACTAGAACTGTACCGGCCATTTGCAATTTTCATGGAACCCTTCATGAAAGTATGCCCGAGGTTGCTCATGTAATCGCAGTGTAAAAAAGACTTGTAGGGTGCAACCCCTGTACCCCCACAGGAGTCTGCATTCCCACTGCTAAAGGAGATTTCCCATGCACTCGATTCCCTGCCTTTTATAGCCAAAAAACTTGACCAAAAGATCACAACTGAGGAGATAAACATGGCAATTTCAGCTCTCAATTTGGGAAAGACCCCTGGCACAGACTAGTTCAGCATGGCATTCCTTAAAAGTTACCCGACCCGTTCGCTCCATCACCTACTGGCCCTCTAAACTGAGGGGGCAGAGCATTGATCATTCACCCCAAGACCTGGCACTGCCATTATTGTGGTGATTTCTAAGGACAACCAAGCCGCAGAAGATTGCTCCTCGTATATGCCTATCTCTCTCAAAAACGCAGACATCACATTTTTTCGAATGTCCTAGTGACTACATTGTCAGACACTGAGTTACCTAGTCTACCCAGACCAAATGTTGGTTCATGCCTGGCAGGAGCACCCGCTGTTGCATACGGAGGGTACAACTCACCCTGCCCCAGGCGTGCCGATTGAGCAGCCCCCCCTACCGAATTGAATTTGAAACGGCCTTTGACACTGTTTTGTGGACCTTCTTGGAAGCTGTGCTGAAGCACGCAGTTTTTTTAACTTACTACTTTGGGCTCATCAGCCTGCCATACAATGTCCCTGCATCCAAGTCCAGGTAAACTGAGTCCTATACCCGCCCTTCCCAGTAGTCAGAGGCTCCAAACAGGTCTGTTCTCTGTCTCCATTTCTTGGCTTAGTAATTGAACTCTTGGCACGTCTTATCAGATGCGACTCCCAAATTCTGGATGGCTTTAAGAGGAGGATCCTGAAGAGCGCACAGCTCTGTATGTGGATAACATCCCATTACTTCTGGTTTACATGCAGTCTTTCGGCCCCAGACACCTCCACCTATATGGTGAAGCCTCTGGTCTGCAGATAAACATGAACAAGTCACTGTTGGTACCAGTTGAAGACACAGGAGGACATTCCTGGTGCCCTGCGATCCCGATATGCTTACTCCTTCAAATAGTTTGATGTATGTATATTCTACACCTCCCAGCCCTGGCTTGGACTCTTAATTTTCAGCCCCTTTACTAAAACCTTGACTAGGGACCTGTAGAAATGGGGCATCCTGCCTTTAAGCGCTATGGGGCGGGTAGCTTTATTTAAGCAGATGTGCTTCCCGCTTTTTGTATGTCATTGTGAACTTCCATCACACAATCCTTCGAGGACAGCCCTGTTGTGCCTTTTGGAGGAAGTTGGTTGACTGAGACTGGAGAGAACCTTTATCGGCATGGCCATAGAGAGGGTTGGCCTAGCTGGTCTACGAGCATAGATACAAATCTAGCAAGCTCTTATTTTGGCTGGCAGCTTATGCTGCCTCGACTAGAACTGTACCGGCCGGATGAACGCCTCCTCAGCGCCCGACATTGTCACAGACATTGTCACAGCCATCCCGGACGGATACAAGATCTCCCGGAGAGATTGCGTCCACCAGATTGGAGGAGGCATCGCCATCGTACACAAGAACACCATCTGCATCACGACCACCTCCGACGACACCTTCACCGCCGCCGAACACCTCCACTTCCAGATACACTCCGACCTCAAGACGACCCTCAGAGGCACCCTCATCTACAGACCCCCGGGACCACGCGCATAATTCAGCGAAGACATCGCAGACTTCATCAGCCCGCACACCCTCCCCTCCGGTGACTACATCCTCCTAGGGGACCTCAACTTCCACCTGGAGAACAACAAGGACTGCAACACCACCACCCTGCTGGACAACCTCGCCTCTCGGACTCAAGCAACTGGTGAACAGCCCCACCCACTACGCCGGCCACACGCTTGACCCAGTCTTCTCATCCAGCAAACACATCTCCTTCAGCCACTCTACCGGACTTCATTGGACTGACCACAGCTGCTTCATAAAAACCACGACCCACCACCACCTGCAACGGGTTCCTCGCCGAAGCTGGAGCAAGATCGCCGCCGAGCAGCTGACCACCTCCCTCAGCCGGAACCCTCCCGCCAGCACAACGGACCCTAACGAAGCAGCCAGCAACCTCACACAGTGGCTGACCGCCTGCGCCGACGACCTCGCACCACTGAAGAACCCTCCCAGCTGACCCGGCAGCAAGAAAGCCCCCTGGTTCACCGACGAACTCAAGGACTCGAAGAAGAACTGCCGCACACTCGAGAAAGCCTGGCGCCACGACCAGACCAGACAACATGACCGCCCTCAAGCACGCCACCCGCAGGCACCACCAGCTGATCCGCACCACCAAGAAGACAGCTTACAAGGAAAGACTGGTCAACAACGCCCACAACAGCAAGGAACTATTCAGCATCATCAAAGAGCTCTCCAACCCCAGCGCCGGAAACAACGACATCACTCCCTCACAAGACCTCTGCAACTCACTCGCCTCGTTCTTCCACCGCAAGATCGCCAACATACACAACAGCTTCGGCACACCAAACACGCACCCAACCAACGCCCCCCACCACCACCACCCCCCCCCCCCCCCCTCTGTACCTGGACACCGGTCAGCACCGAAGACCCCACCCGCGCGATGAACACCATCCACTCCGGATCACCTGCCGACCCCTGCCCCCACCACATCTTCAACAAGGCCGACTCCATCATCGCACCCCAACTACGGGACATCATCAACACCTCCTTCCACACCGCCACCTTCCCGGAGAGCTGGAAGCATGCCGAGCTCAGCGCCCTCCTGAAGAAACCAACAGCGGACCCACCGACCTCAAGAACTTTCGCCCCATCTCGCTCCTCCCTTTTCCGGCCAAAGTCAAAGTCATCGAGAAGACCCTCAACAGACAGCTCGCCGCCTTCCTGGAGACTAACGGATCCCTCGACCCCTCGCAGTCCGGTTTTCGAGCTAACCACAGCACCGAGACCGCACTGATCGCAGCCACCGATGACATTAGATCCCTGCTCGACAACAGGGACACAGCGGCCCTCATCCTCCTGGACCTCTCTGCAGCATTCGACACTGTCTGCCACCGCACCCTAGTACAGCGCCTCAGCAACATCGGGATCCAAGAGAAGGCACTGGATTGGATCATCTTGTTCCTCGCCGGAAGAACTCAGAGTCCGCCTCCCCCCCCATTCAGATCCGAGGCCACCGAAGTCATCTGCGGCGTACCACAAGGATCATCCCTCAGCCCAACCCTCTTCAACGTCTACATGAGCCCCCTCGCAGCCATCACACGCCAACACAACCTCAACATCATCTCCTATGCCGACGACACCCAGCTGATCCTCTCCCTCACCAACGACCCCGCCACTGCCAGAACCAGCCTCCAGGAGGGAATGAAAGACGTCACCGAATGGATGAAGAACAGCCGCCTGAAACTGAACTCAGACAAGACGGAAGTCCTCATCCTGGGATCATCACCCTCCGCCTGGGACTACTCCTGGTGGCCCCCCGCCCTGAGCGCCACTCCCAAGCCTACGGACCACGCACGCAACCTGGGCTTCATCCTGGACTCCTCCCTCTCGATGACCAGACAAGTCAACGCCGTCTCATCATGCTTCAACAACCTACGCATGATCCCTAAGATCTTCCGATGGATCCCCAACGAAACCAGGAAGACGGTCACCCAGGCACTCGTCACCAGCCGACTGGACTACGAGAACACCCTCTACGCCGGTACCACAGCTAAGCTTCAGAAAAGACTCCAACGCATCCAGAACGCCTCCGCACGACTCATCCTGGACATCCCCCGACACAGCCACATCTCCGGCCAACAGAGAGACCTGCACTGGCTCCCCGTCAGCAAGAGGATCACGTTCAGACTCCTCACCCACGCACACAAGGCTCTCCACGACCTGGGCCCCAAGTATCTCAACAACCGCCTGACCTTCTACACACCCACACGCCAGCTTCGGTCGACCAGCCTTGCCCTTTCTGCCGTACCACGCATCCGCAGAGCCACCACCGGAGGAAGATCCTTCTCCTACCTGGCAGCCAAGACCTGGAACTCACTCCCCATCCAACTTCGGCTGACCAAGGACCATCTCTCCTTCAGGAAGCAATTCGAGACCTGGCTTTTCGAGCAGTAACGGACCCCTCTCCCCCAGCGCCTTGAGACCCTCCGGGTGAGTAGCGCGCTATACAAATGCTATGATTGATTGATTGATTGTTGGGCAAAAAAAATATCGCCCGTAACTGGAAGTCGCTGGAACCATGCCTCATTCGAGGGGTAGAGGGGGGTGGACTGGTGTGCCAGCCATGAGAAGCCGATTTACAAGGCCCTGTTTTGCCAACGAAATTATAAGATGTGGAGCGGGTGTTGGATAAATCATGGCCTGAATGGGTAATGATGTTGATGATAATGTATTTACTATGTCTATATCTCCAATGCATTTTTTTTTAGTCTTGTAGAATTTTGTGGAAAATGACGAAATCTGAGAACTTGGGTATAAAAAAAAGAATGATGCTTTAAATTCCCACAGTTTCCTGGATAAGGACAATTTGTCCTAGTGCCGGCAGTGCTAAAGTTAAAGTAGCTGCCACCCATGGGCTGTGCACCACAAAGTTTTATCTTGCCCGCACCACAGGAGACCTAGCTGCAGGCCCAGAAACATTTGGTAGTCTGGCTTATAATTCTACAGCGGCTGGTGCTGGAAAAGAATAGCCGCCTATTTGCAACCATCTCTGGACTTGGATCTTCACGCTGCTCTTCAGAGTTGACAGTAAGTTCCTTTGGTTTCTGACAAAGATTTTGAGTGCGTCAGTGTTTACAAAGTTTATTGAGCAGATGCACTTATTGTGTGAATCTCGACCCACGCTGGTGTTCAAGATCTCCTCTTGCAAATCTCAGGTGTCTTTCACACACTCAAGACGACGTCCCAATTCTGGTCACATCACTGCCTAGGGTGACATCCTGGTCTTCTCCAGCAGCAGTGTACCAATGGCGATGGCCCTTGAATCCCCATGAGCCTTTCCTGGTATACAGAGGTTGTGTTACTCGCCTAAGGAGGCAAGCTTCTTGGGGTCACAGCTATAGCCCTATTATTTCAACATCGCTGAACCAGGACAACTGTCCCTAAGTTCCTGTTGCTCACTCTTGTGCAGTGGTTGTCTCTCACATTTATGGCAGCCCTATAGTCTCTGATGTATTGTTAAAACGCGATGGCCCTAAAGTTTCAGTCCCCCCTTTTCTAATTCAGGGGTCATGTCTCGCATGCAGACAGGTAGTCCGATCGGTGCAGTGGTCCGGATGCACCCTAACCTTTCATTCTGCCTCTCAGATTCTTGCACCATGACTTCTAGATCTTGCTACTGACTAGCTCTGTCCTGAACCTCAGAGTTCACTGGTCTTGGGTTAGGTAGAAGGTTGTGCACTAGGTGAGAATTCTTGATTCTCTTGGGTGATGTTTCCTCAGCAAGCATGGGAGATTGGACGACCCTCTGGGTCACAATCCTGGTTGCAATAAGCTGAACTTTGACCAAGTCTTCGTCTCAAGCCTCCTATTTAAATATTTTCCATTTACACTGTTAGATTTTGTCTCTCTGCTTTTTATGTTCGTGTAACGGGTCGCCTATTTGCAAATGCCCACATCTTATGACACTGTAAGTCATCTATCACTAAAGAACAGTCTTCAAATTTGGGAACTCCCAACACAGGCCACCTTGATTTTTTCATCAGTGATATGTGGTTTTAAAGGTTACCCGTGACATTGTTCCCACTCGTTGTGATTCCCTTATCAGTCCTATAGTCTTCGACAGGTGTGCTCAGGCCTCCTTTGACCAGTGATTCCTTACGAATGAAAGAGTTACCTTTTGAAATGCAGGGCAGACCCTTGCTCTCCCTTCACCCTGTGTTTTCCCTTCCTGTGTGAGAAAATGCAATCCACATTTCTATTTTTAAGATTTATTGATTGACATCTGAACTTAGTGTTGTTTACTGTTGATTATTATTAGACTTTTTTGACTACAGTCTGTCACATGACCTCTTCAGACTTCATGGCAGAAGACAGAGTGCAGGAGTTGCTACGCTTATTGCGAGAAGCAAGGTGCCTTGATTCCCTGTTGGACATGGGAGCGATCTCTGTGTCAGTTCGTCCGGCTAGCCGCCGCAGTATTGGCATGCACTCTAAGTCAGAGCCAGGGGACATTATGAAGCCTAGGTAGTTGGATGGGCCGCTTGTGGGTTCAGGGAGGGCCTCTGAAAGCAGGGAGATGTCTGAGTGAAGTGAGGGTGGCAGGATCGCAGACAAGTGGCATAACTCAATGCACTTACAGTGCAAGATGCTTCCCGCTTGGACTCATGGCATGCAGAGAAACAGAGATAGCTAGCATAATGAAGCGCATGTGGGGGTTGGGCAAAAGTCATGGCAAGCGAGTCCGGGCACAGAGGTGTCTTGCCCAGGGTAGTAAACAAAGACTGATGCATTGTGGTGCGGCCACAGAAGAAAGCAGGCTAAAGCAATTCACAGGCAATGTTGCACAAAATAAGGTTACAGTTCCTCACATAGGGTGAGGGGGTGATATGGCTGATAGAAGGGTGGGTGTACTGGGATTCGGTTGCAGCGGGGGGGGGTCTAAGTGATCAGATCTGAATGCCATCAAACACCCTGAAGGGTGTCCAGCTTCATCATTGAGCAGCTCCACATTGGGCTGATGATGCAGTGCCTGACCGGCTCCTCAGTGGGGTTCTTTAGCTTTGATCTTAGCCGTATTGATGAATTCAAGTGAGTGGGTGTAAGATAAGGGTGGTGTCTCGGTGACCGAAAATAGCCTAAGGAGTGTCGAGGTTACTTTTACTAAAGTGGTCCCCTTGACAAAGTAAAAACAATGGAGCAGTCACGGGTAATGATGTACCAAGATAGCTTCAAAAAGGGTGACGTGGGATCTGCCTGACGTAGGCCAAGCACATAGTCCAAAATAGCTAGGTGGGCCTCTTTGAGAGTTCACTCCCAGCCTTTGCTAGACATGGTGGTCCCCTCACAGGATGACCAAACAGAAGCTCATAGGGACTAAATACCACTGCTTTCTGTGGCACTTCTCTGTAGGTAAAAACCAGACATGGCAAAAGGACATCCGTAACCTTCTGAGTTCATCAGAGAGTCTCGTGATCATACCTTTTTTACATTTTCGTGAATACGATAACAGAAAGCAATCCCAGAAGTACATCAGTGTTGAGCAGACAACGCAGTAATATAAAGAATGCAAAGCATCTACTCAGTATGTTACATGGAGATACATCAATGCAATTAGGTGCATAAATAGACACGATGTTTGATCAACGACGAGCAGAATCTAGTACTCACAGGGCTACAACACATGCAGTGAATAACAGGGTTGTTGTCCAATCATCCCACAGGGTGAAACCCTTGTCTCAGTCTGCACCATCAGTCAGGACCATCCCCTTCAGTCACATCCATCTCTTTTCCCGCTATATAGTGCTGATACAGACCCCAAAAACGTTTAGGGCGATTCTAGGACGATAGTAATTCACTATACAATTCAGATTGTGTAGTACATTAAACCATATCTTTTGACCAGTCTTTGACAGTAGGAGCTGGTCCTCGAGCCCAGCGCATCGCAACCCTGCGTTTTGCAAGCAGTAGACCCATGTCTATTAATCGGCGTGTCTTTCAGCAGTCGCCTTGTACAACCCGGCAAAGCCAATAGTGGGTCCAATGGCAGTGGCAACCCTGTGATTTTGCTCACCATGCGACAAATTAATCTCCAGTGGTTCGCAATCACTGGGCACGACCAGCGGTATGCAAGAACACAGCTGGCGTGACTATACACCGCTCACATTCTGCAGAGTCACGGAGGGCATATCTGTGCAGCCTGTCAGGCGTATAATAACCTCTATTAAGGAACTTAAAATGTATGACTCAGTGTATCCCTTTCAAGGAGACATTCTGCGTGACCTCACAGCAATATGGCCAGGTGATGTCATGGAGACCCTCCCCAAGATCATTTTGCCATTCCAGCTAGCCTTGCTGAAGTGATTCCTACGATAGTCCAGTGATATGTTCTAAATACTGGAGTCTATCTTACTAGGAGATTCCGTACACAGAAGGAAAGAAAAGGAGGCTATCTTGGGCAGTTCCGTCATGTCCTCCCCAAGTGTTCTGCGAATGGCATGCCTCACCCTGTGAAAGTGAAACTTCACAAGCGGTGTGTGAACATGCACTTCCGCCTCATTATCAGCTCATCCTCTAGCCGTGCCTTCAGAAAGTAGCTCCCCAATTTTAACAATGTTAATTGATACCAGTGCTTGGACCACCTCTCTTTCACGGTATGCTGGCAGCCAATGGCATCACTCCAGCGGGGTTGAAGGGAAATACAAGATAGTGGCCGCCTGCCTTTTTAACAAATTTTGACATGCATGAGTACCCGAATTAACGGAGTCCAAAATACCAGCTCGCCTGAAACAACAACAATGAGAGAGGAGGGGGCCCAGCCGCAACCATTTCAATCTGTACATGTGGGAGGCCACTGGTGTACCCAGTGGTACGCATGTGAACCTTGTTCCACAAAATAATTTAATTCCAATTCCGGGGCCCGCCTCAACACTACCTGCATGAAAGGATTTCACTGCGTCGAGAGACCTCAGCAGCTTTGGTTTCTGGCTTAATATGCAGCAGCTTTGGTTTCCGGCTTAATATGCTGTATTGTTCCTAACTCAGTCGGTAGATTGTATGTCGAGGTATGCCCTGGGACAAACCCTGATTGTTCCGGACCAACAAAGAAAGCAACCAGCGGGCCAGCTGGTTAGCTAAGATTTTAGCGAAGAGCTTGGTATCCACATTAAAAAGTGACCGGGGCCTAAAGGATGAACATTCATTAGGGAGTTTGTCTGGCTTTAATAATGTAACTGTTAAGGCTTCCCTCGTTGAGGGGGCATTCCCCCCACCCCCTATCTCCTCAAAAAGAGTAATCCGGTGTGGAGTAAGCAACTCCTTAAAGAAAGCAACAGTAAGGCCATCTTGCCCTGGGGTGCTTCCAGCACACATTGCATTTAGCGCAGCAAGCACTTCACCGGCATCTAACGGCCTCATTAGGTGCTCCTTATGCTCATCAGTCAACCAGGGCATCCAAATATGTTCTAAGTATTCTTTGATCGCTGCATCATCAGCAGTCACTCTAGAGTGGTACAGATAGGAACAGTACTGATCACACTTATCTGCTATTGCTGTTGGGTCTCTCAGTAGCTCGCCACTCTGCACGCAACTCAGACACACAGCCCGACTCACACCAATCTCTCAGCGCAGCTTCTTACACTGAGCCCGGCCTTTCCCCTCCCCATATGTTTTGGCAACTGCGTATTTCCCCATGTGTTTAACCTTGCTGTCAGCGATTTCGTGGTACTCCTCCAATGAATTTAATTATTCCGCTACCCGAGCATCCCAACTCACCAAGGCCTCCTGCTCTATCTCGATCAACCAAACGATTCTCAAGGCTAGCCAGTGTAGGAAACTGGCTCTGTATATACTATACCAAAGTGAGTTATAGTGTGCACAGAGTCCAGTTGAACCTCAAAGGTAGGCAGAGGTAAAGTTAGATAGCACCTCACTCTCTATTTGTGGTAGTGTGGTCAAGCAGGAAGGCATTATCAGAGCACCATGTTAAGCATTTGTTGCACACACCCAGTAAGCAAATTAATTCAAAGACTGAACTTCAGACCAATTGGTTTTGTATAAAATTACTCTTTGTTATTTTATTTCCTAGAACCAAGTAAGCCTGGCACAGGTAAGTTGATAATTACTTTGCAGTAAATATACAGTTTGAAATGCCGTTGCAAATGTACTTTGGAATGGTTACAGTTTGAATTAATGGTTATGCAATACTGTGAACTGCTGCACATATACTTTGTATTGATCTTGCAGTTAAAATTACAGGCAAGTTATTTTTACGTTACTTTCAGATTTCTTTTTAGATTGTTTTCTACTCCCTGTGATATGCCTAGCTATCACACTGGGACATTTCCAAGAGAAAAAGTAAGTTAAGTCAGTTTTGCACAATTGTTATTTTTCAGGTTTCCATACAATTCAACTCCACACTTGGAACATTTTTCAGAGAAAAACAGTAAATAGGTTCCTATGGAGAGAAATTAAGTTAATGGTTACCAGGTAAGTAATCGGTCTTTGGAGTTGAGCTTCTGGGTTAGAACAAGGGTTCCCCCAGGGTCAAGGATTCACTCTCGTTACACCCTCAGCGGCACTAGGGCGGCCGGGTTAAGAGTGCTGAGGCACAATATTATCCAATGGGGGATGGGGGTTCTCCGGTTGGTGGCTGCTGGCTAGCAGGCCAGTTGGCTGTGTGAGCAAAGCTCCTGAACTTTAGCTCAGGGCAAATGGGGAAATAAAGGTGCACCCTCAGCGGCACTAGGGTGGCCGGGTGCAGGGTGCTGTTTCGACGTCAGGCACCCTGTTGTTTGCTATGGGGAACCTCCGGTTTGGAAAGGCACTGCAGGGAAGAAGGTCTTCTGGGTGCGACCACCACTTCAAAAGGTAAATTGGGGTTTGGCTAAGCACCGTTGGTTGGGCCACCCAAGGCCACGCGGCGTCGGTTGCTGGGTTGCCTTTTGGGGTCCCTTTTGGGGTAGGATCTTCGTACCAGCTCCTGGTCGCGGTTGAGGGGTCCTTTTGGATTTAGGTTGCAGGCGTCGGCTGGAGGCTTGAGGCAAGTCGGGCATCACTGGATCTCGGGTCAGGATCACCAGGGGGACCACCTCGTGCTGTTTGCCCACTCGAGCTCCGGCCGTGTACGGCGGGTGCAAACTTGTGCGAATTCTCAATTTCCGGCCGATGCCAGAGATTGCAGGTTAACAAATCCGGTGTTCAGGGGAGACAAAGTCTTTGTGGTTGAAGGCAGGTAGGTCCTCCGGGGTTTTCAAGGTTGCTGGCTGCAGGACACAACAGGATTTTGCAGGAGCAGGTTCGAGGGGGAGACAGGCCGGTAGGGCTGGGGCCAAGTCAGTGGGCGTCTTCCACTTGTGAGGTTCTGCACGGATGTTCAGTCCTTCTTCTTCTTCTTCTTGTAGTTTCATCTTGTTTGAGGAAGCAAGGTTCAGGAGTGCCCCTAAATACTAGATTCAGGGGCGTTACAGTTTGTTAAAAAGGTTGCGACCAATGGCTCCCTTCCCTGTGGTGGGTACTGCCCCTATTATGCTACCCTACAGTGGGAGGGGGCATAGGCCTATCCCTGGTTAGCTGGGTCCCCCCATCTGCAGGATGGCATGGACTGAGATTTGTGCTTCACCTCGCTTCCCCCACCTGAGGGGTGAAGTTGGCAGAGGTGGGCACACCTCTCTCCTCACTTGTTGTTCCTGCCGGTTTTCCCGCCCAAAGTGGGGTTCTAAACCACTGGGGGCCAGTTGCTGATAGCAGCAAGTGGCCTAGGGAAGCTTACAAAGGCGGTAAGCCTTTGACGCTTCCTCTTCGTGAACCCTGCCAATCCTGGGGGAGGAAGCTTTGTACCTCGTCCCAGGATGTACATTGTTTCAGGCCCCAGAGAGCAGTAAGCTCTTGCCACAGGGGTCCAGAAACATGTTTGGTGGTGGCAGCTGAAACACTAGTGGTAGGTTAGTTTTCAGTGGGCATCTCTAAGATGCCCTCTGTGTGCATTTTTCATTCAGTCCCACACTGGCATCCGCGTGTGCTTAATGTGCTGAGAAGTTTGATACCAAACTTTTCAGTTTACAGTGTGGCCATTATGGCGTTTTGGAGTTCATAATGACAAACTCCCAGCACCATATACTCTTAATGGCAGCACTGCACTTACAACATCTAAGAATGGACTTAGACACTGTAGGGGAACATGGCTCATGCACCTGTATCCTCACCACTGGTATAGTCCACCCAGCTAGAGGGGAGCATGACCTATGCCAGAGCAGTGGGTTGCAGGCATGGCACAAAGAGAAGTGTGTCATGTTGACTCTTCACTTTGTTCTGCACCAAAACACACAGCCTGCAAAGGCAGTGTGTGAGTGAAATGGTACAGGACCTCTAAGGGTGGCACAATAAGTGCTGCAGCCTTTAGAGGCCTTCTCTGGTCACAGTGCCCTGGGTACCTGTGGTACCATTTACCAGGGGCTGACCTTTGGCCAGAGATGCCAATTGGGTTTAGGCTTCAATGCAGTTTTAGGGAAAGAACATAGTCCCTGGGTACCTGATTAGCAGGAGCCCAGGGCACACTCAGTCAAAGCACATCATCTATTCAGAAAAAGTGGGGACAACCATGCAGAAAGAGGGCACTTACTCGCAGCCAGTCTCCCTCTAAGAGAACAGAGGACCCCAAAACGCTTGGACATGGCTATCCCCTGTATATAGACTTTTAAAGTCTCCCATACTGTATAAAACTGGCGAACAGAGCCAATATTTGTTTCAAAGAAGCTCTCTATGTCCGCAGCCATCTCGGATTTGAAGACCCTGTCTAACAACGAGTATGGCGGAAACTGCCATGTGAAGGGAGCAGGCCTCTTCTCAGGTCTCTCTATGTCCAGCATTATTGGTGAGTGATCTGAAAAGGAGTGGGGGTGAGTCAACCAGGCGCAAATCTGAGGATACAAAGTTCTAGCGACCAACCAATAATCCATTCTGGTATGGAGGTCATGCAGGGCTGAGTAGTGGATAAAGCCCCCGGCAGCCGGTGAGAATGTCTGCCAGACATCCAGCATATTCAACTGAGTTGCCACATCAGTAATCACTATCCGCAGCTGAAGGGCAACGAGCAGGGCCCCAGGATCGGTCCAATGCCTGGCCCAGCACGCAGTTGAGATCCCCACACCATATTTGCGTTAGAGAGGACTCCCCTTCCAGACCCCCAAACAAGTTGTGATAGAATTGGTGATTATCGTAGTTAGGTCCATTGATCTTAACTATAAGTATGTCAGCTCCCTGCCCTAGACAGCTAGAGATCACAAACCTGCCCCCTTGGGTCTGCCTCAAGCACCTCCAAATGTATACCTGATCTGGGGTTGACCCAGGTGAGCACCCCCATGGCATGCGTAGTGAACCCCGCCGCATGAAAGGTACCATGTAAACGCCTAAGTGTAAGCATTTTACTATCTATGGGCAAATGGGTCTCCTGTAATAAGGCGATATCAATCTCGTGCCTAGTAAGATAAGATATCACCTTTCGCGTCTTTCTAAAATCATTAAGGCCCCAAATGTTCCATGTGAGGAAGCGAGCTCTATTGCCCTGGCTCTGCGTCATTTCAAGTTACATTAACTAGATCTGCACTATCTATAGGATCCATGCGTCTCCAACCCTCTCTCATATAACAGTGCATTGTTATAGAATTATGTAAGTACTGTATGCATACTGTTACCAGCTCACCGCTTGGAAATCCACAAAGTCAGAAATAAGACGTGGCCATTTGAACACTGTTTATACACCCATCGAGCAACAGTTAACTGGATCCCCTAAAAGTTGAGGTAGTCTCACTGTCACCAACTCGAGGCCTTCCTGCCAGGCCAGAGAGGACCATTCGCAAGCTGCGGCAGATCTAAAGTCTCAATGTCGATCTCCATCAAAGCTGACCGCATCCCCAAACAAGCATCTGAAGTTATCCCCTCAAACTCTGGGCAGCAGGCATCCATGAATCACCTCTAGTGCACTTCAAACAGTCCATATGTTACATACCTGTTCAGAGAAATGTAAGAAAACCAGAGGACAACCGTGTTATACTTGCCCCTCCATATCAACCCAAACGCCCCGGCCAGCTCCTCAGTGTCTCTTCTCCGTCCATCAGTCTTGATGTACTCCTTGTTGGCCTTCTGCAGTGACTTTGGGTCAGTGAAAATCTTTGATCCGCCATCCACGATGACCCTCAATTATGCTCCCATAGGCAACTCATCAAGGGAGCAAACTGTTGTCTTTCCTCATGCACCCTCATGGTGAAGTCTGGGAAAAGCAAGATCGAGGAACCCTCAAATTGTATATCGAGTCTCTCTCTAGCTTGCCTCAACGCAGCATCCCTGTCCCTTTAGTTCAATAATTTAGCAATAACAGGATGTGGGGGAGCACCAGGCGGTTTCCTAGGACCCAGGGAGCCTTGGGCACGACAAATATGGCTGAAAATGTGTCGCGACCCAGGAGTGTCACCAAGAGCTGCTCAACTAATGCCTCCATATTGCCCATTGCTGGAGATTCAGGAAGGCCTGTGATGCGGATATTACATCTCCTTGATCTAGCCTCCAAATCCTCTCCCTTGTCCTGCAGGACGGTAATGAGCTTCCCCATCTGTTTCTGGGCATTAATTGTTTCCATCTCAGCGTCTTCAGTTTCGAACACCAGTCTCTCCGCCATATTTAGGCGCTCACTATGCTCAGACATGCGGTCCATCCGGTAGGCCAGAGAGTCACTTTTGCCATTTATCGTAGACCAGCTTTTCTGTCTTGCCCTCAAAATTTGATGGATATCACCTTCAGACTCCTCGGTGTTATCACTCTGCACATCGGGAGACTTGTCAGCGCCTATATCCCTCTGTTTCGACTTGCGCTGCTCAAACTGCAGCTTAGACTGTGATTTGTCCATCTTGCCCATAGTCTTTAAATGTCCAAGCCCCACCACAGCTGCCACAAGGCTCACAGTCTCGTAGTACTCTGCCCACGTCAGCAAGGGTCCACAAATCAATCTGCTCAATATTCAGGTCCAGGCAAGAGTCCTCTGCTTAGTAAAAGCCTACACGGGTAGCACAGCAGGGATACAAACAGGAGAAAACCATAGGGGGAAAGCCCAATCCCTGAGTCGTTAGTAGATCGTAGCAGTTGATAGTGGGCATGGGAACTCCCTAATCTATCTTCTGGTGCCAGACAGGACAGAGTAACAAGGCCCTCTGTGTGCAGCGATAACGTCTAAACATGTCCCTCATCAGCCGGCCAGCAATTTAAGTCTCCCCTCACCGATCCCTAGCAGTCTCACCAGGCCTCCCCCAGCAATCTGGAACCAGTATAACAGGGTCCAAATTGCTATCGCTGCAATTGCTGTCAGAGAGGCGGCTGGGGGCCGTCCACCGGTGTTTGCAGTGCACTCCCTGTCTGCCAGCAGGAGCGTGCTCGATCCGGGCAACGTCGTGGATATTGCCCAGCCGCTGACAACCAGGACCCAGCACCACCCGCCGTCCACCGGTTGGGCACAAAGATCGCTCACGTCCAATGTGGGCACACGGTTGCGGTTTTGGGCTACAGGGCAGCCATGCAGAAGCGTACCACACCTCGCCGCACAAGCAGCTTGTCCGTGCCCAGACCGGTCAGCAACGAGCCAGATGCCGCCAGCCCCAAGGATGCCACCCGAGCAAGGTATGTGCTCCGCTCACCAGCGGAGGTCAGTACGGGCCACAGGCCCTGAGACTACTGGTGTCCGTGCTGCCACGTCTCAGCCGGTAATAGACTGCAGCACTCGTCTTCACTAGGCCCTTGGAGGCCGCAGCGCAGCCCCGTCCACCAGCAACTCGGACAGACACGATGAGCACGCCGATGGGCAATGCACCTCAAGTGCTTTACAGAGCGGCAGCGAGCATGTAATTTGTTGCTTGGATGTTGCCGGATTCCTGCCGGATAGTTACGATTGCATACGGAGCTCACCTAGAAAGCGGCCATCTTGAGACCAGGAAAATGAATTGGTGGGTTGTATGGACTTTGACTATGAGAAGGATAGCCTGGAGGAGGACGAGGTCTTGGGCAGTCATGTAATTGATAAGGCGTCACAGACGTGGTGGCAGCAAGGGGCAGGAAGGTCAGTGGGTGCTGGGGGCTGGATTTGTTAATCAGTGTCCACCTAGTGTTTAACAGGTTTAAGACACAGTATTGTCCAGATCCACTGACACAAGGTTGGCGGGCAGGTGACTTCTACTGGCAAGGCAACAGAAGCAAGGCAGCAGACTACGGAGCGGGTACTGACTTTAATGCCAGGTGAGGATGTAAGTGCCACTTTCTCTGCCACTGTTATGTTTTCAATTGTGGTGGAGGCTGAGAATGGAAAGTAGTAAACAACATGTCTACAGATGTACTGGTATGTTAAGGACACTGGGTTAGGCACGGAGGAGCGAAGCTCTGATACAAAGGAAGAAGGTACGCAAAAAAAGGAGGCTGTACAAAGAGATGGAGGATCTTGTGCACGGACAGGTAAGTCAGCAAGAGAACAACGAGGGGGCAAGGTCAAACACGGGAACTGATGCTGTGGAACAGATTGTGATGAGAGGTAGAAAGGTACGGTCAAAATAGCGGAGTTCAAAGAAAGAAAGGATTTGAAAAAAGTTTTCATACATGGTGACAAAACAGATGGGGGCACACAATCTGTTGTCCACCACAGAAAAGATCTGGCAGGGATTATATGTCGGAATGTTTAAGCTGTTGCATAGGGAGCTGAAAACTACAGAAAGGTCCAAGGAGGAAGAATATGACCGGTTCACTGTTAAAATATCGATGTAACATATCGCAGTAAAAATATTGAATACCAAAATATCGACTACCCAAAACTTGAACAGGTAAGTACAAAAATATAGATGTAAATAATATAGATTTTTTTTAAATATATATAACCAAAAATATAATGTATTAAATACGAATGTTATTTTTAACCAAACTAATTAAATTTAATTGACATTTTAACTAAATATTACAAATAAAATTAATTTAAAAAATATAAACACACAAACAATAATTTATACATATATTTACTTAAAAATAATTTAACAATTATCTTTATTGAATTTGTAAACTTTTAAATTACATAAACATAAAATTAATTATATCAATTTAAAATTTAAACATACCATTTTATAAGTAATTCTAACATTTAACTATTATAAAAATAATTACAACATACATTTCACAGTAAAATAAATACAACAGTAGGGAAAATGTTGGATAGCGGAGGGGTAAAAATTACTATTCCCACTCCAGTGACTGCAACAGTAGGAAAAGTGTTTGAAAACACAGGGGTAAAACTTACTATTCCCATTACAGTGAGTGCAACAGTAGGGAAAGTGTTGGATAGTGGAAGGGAAAAAATTACTATTCCAACTCCAAAGAGTGCAACAGTAGGGAAAATGTTGGATAGCGGAGGGGTAAACATTATTATTCCCACTCCAGCGAGTGCAACAGTAGGGAAAGTGTTGGATAGCAGAGGGGTAAAAATTACTATTCTCACTCCAGTGAGTGCAACAATAGGGAAAGTGGTGGTGGTGTTATATGGTAGGGAACAAAATAAATAAATTTGTTTTAAATGTTTTTTTGGTTTTCAAATTTGAACGTAATTAATTATGATTTTACAAATTAGTATAAAAAAAGATTAATACACATTTGTTGAATTCACATTCTTTAACACTATAATATGCACAACACACCGAAAATAAATTAAACAATTACCAAAATTACTTATTAATTTTTTTTAAACTAATTATTGATTCCGAAATTTAAAAATAAATTACTTCTCACTCTTCTCATCATTTACACCTATAAACACCACAACACCCCTAACATTAATTGCACAATTACCATAATTAATTACTAATTAATTCAAAATAGTTAACTAATTTATCAATTAAAAATAAACTACTTCCCACTCTTCTCACCATAACACAAATAATAAAAATACAAACAATTCTTATACAAAAAATACATGCATCACAAACATAACATATTTACTAAAATACATAACATTAATACAAAAATTGACATTTTTAACATCTATATTTCTGCAAACTATATTAAACACTTCGATATGTTTTACATTTATATTAAATACACAAAATTGATATTCTGCATCACAATATTTTTCTTTCGATATTCTTGACCAACAATATTTTTAGCACGATGTTCTGGCTCGGCACCATATGACCTGCCCAAACGACCTAGGGTTCCCATGACAATATGAAACTGAACAGCAGTATTTTTGCTTTTCGCTAGTGTATATTTAGAAAAATCTCCAGAGCAGAGTGTGGTCCTATTTAAAAAGTTGGATGTTGGCAGATGCTTGCTCTGTATATGGTATACCACTTAGGGGCCGATTCCGATCTCGGTCGGAAGGGCACCGAATCGGGTTACGGCATTAACCGATCCGATTCGGAGGCTGATTTTCAGTCCGAGTCGTACACGGGTCGAAGTACGATGCGAACAAGCGCGAAATCTCCGTCCGAATCTTTTCCGGTTCCGAACCGCTCGGTACAACATGGTCACAAGCAAACCGTGGCGTGCAATGGAGACGTTTCACGACTGAGCTAGTATGATGCTCGATTCGGAAAGCCAGATCGAGTATGAGCGTCCGGCTTGCAATAGCTCCCGGAGATGGACTTCGGGGGTCCGCGACGGACCCCCCCGTCACCCGCAGACTTACAACTCCGACACAGGGGGAGACCTATGGGTCTCCCTAACACAGGCATGTACGGTTCGGATGGCACCGACGCGTACCCACTTTAGGGGGCGCACTTGTCCGCGACGTACCCATTCAGTCAATGGGAGCCCATGTACGACCGGCTCCCTTTGACTTCTATGGGAGTTCGACTGAACCTAGTCCGACAGCATACGGCCGCATCGTACTTGCTCGGTCGGACTGCAGGACCCCGGCTCTTTTGGAAAACACTCCGGATCTGTCTCGGTCGGATTGCTGTCCGACCCGGATCGGAATCGGCCCCTTAATTGTAAAACTCATTACCCAATGTACAGTGTTAACGCATTATTTTTTTCTACATTTTGTAAAAGTTTTTCTCTTTTGCATTAAGGAGCACATTCAAGGACTTCATCTTGAAGTAGATTAGTGGTATAGTAATAATAATGTTACAAATATACTTTGCATGTTTTTCGTGTTCATCCAAGGATTCAGATGTTCAAAACATTTTAAAGGGTTTCAGTGTAAGTACAGCCAAACAAGGATGGGTTCCAGGACATCTGGATAACTACATAGGGGGTTAATAACACACTCCACAGGACAACATGATCAGTGTCCAGGGCTGTTCCTTAGACTATGTAAAAAAAAAAAAAAAATCAAATAGACCTAGTATTTCTGTACTACTATTAGGTCTTGGACACAATGTCTACTCATGGTCTAGCCATCATTAAATCAAGGAATTGTGCTTTGGAAATTACATGGAAAATCACTATTGAAGAAGGGGCCATTATTCTGGCTGAGTCAGGTGTGTCGCACAGGCGTCGTAAGGTTCTGGATGTGTTACCTATGGTGCTTTTGAAGTCGGACATGCTCTCTCCTCCTTGTGAAGAGCCTTAATTAATCTACAAGTCAATATTAGGAAAATATTAAACCTATTTTGATTTGGCATTGTAGGAACCTGGATCTCTATATAGTGCACCCAAGTAAGGTATACTATGTAGAGTTAAGATGACCCTTCTTGCTTTACAGGGCTCAAATGACGACCACTACATGCTCTATTTTGTGGCAGTGTGGGTGGGAAGTTTAGGCTTATCAGAGGTTATTGCTAAGCATTTATATCAATTTAGATACCACAAACTTCGTATATAGGTATGTACTTTCTGTGTTATTGATTTTAGCAGGTAAGTCAAACATAAAATGTATTGCGTCTTTACGTGTAATGCTTTCCTATGAGTCGAATAACATTTACTGCATACAGATACTTGTAATGCATTTCCGTGGGACCCATTTCGTACGTGACACGTTTGAGGGATCAGGACCAAAGTTTCATCAGCCGGTTGGTCATATCTGCCCTGGTGAGGGTTCGCTGACAGAATATCGACCGCAAAATATTGCGATACATAAATATTGCAACCAACATATCGATTACAAAAATATTCTCATCCTATGTTCATAATCTGAAGTACAGAAATATCAACAAAAAAAATTTATGTAATTACTAGCATTATACTTAATATTATTTATTTTATGTACTTTTAAAAAATAAGTTAAATAATAACATTCAACAAAGTGAAACACATTAATAAATATATAATTTTTTAAACTAATAATTTTAATTTATATCAATTTCAAAAATTATATATTCTAAAAAAATACATATACTAATAAAATCTTTACTAAAACACCATTCTAATTAAAAAACAAAACAACTTTTTAAAAATTTGGTAAAAGATATTTCACTCATGAAAAAACAATAAATAAAATTATCATAATTTTGAATAAAAAAAACCAATTGAAAAAATATGTCATAAAATATAACATTTAATACATATACTATTCACACTAAAATGTATTTAAAACTATGCAAACTATTATAATAAAAATAGTTAAACGTACAATTCCCACTTTACGCAACGCATTTATTATTATTTTTTTTTTTAAATCTCCCTCCAATAAATACGATAATAGTGAAAATGCTTATATTTCCTGCCGGTAACCACGTTACACCTAGTCCTACTCCCATTTATCTCTATTATGCAATCAGGCCCGTGTGCCTCGTAGACACACTCCCCTACCAATATAAAAAGACATCGGCCAGTACACAATACCTGTATGTACCAAGCCAACATAGCCAGTTGGCCGGGCCACCAGGAGGAAGGGTGAGCCGCAGTGGAGATAAGCGAGAGCAGGACTAGGAGTAATGTAATTACCGGTAAGTAATATTACCTCCACGTCCCTCTTGCTTATCTCCATTACGCAATGAGCCATACCAAGCTAAGGAAAAAAACAGGCCAACGGTCCAAGCATCATCCCAGAGCACCACAAAAGATGCCCAAATGAAGGGCAAACAAACAGAAAAGATAGGCCAGTCCCAACACTGTGGACCGAATCACGGAGGTACGCCCGGCCTCAAACACAGGAAAGAAGATGACCCACAGATAACGAGCCGAGGACCCCCGAGCCTGCAAGCCGACACAAAAGGCAACCCGAAAACAAAAGGAAGAAAGCCAGCAGAACCAGAAGGTGCAACACCCACAGATAAACGCAACAAAAGGACCGGTACAACAGACCCAGACTGATCAACAGACCCCAGCATTAGGACCGCTAAGCCCCTAAAGTCCAGCCGGAGTGCCAGAGAAACAGAAAGGAACCACGAGCACACCACGTCCCAGCCAACAGTCGACGCAGAGCACCGTAAGACCAGACAGACCCCCAAAAGGCACTCTCACAGAAGAGGCGACCAAAGCCGAGAGACCAAGGCACCATCGTCCACCATGCTCCATCTGCAAGACGCCCACTTGGGAAACACCCGAGAGGGCACCAGGAAAAAAGAAACCACAAGGCCACAGTCACCAACGGACTCGGAGATTCCAGACCCACCACCAACTCCAATAACAGAGGGACTAAAGGAACAGGACAGGCCGGAGGCACCAGAAAACCAGACTCACATCCCACTGAAACCGAACCCTGGAACAAGTCCTAGAGAGAGAAGCCACCAAGAGGCCCGGAGGTCAAGTAAACCGCAGAGCAACCCCCCCACATCCACAAACCAAAGCGGTAAACTATGTAAAAGAGGCGCCTGAACAGCCCCTAGGGCAACCCACACCCAGGTGATCACAGGATATAGCCCGGTCGCCAGGAACCAGAAAGGCTCAGAGATCACAGCGGACCCCCCAAACAACGCAGAAGACATGGACCAACGGGGACGTGCAGGAACTTAACCAGCAAAAAGAAGCAGGAACGAAGACCCAAGTGCCAACGGCAAATGTCCCTCCCCTGACCCAAAGCCGGCAGAACCAAGGGGGCCTGCCAGGGTACGGGAGCAGGGAGGCACTACAAACTAGTTTGGAGGAAAAGACGGGAGACCCGAACAATCCAACACACCCACTAGAAGGAAAGGCAAGCCCCCAGCAGGATTACCCACGGCAACCAACCAGCCACAGGACAGGTGCACACTGGCCACCCCAGACTAGGCACACAGCCAGAGGGACCTTGCAGGACAGCAGAAAAACAGACGCCAATCTCATCCAGGCAGAAACCACCCCACAGAAGGAAAAGAAATGGGGTACTGCATGCAGGAAAAACCCATGGGATGCAGGCAGCCAAGCTAGAAAAAGAGCCGAGAGAAGACCAACCGGACCAGGAGGGCAACCAAGCCTGGCAACCTGGTAAACCAAACAACCGGACACCAAACATGGAACCAGCAGGCCAGGACAGCAGAGGAGGCTGTCACCGATGCCCCACGAACCCGAAAGAAGCAGTGGCAACAAGAGGGGCCATGAAGGAACCAGGCAAGACCTCTGAACTCCTGTTCAGGGACTCTGCCCTCTGCCCAAGCAGCTCCGCTAGTGTCGCTGTCGCTGCCCCCTCACCTCGCCTAGTGATTAGGTGTGGTGCCTGGTGAGCGTTGATCCACCAGGATTCGTAATTGTGCCTGTATTGTAATAGTGATTCTGATGGATACATCTGCCAGTGGATTCCTCACCTTGTGAATATCCCCTGCGCCAGCATTCCACGGAACTTTTCTTTCCCAGCACTCCACGTCGACGTGGGCGACGTCACAATGCATCGGCTCCGCTCGCGACTCCGATCGACGTCACCGGAGCCATAAGAAGCCCATGTCAGCGTGATGACGTCAGTTCCTTTTTTTCCGCGCCTTCGACGCGCAACGTTTTTTTTCCAGTGCTAGTTGGCTACTTTGTAGTTTAGCCGTGTTATTGTGTTAATTCGAGTATGTCTTCATTTTTGAATATATTTTTTAAATTATATTAGATGTGGGTTGTGTTGGAGATTTTGGGTGCGAAGTTAAGTTATTCTTGATTATTTAATTGAATAAAATGTAAATTGTGTAACTATCATATTTTTAAAGGTACATTTTAGCGGCAGGTTTAGTTTGTAGGTCAAAATGGCTTGGCAGGTAGTTAAATAACTATTTGGTAATTAATCTTTATTAAAATGTTCAATTTAGTGATAATTTGCAAAATTCTATTTGCACTTTTTACATTGTATGTTTGGTGTTTTTGTGGTTGTAGGAGAACAAGGTGGGAAGTTTATTTAGCAGCTAAATTTAAAATAATTTATTTGATTTATTACTTGGGGCCACATTACGATCTCGGTCGGAAAGTAAACCACCTGACTTCTTGTCGGATACGGTTCCAACCGACTCGTGGTTAGCTGTTACGCCTGACTGATTATTATGCTTCCGAACACCGTTTGGAAGGACTCACATTGACTTAAATGGCAGCCTGTGTTCCTACCAACAGCACAGGTGCCTTTATGGGGAAAATGGGTGTTTGCAGAAAACCTTGCACCCTGTGGCGGTGACCACACTGCATTATTTTACAGGGGGGTTCCTTGTCTACCCCCTTGACTCCAAACCGGAGGACTCAGGATGAGGGTGGCCTGACTAGTCACTTTACCACAGCCTTTTCGTGTCGGCCCGACTCAGACATGCTGTTTGAAGCCAACATCGTTATTGCTCATCTGGAAATGCAGTCTGTAGGGTTGTATGATGCGGGTCTGACCGACATGAATGCTCCGAGAGCTGATCATAACCGATTCGGAAAGACCATTTGGTTTGAAATCCCACCGTGAACATTGTAAGTGGTCGGAAGGTTTCTGACACTGTATAGGGGAATCCAACTGTTGGGAGGCGGCTTTACGCCTGACATCGTAATGAGGCTGTTAATTGTAATTGAACACTTAAAGGTTATCAAAACCGGCATGAGCGTTGAGTAGTCATCTACCCGTCGCGTTACCAATTAGAGTGCCATTGTGCTAATCCTCACGGATAAGGTTTAACACACCTATTTCTGAAGCTAATTCTGCCGCAACTAGTTGAATTACGGATCGAAACTTTCAGTTTAAGTATCCATGCAATAGATGGTTGGAGGCGTGT
The DNA here is from genome assembly GCF_964204655.1 of Triturus cristatus. Lineage (NCBI taxonomy): Eukaryota > Metazoa > Chordata > Amphibia > Caudata > Salamandridae > Triturus > Triturus cristatus. Next base: position 154,073,561 of record NC_140580.1, read on the forward strand.
TTTGGGAGCCACGAATGGTGACGTGTGAGCCAGTAGCTCCGCGCCGGCCCAACAACTTTAATGCCGTAATCAAGCCCTAGCCCGCAACGCCCGAGATTGAAACGGTGGCGCAGGAAGGGGAAAGTCTGCTGCATCAATTGAGACGCTTTGATTCAAGGCGAGAGGAAGAGACGCATTATTACGAGGCTTCATCTGCCCCGTCGCCACTGATCGCAATATAGTGGCAGTGATGTGTGGATGTAGAGATGTGGCCCTCCCTCCCTGCTGGTAACATAAGGTCGTGTCTTGTTGAGGGCCTGAAGGACTGCTGAGCTGACTGCCTGGATCCCGTGAACCACACGCTTTGCCGAAGATCAGGCCGTGAGTGTTGGGAGCCTGAATTGGTCACCGTCCCAGAACCAGTTTGGGAGCGGAGGGCTGAGGCCTGCTGCTGGTGCGTACCACCGGATCTGCGACGGGAGGGAGGAGAGATTAGCCACTTGATTAGCTCCTGCGACACCGCCTGCACCGGAAAAAGGTGATGCACCTTGGGGAGCCGCACAACTGCCCAAAACTGCATCAGTCCGATCTGCCTGAGGGGAGAGTCCTGTACTTGTCTGCAACCCTCAACTGAGTGAGAAGTTGAGCCCTGCCCCAAACACCTCGTAACGAAAGTAGGACTTGGGGCGGGTGAGGTGGTCTGCACTAGAGACTTCAAACCTCACCGCCCAGTTGACAATTTTGCCCAGGTGGAGGGAGGCAAGACCTGACAGCCCTCCACAAAATCAGGGAGATGCAAGATACTGGGGCCTGCAAGCTGGAAAAATCACTGGACGCCACTAGTGGGGAAATGCAGCGGTGTTCCTCATTGGACCTAGTAACTGGAATGTGAGAGTACTCATCCAACCCCATGCGTGGCCTGGAGGGGCAGGCCTGCGCCTCCCATACTGCTAAACCTCGATCTCCATCATGACCCCCACAACCTGTGGAACTGGGGGGTGGGCTCAGAGGACAGAGATCTAGCCCTGCCTCGGATACACCGCGGAGGAGGGTCAGCTTGAATTGTTAGGGGCACGTCCACTCGCATAAGCCCTTGGGGACAACTATACATTTTGTTTGTTTGGAGTTATTGCCCCTTCCCCCCCGTGGTCGACAACCACCCCCTTGGTGCCTGGAGATTAGCCCCGCTGATGACACTCTTAAGTACACGATAAGACCCTAACATGGGTAAACCCAGTACGAAGGCGTATAAAGGTGCAGACCCTCCACAGGTCTCGGAGGCAACGCCATCAATGGCCGACCCAGTACAAGGGTGACTAACTAAAATCCTGGAAGCGATAGTGGACACCAAACCTACCTTGCACAGGGTCCCTCCTCGCCCCCCACACCCCCCCTCGCTCCCCCACCACCCCCCGGCTTCGGGGCGCCCAGCACACGCAGTGGTAGCGAAACCCCTGCACTATAAAGATCGACATCCTACTGCAGAAGACACGTACGGATGGCCCATTCACCGTGGACAACTCCTGGGTCTCAAGTTTCTCCGACTACGCCACTGAACTACAGAGAAGATCAGCCTCATATTTGGCAAAAAAAACCACTTTGAGATGAAGGCTTACAATACTCTGAAGTTCCCAGCTCGTCTTCGTATAATACTAGATGGGAAAAATTACTTTTTCAGCCTGGGAATGGTTTGAATCCTACAAAGGTGATAAAGACCCAGGTACAGTCTTTGAGCGCCCACTAACTATAGCGTAACCAGGAAAGAACACAGACCCATTCAAGACGGAAACCACCAAAAAGACCGAGCCCACCCCAAACTGTGAAGGAGAGCTGCAGCCCTACAAGCGGTGGCTGACCTCATGAAACCAACTGACTGTCTCAGAGCCCGGAACTAGATCCCTCAAATGAAATGATAGCTCAGATTCGGACAATTACGAAGCAAATAGTGCCATAATGCCAGATGTTACCGCTAGAACAGGTGATGACCTATAGCCAAGAAGAACCTCCACATTAGGGGTCCAAAAGGAGAAGACATCATGAATCGTATCACCATGACAAAGGACACTACTGCTGGAAACGTTGAATGCATGGACTGGCATTGGCTACGTCGGACACAGGACTTCGTGAAATAAACAGTGGTTTGTCCATCAATAGCCTGCCCCTGTGGAAAGCTCCACCCACCCATGGATGGAGCCTGCCGAAGTCTTGGACAATTGGCCTGTAGGTTGGGCGGCTGGCCGTTGCCAGGCTGCTCCGGGGAGAAGGGAGTTTTGGTTTGTGGGAATTTTAGTTTTCATATCCATGTTTTGGGTTTTTATGTGCAAGTGGGGCCCTGGCCCATCGCCTCTGTGTGTGGAGGGAGGGGAGGCAGACCTGGATGCCTCTATTCTTACAATGCCCAAGGAAAGGCTTACACTATAATGTGTAACATAGAACATTAGTCGAATGGGCTCTACCGTCAAGCATCACAATATACATAGATATCTGCGCATGAGGGGGTGCAGATTGAACTCCTCCAGGAAACACACACTACCTGTGGGTAGGGTGAGAAGCTGCGCAGACGATGGAGAGGGCAGGTATTTGCAACCTCTTATTCTGCATACGCGAGAGGGCCATTGATTTTGATCAGAACTGGCATACCATTCGAACCCTTGCACGTACTGTTTGGTAGAGAGGGTAGATATGTAGTGCTGAAGTGCAGAATTTATGGACAGGAACTCACATTGGGTAGTATACATGCCCTTAATCAAGATCAAGTGCAGTTCCTCCGTAGGCTTTCATGCTCCTTGACTGCGGTGCTAACCCCAAGCGTACTACTGGGAGGGGGCTTCAATTGTGTTGCTGACATGGTTCTAGATTGCTCTCACCCCCCACTGCCGAGTGCCCAAATACATAAAACTGCGGCGGTGTTCCAAGATTGGAGAGGACACTGGAGGACATGCCAGAGACCGAGACTACTCATTACTCGCCCTTACATCACTTGCAAACAAAACTGAACTTCTTCTTGGGTACACTGGGCCTGAGTCGCTTAGTAACACACAGAATATTTGGGGCGGACGCTTTCTGACCATAGTCCCCTTTTGCTAGCAGTCCAGCCGGAGGAACACCGCCCGCCAATTCCAATGTGGCGGTTGAACACTCTGGGTCTTTAATATACTTGTTTCAGAGCGACCATAGGCACAGCTATAGACTTCTACTTCGACAGCAACAGACAGACTGCCTCCAATACACTGATAGAGTGGGAGGCTTTCAAGTTAGGACAGAGGGTGAAATGTGTGGGGGAAACAGTGGGAGCCCAGAGGGAACTTCACCTGGAAAGTGGACACCTAAGAAGGTGACCTACATAGACAGGAAAACTAACAAGGAACTAGAGTAGACACATCCAACTCCCTCAAACATGCACGTCATATCAAGCTCTTGACCGACAGCTGTGTCACGACTTTAGGAGTTACCTCACCTAGGTGCAAGAAGTAGTTTGGGGGTTGGGTAGGTTGTGGCTTGGCTATTTTAGCCGGAGACGCGGGGATCCCCAAACGCAAATTATACCTCCTGAGGGCGACCCATTTTATGGTCCGTAGGCCCTTCATGCCTTATTTTGTGACTACTATTCATCACTAAGGCACCTCCCCTCATATACAGAAGGAATTCCTGAAGTTGCTGTGCCCCCAAATCCTTGATGACCACATAATTGACATGCTGGTAGGGCTTCTGACAGTCCCCGAGATCCGGGCTGTGAGGAAAGACCCCTGGACCTGACTGTCTCCCGGACGAATTCGACTCAACTTACACTGCACAGCTTCTGCCGCAATTGGAGAAGCTCTACGCAGAATCCCTGAAACTTTGATGCCTGCCAGAGACCACAGGCGATGTGCTGGTCATCCCCCCTCCCCAAAAAGCCTAAACAGGTGGCATAAGTCGAAGACTTCTGGGCACTTTCTATGTTAAACATGGATTTCAAGATCGTTGGTAAAACCCTGGCGCTCTTCCTCCTACCCCACGTGCCGACCCTGGTTCTCGCTGACAAGAATGGATTTATTCTGGCCAGGAACACATCATACAGCCTGCGAAGGATGTACTTGATGCTGTTCCATGCAGATACTTGTTATTTACAGCATGCAGCCTTCTTGTTGATAGATCTCGAGAAGGCCTTCAACCTCATGCAATGGGACTACTTGCTTGAAACTATTAGACACATGGGTCTGGGGGAAAGCTGGGTAAACTGGGTGAGGGTGCTTTATGAACGTCCCACAGCTAGGATACAGACAGGGAAAACTGTCCCACAGTATGAGATCTTCCGAGGAACACAAAAGGGATACCCATTGTCACCTCTGTTGTTTGCACTGTCAATGGAACCATTGGCAGCATCTTTCCACCAAGGCGGGGAGGGACTAGGCATCCCATTAGGGGGTAACACTCATAATATCTCCCTGTACGTAGATGACTTATTGATATACCTCAGTGACGCAATGGTGTGTACCAATACTGCACTGCGCCTGATAGAGCAGTTTGGATTGCTGTCTGGCCTCAAAGTTAACCGTGGCAAAACTTAACTCTTCCCCATCTCTGCCAATGTGATTCACCCATTCGATTTTATGGTGGGCATTACTGGGCCCCCACAACCTTCAGTCATCTGGGGATTCCGGTCTTCCACTCGATGGACTACTTACGTGAAGGTAATCTTGGCATGGCCCTCCGGTCTCCGAGATCAAATGTTTCCTTCTGGTGCACTCTACAACTGCCGATCATGGCCTGGGTTTCCCTTGCAGAAATGGTCATGCTGTCTCGCCTGCTGTACTTTTTCAGCAATCTCCCCATAACCGTTCCTGCTTCGTCGTTTGGACAACTAGATGCTCTACTGCGAGATATGATATGGTAAAAAGGGAGGAGGCGGTAGCCCTGTCGATCCTACAACGCCCACCCGCGGAGGGAGGACTCTGAGTGCTTAAATTCGAGCTCTACTTTTTAGATTCTCCACTCCAGTGGCTGGTGCAGTGGTTGGCAGATATGGGCACAGTAGGCACTGACCAAGGGATCCGTACGTATCTGATGCTGGCAAAGATGCTAGACGCGGACAACACCATCTCATCTATCCCTGCTGCAGACCACGGCTCTACGCTGCTGGAAACGCTGCCTCTTTAAAGAATGAAAATCTCCCCTATATACCCCGGCCCTGCCCCTGGTGGGCCTCACCCACGGGAACACCAAGCAGATACTAACCCCAGCAATGTTGAAGCCCTGTAATAATGCCAGACCATAACTGGTGGGGCATTGCTACCAGCAAGCAACCCTGGCTCCATTTGAAGACCTACTTGAGAGCTACGACCTACTAACAGGCCAAATCTTAACCTATGAGATAATACTGCGCACCTTTTGAGGACTATGGGAGGGAGCCAACAGAAGCTTAAATCACACTCGATATTACACTCTGTCCTTACATTAGGCACTGCAAGACACCAGGTAAAATGGTTCTATACATCGCAACTGGAGATGGTCTGCACAACCCTAACGAAACTGCGCACCTGTTGAGAGACTGCTCTGGATAGACACATCACAGACCCAGAATGGTCCAAAATGTTGCCATACCCTAAGAAATTGTTACGCAATACTAGATTGAAGTACACACAGTTCAATTACATAAACATGACACCTCACAAACTTCAGCTTGCCTTTGGAGACACTGGATACAAATGGCAAATATGCGACTGTGCAGACGCAGACTTTTTATACATGACTTGGGATTGTGGCCCACTACGCTAGTTCTGGGAGGAAACAATACAACTCATGTGTGCAGCTGTGGGGCGCATACTTTAACCTTCAATGGGAGTGTTCCTGTTGGGGCTCTTTCCCTGTTCTCCTAAAAGGAAATTGGGAAACCGATTCCTAGATTTAACCCTGGTCTTAGCCTGGAGAAGAATAGCACTGGCCTGGGAATTCGTACATGGACCAGCAATGGAAGCCTGGAAACACGATGTAACCCATTGGGCGGGGGCAGAAATCATAGTACTGACGAGGTAAAAGGTGCTTGGATTGTGGCAACTCACCCTTGCCGACCTCCGGAAAGATACTGGAGGCATGGGAAAACACAGACCGAGACAGGTGCGACATAGGGGGGGAGCGAAGAGGGAACACATACGAGCGGCGAGGAGGATGACCAAAGGTATGACGCCTAAATGAAAACACTGAGTTGACCTTCATAAAAACACTACTGCAAACAGACCCTGATATACCACACGACAATGGCCAGATAGGGACTGCACACACTGCCCAGCTCACACATAAAACTTGGGGACACTGTGAACTTACGGCCCGACATGTGGATAATGACCCACTGGTGGTCTAGCGCTCACCCGGCCCCCGCCTCCCATGCCCCACACACCCTGCTTAACTTATTAGCAAATACACAACCCTTGGCCCCACTGCACAGTTAGTTAATTACATAGTATGATTCACGAGTTGTATAGTTTTTTTATTAAATCTGTGAGATATTTACAGACTGGCATATAATATGTGATAGTATACAATAACCGTAAAGTTTCAGGCAAAATAAGACTAACATATGAGACTATGATTCATGTGTAAGAACTTTAATGGATAACCTGCTCTGTTGCTTCTTCGAAATGTAAATAAAGTTAGTACAGGACGATTTTATATATTCTATATGCCAAATAAGTGCTGTATAGTGATATATCACTAATTGCTGAACTATACAATTATGGATGTATATTAAAATAAATGCCAATAAAAATGTTTGGGAAAAAAAAAGGTATCCATGCAATAGATGCCTGGACTTAGCGGGGACAGGGGCGGAGAAGGGAGGAAAAACGTACTTCATGCAAAACTCAGTCGGGCTTAAGTTCCCACCAGAGTGGGTCTCTTTAGTTCGAGTGTGACGTGCTGGTCAGGTAACCTGGCAGTGGTTTGTATTGACAGTATAGTTAAAAAACCCTGGAAAGCGGCCGGTGACTAGAATGCTAACTGCAATCTGGTACGCTAGTGCGTCTAGGCATGTAAATTAGTACGCGGATTCACCAGCAGCAGCTATGGAGAGCCGTTCTATACAGTGGACTGCTGTGTTGTGCACATGCGTGAGTTTAGCAAGTAATTTATTGTGTAAATTCAGAGACCCAGTTACCTTAGAGCGGCACAATACATGCTGCAGCTATAAGGGGCCTTCCTCAGGACCCATGCCCTACATACCAAAAGATAGCCCTTACAGAGGTGCAAAGGACCTTGCCAATTGTGGCACAATTAAGCATTTACATACATTTTTGGGAAATAATACCGGCACTGTGGCACCTGGTTAGCAGGAACCCAGTGCTCTTCAGTCAAAGATGCATCAGATATCATGCAAATCATGGGGCTAGTCATGTCCAAAAGGGGCACTTTAATACAGGCCTTTCCAAAAAAAAATCCTCAACATGACTAGGGGCCTGATTACAACTTTAGCGCAGCAGCAACGGCATAATGCAGCCTCTGGTGCACAAGCACCGCCGACCGTATTACGAGTTGCAAATGTGCAGCTCGTAATATGGTCGGCAGTTCTTTGGCCTTTTCCATGGTGATGCACCCCAATAGGAACTGCCAAAAAGTTCCAGCAATGCATGGGCGTTGACTTCCATGCTGTGCTGGAACTGTGGGAAATACAGGGGGGGGGACATGTTTTGCCCCCCAAATGTACACCCTGTAGTACTAGCAGCACCAGCTTTTTCATGGTGGGCCTGTGCCATGAAAATGCTGGTGGTGCAAGAACTAAAAAATATGCTGCCTCGGACTGCGCCAGTCCCTGCTCAGTATATTGCGTTGTGGCGCTGCAGCACCACCGCCACTGTTCCCTGGCGCAGCTTGTGTTCCACCGGCGCCATTACGACTTTGTAAGTTGTAATCTGCAGTACAGTGAACCGTCCCCATCCCTCACCCTCCTCCCGTGCCACCGCAAGACGGCCAGACTTGTAATCAGGCCCTTAGTTAGCAAAGCTAAAACTTTTGTTATGCCTAATAAGCAAACTGTCTAACATATTTTTGTTTTATTTGTTCCCTTTTCCCAGCAGGTACTATGTATTTAATTCTTCAGATGGATACATTTACAATGCTTTCAAACAGAAGAGGCAACCTTACTAAAGCAATAAGGCTTTCAATGTAGTTATTAATGATCTTTGGAGTATTAAATGCAGAAGTATAACCCCATTATGCTCTTAGTGGATCGAATAGAAATATCATGATACGTAGGAGGTAGAATCTTAATGTGTTTAAAATAATATAAATATTTGTTGTGCTCATTGTTCTGGTTTTAAAAGTAAAAGTTTAATTTCATATTTATCTACCAATTGTAGCACCCTTTTTGTACAAAAGTGAAAAGATTACTGTAAACATTTGAAAAGTGAAATGTGGTTTTCCTTTATACTGTCTTGGGTGTGTCAATCATTTTTGAATATGCAACTACAAGGTGATTTTTCCTCGTCATCACTGACAAAGAGAGTCTGGCTTTGCGTAACAACGGAAAAAGGTCCATTTTCAACATTTAAAATAATGTAAATGCATTGGAAACTACTGCCATTTTTTAAAGATTTTTTTTTATTGCAATAAAGGCTTGGTTTTTTACTTAAGGTGTACATATATTATTTTTTTGCAAATTTTCAATTCATCATCTAATTTCAAAGAAATAAAGAAAAGTGGTGTTTATTTGTTTCCTGTTGCTCACTCTAAAATAAGGTGTTTCGCTGTAATTATTATTTATTCATAATGATTGTGGTTTAATATTTAAATGTCTGTTAAAATCTCACTGTTGTATTCATTTTTGCCCTTAAAATAAATTTCAGTTAGTATGTAAAAATTAAGTATTACCTGGGTATTAATGTACTACCCCGCCCATTACCCCTATATCCCTTATATCCTGTCACTAAAGGTGAATATAGTAGTGCAATTAAATTATTGAAGTGTAATGCTAAAATTAAATGTATTTAAAGACCAAGGGGCATATGACGAACTCTATCATATACCCTCCAACCTTAGGTCAGAGGCTTTACGACGATATCGCCTGTTTTATTTCTGACCAGCTGATTACAATGCAGCCGGTCAGAATTGAAACTGGCTGGTCATTACAGCTGAATTGAGACAGGCTCTAGGAACCCATTGGCCATTCGGAGACCGGCCTGTAGTCCCATAGGAAGGCGTTTCCACCTTCAGTATTAGGATTCTTGTTTTCCCACAGTCTTTCTGACGTGGGAAGCCTGATGGAAAGCGAGTTTGGGGGCCCCGTTGCCCTTGCTTCTCCACCTTGAGGTTCCTGCCAAGGAGTGCAGGGATTAACACAATCTCTGATTGGGAGTTTGTGTTATGCTCGGTTTACGGGTGTAACACAAGCTCCCATAGAGAAACCGGAGAATGTGACCGTGCATGGTGCGGTCTCATCGTAATAGCGGTGTCTGACATCGTAATCGTGTCCCTAGTAATTAGTACTCTGGAATTAAAATGTATGCCTGGGTATTAATACAATTTCATCTCCCGTTACCATAATATTATTTGCACTTTGTCCCTAAAAGTGTTAAATTTGGGTTTAAAAAAATGTATGTTTAATAATTTTTTCAGTTAAAAGCCTATTAATTAGTACACAGGTATTAAAATGAATTCTCTTTCCTAAAGGTGAATGTTCATCAGTTCCAAAATATATTTAAGTTTAAAGATTAAATAAGGTATATTGTGGTGACATCCACAGGTGCTCAGGGTTTCCAACAAAATAAAGACGGAGGAGAAAAACCTAAAATAAAGGCTTACTCTCTGAAATGGCTTCCTTAACCATAGTAAAAGGATGGTTGCACCCCAATATACAGTGTGCTACAAATATGGGCACAACAAGGGTAAACGCAAATGTCCCATAAGGGCACACCCCTCTACCTGTGGGCAGACACCTGGGTTGTCTAGTGTAGTGATCGTGATGGAGGTAGTCACAGTTACTTTTGGGGGTGACAGGCAGAGGTGACCCTAGTTTCCATGGATGATAGAGGAATAGAACCATAATCCAACATGCCTTCAAATGCTTCCAGATATGGGCAGTGGGACACCATTAAGAGGTGGAGGCTCTGTGAGACACCGAAGCCAGCATGAAAACTGTCAAGTGTTAGCTGTTGACTGCAGAGCAGGTCCTAACAAACACATTACACAAAGTCCTAATTTTCTGGCACCCATGCGAAACATCTACCAGTGTCTCCAGTCCCATTTGAGGGGTGGGGGATCGTCATAGGTTTGCAGGTCAATGTTGTTAACATACAGCTTCACAATATAAGCAAAGTCTTGAAATAGAGAACGCAGGATTGACGCTCATGGTAGATGGGGGGATATGGCCTTTCGATTGAAGCTAAGCATGGATTAAAAGTTATTAAAAAGCTGAAATGCTCCAAGCTCTGCTGGGTTGAAACAGGTGAACTCCAAGTGGGTGAGATAGCAGATCAGCGGTTGCCAAATCTAATGAAATGTAACTTCTATGTGAGGTAAGTTGTGGAAAAGTTGTTGCATCACCATCCCCTCCCATGGGCGGTGAAACATTACATTATTGGGAGGGCGGTTGTATTTTTCAACTATATTAATACCAGCTGTGCAGCATTCAGTATGTGGCTAATAAGCTTCCAGTCAGCGTGGGTTATTGCTTTCAAGGCAAGGTATTGCACACCTAGTGTAACTGTGGTGGTAAGAGGCAGGGAATGGTTCCCCTATGGTGACCTTGTTCCAGAATCACTTTCCAATATGTGGTAATGAGGCTGCAGGAGCATCGGAGGTGGTAAGTATATCCCACTACTAGCACACACTGATGGCAGAGGGAAGATGTTGATGGGTATATGCTGGACAAGTAAGCTGGTGTATAATACCATTGAACCATGATCTTGTAAGCCATTTACCTGTGGGATAAACTGCGGTAAGTTTTAGGAGTCTCACCAAAGGGTTTCCTATTGCTTAGACGAAATGCCCTCTATATTGGAAGTCTGCAAGAAAGTTTGAAATCTGTGGGTTTGAGGGGGTGTGGAGTGTTGAATGGTCCGGTATATGTTGGAAATTAGTCCCTTAGAACCGTCATGTTTGCAGTCATTTTTCAGATGGAATATACAATATGGTAGCCCTATAATAATTAGAGGGGTGCAACACTCAATGATACAGCTGGCGATACTCCAGCCTGGTCGTTTCAGGGTGATGGTAATCAGCCTTACATTGGTCAAAAAACGTTATGGAGGCTCCCACAAAGATCAAATTTGCATGCAATCAGACTGAGGGGGAGGAGAAGATACTAAGCCCCTCCATTATTCCCAATCTGTCCTATATGTTAAGCACTGTTCTAGTGGGCATAGCTGTTCAGACTGTTTTTGTGCTACCAACATAGACATATATATACACACACACACATACCTATAGGTGCTGCACAGTCGAGCGTGCTGGCATAGCCATGCTAGAACCCGGATTGTCCGGCAGGCCACTGCCAGATCCATGTGGATCCCATTTTTCACACTCTAGCGGACCACCCAAGACATGTAAGTGGGCGGCCAAATAGTGCTAGAGAATATTAGGGCAGACCAGTCTACCGCTTTCTCTAGGGAAGAGTTGCAGATCTTTTGGCTGCTTCCCATTCTGGATAAAAGAGTGAATGCCCTGTTGTATGTGAGTGTTATAATCTTGGGTGATATGAGTAGGCAGGGACTGGAAAAAGATATATGGCCTATGGGATGACATTGATTTTTATGGCATTAATGTGAACCACTTAAGAAACAATGAAGGGTTTCCAATGTCTTAGATCTGCTAGGATGGACCTTCGGAGTTACTGCCATTTGGTCTGTGTCTAAGAGGACCGCGTAGGGCTAGATTATCACCCAAATATCTAATTGCGTTGGGTGCCCATTGTAACTGCGTTATGGCTTGCAGAGTAGGGAGGTCTTGCCCGGCTATAGTTCGATTGAGCATGCAAGATTTAGTAATGTTGATTTTGAAGACCGATACCGCCGCAAATGTGGCACGTCTGTCAACTATAGGCAGTAGAGAGGTAGTGGTCCAACAGAAGTAAGCAAGGGATGATTTGCAAACAAGTTAACCTTATGATCTCAGCCACCAAAGGAGATGCCCACAATAGCAGGATTGCAGCAGATGGAGATGGCAAATGGTTGAGCTGCTAGGGCTTAAAAAAACCCGCTGACCAGCATTTTTAGCATGTATCTCGTCTATAGCTTTATTGATACCACTAGAGGTCTTTACGTTGGTAGGCATAGACTTGACTGTGTTCTAGTTTAGTTATAATACACCCTGCCAGGGGAATTGGAGAAGGAATTTTGTATAGTCAGTAGTTATCCACAGGTAACTGAATTCAGGTACCTTTTTCACTTGTATTAGCAACCTTTTCCTTCCCTTCCACAGAATCATTGCATACGTTATCCTCAAAACATGGTCTAACCTGCACTTTGTCGATAATACTCTCTGTTAAGCGGATGCACCTCCTTGATGTGGCCTTGGTAGCAGTTACCTTTCCCCACACAGAGCATGACTAACCCAGGGACCAATTAAGATGCGGCCTGTCAGGGCTGCGAACATCGAGCGAAGAACTACAGCCCAGATCGTATTCTCGTTTTTGATTCTGTACAGACAGACCCTTTTCAATAAATTAGTTTGAAAGTGAGTCCAATTTGTTTTTGAAAATATAGTACAACGGGCATTGATAGCCCGTCAGCCATTCAGAAGTCCTGCAGTAATCACACCCCCTGCTATATTACTGTCGAGAAATTACAATGGCGGATTACCACTGCCATTCTGTGCAGGCCTTTCTGACACTGAAAAGCATTGGGAATCTATGTTTGTGGCCCCCCAGGATGTACAATATGAGTGAAAGGATGCAGATTGGCAACCTAGGGGATACCTGTGACTCACTACTTTAGATCAATGGATACAATAGGCGTTAAATTAAGGTACCTGCGCCCGGGTGCAGAACTGAAATGCACCCATGATCTTTACAATGAGAGCATGCATTGCTTAATTAATGCAAGCTTTAATTGTAATGCAAAGGATTGCGACCGAACAAGGTTGAATGGCATTGCACTTGCGGAGCTGTAACCAACTCCAGATGGTCATTCAGTTACTGTTCATAACCAATGTGTGATGGTCTCCGGTCTGTCAGGCATCGGAATATGCCCGTCAGACAGGATTGTGTGGGTGCTGTGATACTTGCAATTAAGACAAATCCCACAACCCAAGTAGCCACTTGACACAGAAAAAAAAAGGTGTGACCATCCTGTTATTGAATCCCTGGTGCTCAGATCATTGTGGACACAGATAGAACCAATGGGTAGATATGTCTAAGTAAAAATATGGACAACAAATAAGGTCCTGAAAAAATGGTAAGTTTTCTGCTTTCGGATGTGAAAAAGTGGGCTTCCTTGCCAAAATTCACAAACTACCTCTTTTTTTTGGCAACCGAGATTTGCAATGTCTAGAGTGCTCATGGTTGTGTGTTTCTGTGTGGGAGGGACCTTGACACAGATGGTAATTTGATGGTGCTACCCCAGCGGAACAGATTCCTGTTATCTGACATTAGAGATGTTAATGCCATGACAGATCCCTGTTGACAGACACACCAGAGAGGCAAAGACCACCCTTTGACCTTATGCCTCCAAAGCACAGGTTTCCATATCGACTAATTTTTACTCCCTAGCGCGCTGCTTGTTAAGGTAGATTTTACTGGAAAAAAAAAAACCAATAAATCCTCACCTTAAGATCTCAGCAAAAATATTTAAATATGTAAAATCTATTCATAATATATATTAGCACAGAAAATCACAGAATCATTGAAGTTAATTGTTCGTTGCTACTAATAGCATTTGAGCAAATATATATTTTAGTTTATATGAAAATCTCAATTGTAAGCATAAAATAAGGCAAATAAGAACACAAATTTAAATACCATGCAAATTATATTATGGTTTAGAAAAATATCTATTAAATATAATTAATTATAGAAATTCGCAGAAAAACACACATATTTAAAAATATATATATCTATAAAACTATAAATATATATAAGCATATATATTTATGTGTATATATATAAATGTGAAAATATATATATATGTGGGAATATCTATATATATATTTTTTTTTCAACCAAAAAAAAATAAAGTAATAATTTAATTAAAGATGTAGATTCAAAGTTAAAACTATTATACAGTAAAACGTTTTGGCAATTTTGTTTGATATTGAATTGTATATTAAATCACAAAAAAACTTTAAAGAAAACAAAATTACATAATAAATGAATAATTTAAGAATTGAAAATTCTTTCTAAACCTAAACGTAATAATAAACTTTTTATAAATGTAGATTATACTATACAATCTGTCAATTGAAAGATATAATATTCACACTAAAAGGTATTAAAAAATAGTAAAAATTTAAATATTATAATGTGTAAAATGTACGCAAACCACAAAAGAAAATCACACATTAGTAACAAAATAGGATTTGTCGAGGGGTAAAAAAAAGTATTTCGATTTCAATAAGCACACAAGTAGGAAAAGAGTTATTTGACAAAGGGCTAAAATTTAATATTGAGACTCTAGTATGCGCAATAATAGGGAAATAGTTGTATTGCCTAGGGGTAACTATTATTAATTACTACTCCAGTAAGTGGAATATTATAAACAGAGTAACTTATTCAAACAATGTATAACATGTTTGAAATAATACTAAATACACACAAAAATTACATGTGAAAATACATATCAAAATATAAATATTTCAAAAACTATATAATATATATGTGTTATAACTCTAAAAACAATGTGCATGATTATAATATCGGTAGGACCGTCAGTATCTGTAGTACTTTGATCTCTACACACGGGCGAGAGCCACATTAGGATGCAGTCCGAAATAATTGCCGAAGGATCAACCAAGCCAAATCTTCCAATTGCCTCAAGTAAAACAGCGGACGGTACGATTGGATTCCACCGCAATGGATTATGATGCAACATTCTGCCAACCACTTTGCTTAGCTTGTGCTGACTTAAAAAGGCTGGTGGAACATTGTTTTGGGGGTACGTATCGGGGGCTGTGCCACCTATGGGCCTCCGCAATGTTCAAATCCTTCCATGGTGCAACACCTAAACATACTTGCATGCCGTGCCGGCCATGTGGTACAGGGATGTTTAAAAACAGGCCTCCTTGGATTGAAGCTGGTGATGCGGTACTTTGCAATGCTTCAGTACAAGCCTTTATAAAATAGACATGTTTAGGAATGACTGAAAGGCAGTCTGATGATAAATTTGGTATGGTGGGACTAATGAGTACCTGTTGGTCCGTCACATTCTTGCAACAATGGCGGCAGGACAGTCTTCCAAATGCAATCATAATAAGAAATAATGTTATTCACAAGCCAAATCACACGACAATAAAAATATACAATAACCAAATATTGTAAAAAAACAAGTAATTCTAAAAACCTTTATTATTTTTTTTAAAAATGTATACACTTTACATATACAAAGTACACAAAAAGAATCGTAAACAAAGTATTCAAATGATGTAATATACACGTTATTAAAATTGTAATATGTGAAT
Source organism: Triturus cristatus (assembly GCF_964204655.1). NCBI lineage: Eukaryota > Metazoa > Chordata > Amphibia > Caudata > Salamandridae > Triturus > Triturus cristatus. Next base: position 154,089,119 of record NC_140580.1, read on the forward strand.
CTATTAATAGCAACTAATAATATAACACACTATTTCTAATTATAAACATACATACAGTTAAGAGGATAGAATAAAAAATCAACCAAAACATAATATACAAATTAAGATAATATTCAGTGCTGTTTAGATGATTACCAGTTTAATTATTATTAGTTATTAACTAAAGCGAATGAATTATATTACATTAACTTAATTTCAATAATGTTCCGACAAATGCCAAACGTCACACCGATTATATCAAATAAACATTATCACAAGTACAGAATAAGAATAAATATTTAACATTTCATTAGTTAATAGGGATCAACATGGTATTTAATGATTAAAATTACATTACTTCAGAGGGTTTAAACATACTGGAATAACATATTGTATTAGAGTCGCTCAATCAGTACATTTGTAGAGCCCACAACTTACCTGTGAGGGTGTCTCGACGCTGGGGGGAGGGAGGGCGTGGATGCTGCTAATGCTCAAACAGCCAGGTCTTAAGCAGTCTGCTGAAGGCCAGCAGGTCCAGGGTCTGTCGTAGGCTTGTGTGGAAGGTGTTCAAGGTTTTTGCGTCGAGGTGGGAGAACAATCTGCCGCCGAAGGTCGATCAACAGATGCAAGGGACTGTGGCGAGTGCGAGGTCAGCATAGCGAAGCCTGGCGGTTCGGGGTATAGAAGGTGAGTCGTTCATTTAGTCCAGAGTTGTGGATTAATTTGTGAGGGTGGGTGAGGAGACTGAAGGTGATCCTCTTGTTGACTAAGAGCCAGTGCAGGTATTTCAGGTGGGCTGTGATGTGGCTGTTGAGTGGGTTGTTGAGGATGAGGCGTGCAGAGGCGTTCTGTATGCGTTGTAGTAATTTCTGGAGTTTAGGTGACGTTACTGCGTAGAGAGCATTGCCGTAGTCCAGTCTGTAATTGACGAGGGCATGGGTAACTGTCCTTCTGGTACCGGGGGGGGGATCCAACTGTAAATCTTGCGGAGCATGCGGATGGTCTTGAAACATGAGGAGGAGACGGCGTACACTTGATGGGTCATTGACAATGAGAAGTCTAGGATGATTCCCTGGTTGCGTGCGTGGTTAAAGGGCTTCAGTGCAACTCCTGGTGCGGACGGCCACTATGAGTCATCCCAGGCAGAGGGGGTGGATCCGATGATGAGGAACTCCATATTGTCCGATTTCAGTTTAAGGCGGCTGTTTGTCATCGGTTTGGAGTTGGCCTTCATTCCTTCGTGTTGGTCGATTTGGCGGTGGTGGGGGCCTTGGTGAAGGAGAGGATCAGATGGGTGTCGTCAGCGTATGAGACGGTGTTGAGGTGGTGCGATAGGGTGATGTTGGTGAGAGGTGCCATGTAGATGTTAAAGAGTGTCTGGCTAAGGGACGATCCTTGGGGTTTGCTTGTGGTACGTATTACAGAATAAAATCAATACATTTTCAAGCTAACCTTGAAAATCAACTAATAATAATAATTACATTCAAAATCTTTGAATAAACATCATATGCAACTGCACAACACAAAAGACTGAGCAAAAAAATAGGGGTCTAATAGGATAGCAGAAAAATGGTTGCCTCAAGGCCGGCGGTAGCAACCACCAAGCCAGCGGCGGCCATCCGTCTGCGAGCGAAACCCGAAAAATGGATGGTCACATTAGCATTGCGGTGATAAATTCCACAGGCCACTTTTCCGCAGTTAGCAGTCCTCACGCTTGCATGGTGGGCAGAGATGGACCGCTAAAATGGTGCATATGCAGGGGGAGGCTCTTCCGGCACTATTATGATGACAGCGGAAGCCAGCCTTTCCCAGCATTGGAACCTCCATTGAAAGGATGGCGGAGACATGTTCCGGTGGGCCAATTGGCTGCCCCAAATGTTTTGGGGGGGTGTGGGTGCGCTGGGGGGCTAATATGTACCTGTACCAGGTGGCAGGCACTGTGCAGTGCCTGCCACACAGTGCATGGAAATCAGGACATACCCCTTTTGATATTGCCGCGGTGCTGCTGGCAGCAGCAACCAGAGCAATGTTAAAGGCCAGGATTGTACCGCGGAGGTCGGATTTGGACTGCGGAGCATACTAATTGGACCGTTGGTAATGCCGCGGTCCTTGTGGGCGGTCTTTTTCCGCTACCATGAAGGTCGGGGTGATTTTGCGACCTGCATCCTAATGACCCCCATTGTGAAAAATTGTAGTATTCAATTGACATACATATTTCTCAAATAAATAAGTAATACTATCCAAAACATAATAATTAACTTCAATTCATTACATACCTTCACTATCTATACACCTAAAAAACACATGCCGCTAAATAATCTTTATTCATAAATAACATTTAATTATATAAGCGACAATTAATGTTTATTTATATTTAATAAATTTTATATATTAATAGTTTGCTGATGAATTATAATTTATTTACTATCCACCCTAAATGGTTATGAACCACACAACCATTGTGTATTTTAACATCACAAAAATAATAAAATGTAATTAAAAAAATTAATTACATTTTAAAAACACTAATAGAGATAAAAATAAGAAAAAACATTTTATAACAGATAAAGTCAGAAAACATATTAAAAAAAAATCTTTAATATTCTTAAATTTCAAATTTATGTAAAATATAGAAATAATTTCAATAATACTAACAACTGTATTAATTTAATCAAAAGCAATAATTGTGATTCTTATATTCTAGCACAAATTATTTCTATGTGCCAATATTTAATACTCGATGTTTATGCATGGCAGTATTTTATGTAACATATTTTATTCAAAAAACAAAATATATTGAATACCTAGATTGTAGTGAAGCATACATCTGAGAAAGAATGTGTGTTGCTGTAACTTGAACTGTGTCTCCTGTAACCCGACCAGGAGCCCTTGATTAGGACCAATATACAGTACAAGGCACCAGAGGACAAGCATTGGTTGGGCCACTAACTGAGATTCTTTTTGGTATTAGAATGCTGTATTAATTTGCTCTACACAGGTACTCTGTACAGACGGATATTAATCCGTGAGAGGAAATTTGTTGAGAAACTCAACTGCCTGCAAGCCAAGTTGGTTGAAACAATGCAAGTGGTTGACTGACATGATCATTTGCCTGAGTATGGCACATAACAGTTTACCAACCCACTCAGTACATATTGAAATTAAAAAAACCAAGATCAATAGAATCACTTATTGTAAGGAGTTAAAAGAGAAAATAAATTTTTTCTTCAAGCTGCGAATTTTAATAAAAGGATAAAGGCTGGATGTTGATTTGCTGCAGAGTTTTACCATGCTCAGTCGTGTGCAATGATAAAAACAATAAAATAAACGTGATATGCCAGTAACTGGCAAGCAAGAAAAATTGCGTAAATATGCAATTATTAGCAAGGCACTTACCTACTTAACTAGGCAATAACCTTCTTTAACAAAACTAGTGTTTCAATAAAATTCACAATTAAATTTCCAAGAACGCAACTGTGAAGGACACGGGAAAAAATAAATTTTTCCAATTGCATTCAACGAACAGACTTAAAACATTATAATGCATTTTTAACATCAAAATGATACTGTGTATATCCAGCATCCCAGATAATCGTGCATTATTAAGTAGGGGGCTTATTTCCTTATTTGCATGCCTATCAAAAAATTGATGTAAAAAATATAGATCATTTAAAAAAGGTTAAAAAAAAAGCCAACATATTAATTACCTATACCTTAACAGGTAAATTCGATAAATGTTGGAAAAAAACTAATTGAATTTAAAAATATTGTTCTGAAAATTATATATGTATGTGTATATATATATATATATATATCTAATATTTTATATAGATATTTTCTATATATATATCTGTGTGGGAAATAAATAATATATATATATATATATATATATAATTAAAAAATTCTTTTTTTATTAAAAAATAAAAGTAATAAACTTTTAACAACATATACCTCATAAAAATGAAGGTAAAACAAACATACATAATCAACAATTGTATAGATATTAACTTTAAAAAAAAATACATTTTTGTTTTTTTAGTTTTAAATTTATTTCGAAATATAAACACACACACACATACACATATATATATATATATGTATATATATATATATATATATATATATCTCTTCAAACCTTGTTTCGCGATATCCTCTGCCTCAAAAGGGTGGCGGGCTGCCAGCAAGGACGCGACCCTTAGTATTCCATCAATCAATCCTTTGCTCATAAAGATTGCGCCGAGCCCCAATTTGTTTGTAACAGCGTGCTTTATTCCATCAAGTTTGTGGCAAACAACTCCCGACGCGTTTCGAAACCCTACGGTTTCTTGGTCACAAAGAAACCGGAGGGTTTCCAAACGCGTAGGAAGTTGTTTGCCACAAACTTGATGGAATAGAGCACGCTGTTACAAACAAATTGGGGCTCGGCGCAATCTTTATGAGCAAAGGATTGATTGATGGAATATATATATATATATATATATATATACACATTTCAATAACATAAAAATAGTAAAAAATAAATCTAAAAGTCTTTTAACTATAATATAGTAATACAGTCAGTGCAACAGTAAGGAAAATGTTGAATAACAATGGAGTTCAAAGTACTATTCCCAATCTATGGACTGCAACAATAGTAAAAGTGTTGGATAGCGGAGGTGTTAAAAAAACTTTTCACAATCGAGTACGTGTATCAGCAGGTGAAAGTGTTACATAGGGGAGGGGTAAAAATTACTGTTCACACTCCAGTAAAGGCCCGATTCTGGTGCGGGTTGGAAAAGCTTCCCAAACAAATCTTTTGGGAAAACGTTTCCGACCCACTCGGATCGGGAGAGTCCAGCCGGCAGAGTACGATGCATCCGGATGCTTCCAGATACCATATGGTTGGACTCCCCTGGACTTAAATGGGAGCATATGTTCCTAACCGCATCATAATTGGACCCTTGGTCAGGAAAACACGTTCCTGATCCAATTTGGAAGGAGCAAATGCCATTAGGAGGAATTCCTAACCGCATCAGTGGTGAAAGTGTTGGATAGTGGCGGGGTAAAATGTACTGTTGCCAACAAAATGAGTGCAACAGTAGGGAAAAAATTGAATTTGCGAGGGATAACATTTACTATTCCCACTACAATAATTGAAACAGTAGTGAAAGTGTTGGAAAGCAGAGGGGTATAAATTAAGCTTCACAATAAAATGAGTGTAACAGTAGTGAAAGTGTTGGATAGCGGAGGGGTAGAAATTTACAATTAGAAATGCAATGAGTGCAACAGTAGGGAAAGTGTTAGATAGTGGACTGGTAAAAAATAATATTCGAACTCCAATGAGTGAAAGAGTTGAGAAAGTGTTGGATAGCAGAGGAGCAAAAATTATTATTCATACTCCATTGAGTGCAACAGTAAGGATAGTGTTGGATAGTAGCAAGCTAAATGTTAAAATTCACACTGCAATCAATAAATAGAATTAATATTATCACTACAGTCAGTAACAAATTAAAAAGAATAAAAATATTAAAAACAGCAAACTTATTCACAAAAAATATATATATATAAATCTGATAAAAATTCAATTGAAAATATATTTAATATTACATATTGAGCAAAACATATACTAAGGATAAATGCATATATCACATGACTAAATATTATATTGAATTAAAAAAACTTAAGAAATTGGCTTGACCCAAAAAGAAAGAAAAATATTAATTTTTACTTAAACGTACTTATTTTTATTATCTCCCCTATAAGACTATAAAATTTGAAAAGCCACCTCTAAATTTAAAAAAAAATAGTACTTACCTAATACACTTAGGTGCCGATTCCGACCCGTTAAAAATATTCCCCGTACGAATCGGATCCGTATTTTTTTACGTACGATTCGTACAAGTCCCGCACAAACTGGCAAGTACGATTCGTATGTGAAAAACTACATATGAATCGCATTGGGAAAATTTCTCGACATGTCGTCGGATTGAAAAAAGTCCCCAACACGTCCCCGTACATTTTTACGTACAATTCGTAAAATTGATGCCCAAGCGTGCAAGTACGATCCGTCCCATCCGTCCAAATATACAACCGTATGAAAAAAACACCATACGGAGCGAACTCCAATAGCAACCATGCAGATGTCTAAACATGTGCCCGCATATGCGCTGAACACCCCCCCGTATGTACGCGCCGTACCCCCAGCCCCCGTATGTACGCGCCATACCCCCGGTCCCCTGTATGTACGTGCCGTACCCCCAGCCCCACCTATGTACGCGACGTACCCCCAGCCCCCCCGTATGTACGCGCCGTACCCCCGGTCCCCCGAATGTACGCGCCGTACCCCCAGCCCCCCGTAAGTACGACCTGTACCCCAGGCCCCTACACCAGCACCCTCACCTAGCATCGTGCATTTACGAATCGTACCAAACCATTGCAAATGTGAGCACTGTACAACAACATGGCCGATGTACGCACCTTACAGACGCAAAAAACACTCGTACTGAACCAGGACACTGCAAAACACCACAAGGAGGGTCAATTCGAATCGCACAACACCACAAAACACGTCCAACAAGCCCAAATACATGGAATACACTGACCTGCAACATCCAAACAGGTAAACAGAGGCCCAAACCACAACCACATCTTATAACACACCCACCCAAATTTCAAACACAGCCACACCCACAAATGGACCAATAAAAAGGGCCCACACACACAAACCATGAGCCTTTGCAACAGACCCACTGCTGACAGACCCAACATACAAACCACTGCACCATACCTGAATCCTGACTACACCTTACACTTGCACACCTTCACACAACCACCTTCACAAACACCCCCTAATCACATTCACACACACACCGTCACAACCACACACCCACAACCATCCACACCCACACCCCACACCATGCCCACAGACAAGGATCCAAAGTTCACAAGGGAGGAGCTGGACATCCTTGTCAACGAAGTCATCAGAGTCGAGCCACAGCTCTTTGGAACATTGGTCAGACAGACCAGCATAGCGGAGAAATCAGCCATGTGGCAGAGGATCGTCGATTGGGTGAATGCTGTTGCGGCCATCAGAAGGACCAGGCATGAATGCCAAGCCAGGTGGTACGATCTGCGGAGGGCGGTAAAGAGAAAAATGAATGAATAGCACGCCCAGACAAACATCACTGGAGGCGGTGCCCCCCGCAGACCAGTACATTACCATACCTGGGAGGAGAAGGTGATGGGCACGCTTCCGCCGGTGGGAGTACATGGGCTTGAAGGAGTCGCATAGCTTGGTGAGTACACAAACAACTCACGTTACATGGGGGAACCGCATCCGCAAGCCAACTCCAAATAATACACGCAACTACCTCAAAGCCCACACCGGACACAACCACACTAAAAAAAAAACGCACATGCCACTAACGGGTCCATGCCCCATTCATCAAGCAAGGCCATGCCAAGTCACAGGCCACACAAAATACCAACACAAGACTGGATGTCCGCAATGCCGGGAGGGTGGGCCTCTCAAAACACATTGTGCAACTCAGAAGCAGACACCAATGCCCTCAGCCCATATGGCCTAGGGCAGAGTTTTCCAAACAGTGTGTCCCGACACAGTACTGTGTCGCCTGCAAATGGTGGGCGCGTCGCAGGATGACATCGGTATGAACAGCCATTTTGCACATAACAGCAGCTAATGAAGAGGCATCCCTTTGAAAGAGTGTCAGCACACACCGCCGCAGCAGCGCAGACTCAGAGACACTCTGCTCTATGGGGGCCGGGAGATTCAAAACTAAGCCTCATGAACAAGCAAATGGCCTGTGAAAGACCTGCAAAGTGTGTGTGCCCAGGAAGCTGGGCTGAGGTGACAGAGGGTGACAGACAGACGGAGGGAGAGGGAGGGAGACAGACAGAGGGATGGAGAGAGGGAGACAGAGGGAGACCAAATCCCCCTTGGGTGGTTTGGGCTTGCTCGCTCGTCAGCAGGTGGACTATGTGCATGGTTACAAGGTTTGGCAGTGCGTGAACCAGCCCTTCTTGTGTTGTAAATCACTGGGGCATGTGTCAATCTGTGCATGAGTAGATTCTTGCTTCAGAACAAACCTAACCTTACACACAGTTTTGCCACTCACTGTGTTTGTTAAAACTGATTCACAAATACATAAGTAACCTTCCTGCTTACTCTAATTGTTTTGAAAATGCACCATTTGCCCACTTAAAGTGCAAACCGTCAGGCGGTACTGCCTCGCTCGCTAAGCTCGCTCGCTAAACAGACTTACTGAGTCCCAAAATGAAGCATCTACAAAAAGTGTGTCACCAACAGGAAAGCAGTGGCCTAGGGACATACCCATGCACCATGCTCAATGCACAGGGACTTGCCAAGTACAGACAAGGTAGATGACACTTGGCCCTGCTGTAGACAGCACAAGGACCTCCTGTGACCACTGTACACTCAAACACCAACTCCACATGCCTCTACCTACCACAGGAACTCACATTCACTGTCATGCCAGCATGCACCATGAGGGGATAGAGACATCACCTGGTAGACCCAATGACAAATCACACCACACCCAACAGCATGCCCGGTCAAACCCCCCCCCCCTTACACAAGCACACACCCCCATGGCAGGCAACGGATTTTGACACTGACACAATGGACATGTGACACAACAAGACCAATCCATAGCCAAATAAGCATCCTACCACTCATTAGACAGGCCAAAGACTCAGGAGTACATATCAATCTGTCCCCCGCAACATACCCATCCACAAGTGTACTTTGAGAGGAATGCTAGCCATATCCAACTACCTAGAGGAACTGTGCCAACATGAATATGTATCAATCATGGATGTCGCATGAAACACCATTAACATTGTCTCTCTCTCACACACAGGGCAACGTCGTCGATCTTCCCCCAACTCTGGGGGGGGAAGAATCACAGGTCCAGGCTCCGCGTGACGATGATCCCACCGGCAGCGACGACTCTCACCACTCCGTTGTTGACCCCGACCAACCTGTACCCTCTGGTGCCCAAGCCCCTTCAGCACCTGCATCAGGTACAACTGTGCCAACCACCACCCCCATTCCTGCCACATCCCAGGATACACCCAGGAGCCCTGCTCGCACTGGACAACACAGCCAGTCTGACCAGGAGGGACAAGGTTCTCCGGGCACCCAGGAGGAGGCAGGCGACCCCGCAAATGCCATCCCTCAGGGGTCCCGTAGACCTGATGTGCCCACAACGGCAGGCCAGGCTCGTGTGGGCAGGGGTGGTGGGAGTGGAGGACGGCGGAGGCGAGCACCTGACCAGCCAGCTGAGGGAACCGGTATGGCACACGTACGCCACATCCTCGACACATACCAACGTGACACCAGGGCCATCAGCCAGGTTGTGTCGACCCTCACAGACATCAAGGGGACCCTCGAGGAGATGAAGACCCTGCAGGCCGAGCAACATGCCAGTCAACGACAACACCAAGGACGGATGGAGGCAAGAGTGTCTGAGCTCGTGGCGGTGCAAACGGACATGAGCCGTTCACTCCGTCGGATTGCCGACAACATGGGCAACCCTCCCTGTGCCACCAGGTGAAGATCACCACCAGCCACAGGGAGGGATGAGGAGGAGGAGGATTCGTCCGACAGAGCATCACAAACATCGTCGCGGCCTGCATCTGAGGGTCCCCAGAGGAAGGTGGGTCGTCCACGGAAAAGACCGTGAGAGTCAGCGGACCATCAACATCTCCCACGTCACCTGGCCTGGCACCTGGCCCTCTGGCGCAACAGCAGCACCTCATCCAATGACATTCTCTGCCACATGGACTTGCTGGTCACAGTCTGACCAATGATGACCAAGACTGTGCCATGGACTTTGCTGACTTCCAATGCCAAGGATACCAACTCCCCCTGTGAACTTTGGATTCTAGACACCCGGCGAGCACCTCTTTTCATCCACCCAAACACGTACCCCAACACAAATAAAAATCCTCACAATCATGAGATGATGCCGTCATTTTGCATTATTCCATTACATGTGTGTTGTAATGTCAAACAATGCCTGAATGTTGAAGTAACTCCAACCATCCATACCCTGGGATCTGAGTCTGGCACAGGACACACATGGGTTACAATGTATCATTCAATACAGACATGGAGCACTATACTCACCCGTGATGGGCTCAACCTGCTGAGGGGGGGCTTGCACAACTGTGCGGACAGACCTATTTTGAAGAGCATCATTCATGCGCAGAGGTCAGGGCTCATGTGGAGTGTCCTGGGGTGGGAGTCCCAGGTATATGTAGTCAGGTGCGAGAACTGTGCCCTGCATGCTGGAGTAAGGTGGATGTGGAGAATGGTGGCCAGGCCAAGGTTGGAAGCATGGAGATGGCACAATGGGGTCTTGGATGACAGTGCCACAAGGTTGTTTTGGGCTCGTGGTCGTGGACTGCATCCTGAGTGTGGGTGTGGATTGTGAAGGTCATCCTGCAGCAGACAGTGATCCATTGCAGCTATCTCTGCTGGACGGTGATGTGGCAGGGTCGCCAGATGTTGAAGCACAGCTGTGCAGATGCACCCTGGATGTGGACAAGTATAATGGGAGTGGTAATTTACTTGCTCCGTAGAGGGCAGGGTAGGATTTGGCACGGATGTTGTAGTGGACCTGGAGGATGGTCTGTCTTGCCTTGAGGTGGATCGAACTGGGGATCATGTGCATAATGCAGAGTGCGCTGCAGCATGAGGTACAGATGCTGGTGATCAGCATAGCACATGTGATCAAGCAATACATGATGCACACCAGCTTGTGTGCGTGGCCACTGGGTGCTTGTGCAGGGCTCTTGCGGGTGGGACACAAGCAGTTGACCCAGCTGTAAGGGGACAATCCGCAGATGATCACCTCAGTCCTGTACAAGTCCAGCCTCAGGTGGCTGATGTTCAGCCATCTGCCAATGGATCTCATGCATTATTGAATATGAGAACTGGCAAGGTCAGCGTCTTTGGGGAGGGTGAGGAGCACCTGGCTGTCAATGGCACACGAGATGATGATGAGGTGCTGTGCGCATGTGATGGTGTAGAGGGGGATCCAGGACACATTGTAGACTGACACTCTGAGACATGATACCTCTGCCATGTGTCCGACAACGACACCATACTACATGCAGAGGCCTTGAGTACCACTCCCATGGGCTTGTTGGGGTACATAGCCGGTGCGGAGTAGGAGGGACATGACCTGGTTGGTGTGACAGGGCCTGGAAGGCGTGCCAGCGCTGTGTAGGCAGTTGGAGTTGCACACTCATTATGCAAAGGTGTCGTGTGGGCGCTTACTGCATGCCTGAGTGCAGGGGACAGATGTTTTGGATGGACATTGCTTGGAGGGTGGCTGCAACATCATACTGTAGCATGATGTGGCTCATGCAAGGACATGAGGCTCGTGCAATGTGCACGTAGCATGTGCAGACGGTCCAGCCTTTGGCACCGCGTGGTCGCAACTGTGTCACACACAAGCTGATTACACCCAAATGAATGGGTGGAGGGAGGAAGGGAGGAGCATCTTAGAGGCGTGTGTGTGAGGCCAAATATAGAAACTGTGTGCCCTTGCTGCAGGGCCTGCACCAGCAGGCGGCATGTCCTGAAAACCATGCCACAAGTTTCACACAAAGACAAGGATGTCAGAAAGGACTACTGCAAAAGGTGTATGTTAAGGAAGAAGTGTCTGGTTCAACATGGCACACACAGAGACAATGGATGCACAATCAGCAAAGATGACTGACAATGGATCAGGAAACTGAAGGGCGAGATGCGCAGAGGAAACAAACACTCAGCAGGTGTTGAGTGCCCGTTGTGGGGACAGAGATGCAAAAATACCTACACAGCCATGGACTTCATGCACAATACAGATTCTAATCCCTGACAAACAGCCTGCATCTTGCTACTCTGCACATAGACTCATATGCACAATCTCTGATAACAAAACAAGAGATGCCGCATGCACAGTGGCAAGAGACCTGCATTGACAGAGATGCGGCACCTTGGAGCATGAGGGACACCTTTATTATTCATGCTCGCATGAAGGCAAATGCATCAATATGAACAGACGCACAGGTCAGGTGGATGAACATGTGGGGCCTACACTGGCACCCCCCTTTGCACCACAGATGCTGGAAATCCATTGAACTGGCACACAAGTGACAGGGTTGAGCCAAACACCCCCTGCTGGTCACAGAGAGGCTGCTATTCACCATTGAGCCTCTAATGGGGATGTCCCACACTATGTCAAGCCGGTGCATCCCGTATGTTTCCGAGGGCAGTGTGACACACATTGATGCCTTCATCACAATCCACAGTCCCATTACAGATGACTGTCACCAAGTGTGACTATCAATTCATGTGAATACTGCCACATGTCATGTGCCCCATGCTGAGTGGACATGTATGCATAGTAAGAAAACAAGCACAGGAGCAGTGCACACACATTGTAAACAAATACCACACCCAAAAAGCCGTGCTGCATCCTATACCCAAAGGAGACTTTTCACCATGTCCTTGCATGTAACGCTGATTCAGCACAAAATGGTTTGAATAATTGGTTGATGATTATTTGTACCAAAAATTATACAAAAATGTTGAAAAAGTAATAAAAAAAAAATTAAATATAGAAAAATAATTTATGGATAAAATTTTTTTTATGTATAAACCTGTATTTCAGGTTCAAGTGATAAATTAAAAAAAATATTATTTAAAATTATAACATAATTTAAGGGATGATTAGCATTCAGCTGTAAAAGCCTCCGACCCTTCATCAGAGCCTTTAAAGATGCATCGTAATATGCCTGTAAGATTACTTTACGAGTGCCTCATTTTCATGATAGCAGTCGTAATGGAATTCAAACGGTCATTCAGGCTAACTTAGAGGCGTAAAAAAAAAATTATGCCAATTCTGTATTGGACACCCGACCAAGTGAGGTATCATTTTACTCGGAAGACTGAGAGGACTCTGTGTGGTAAGACATTTGTGCCAGCATGGTGATCACACACAAAGGTGCTGATTCCGATCCGGTAAAAATAATTAGCGTATGACCCGTATCCGTATTATTTACCTACGAGTCGTACAAGTACCGTACAAACAGGCAAGTACGAATCGGTAGTGAAAAATAACTACGAATAGCGTCGGGAAAAGGGTACGACAGTGCGTCGGATAGTTTTTACGTCCGAATATAGTCGGGAAAAGTGTACGAGAGTGAGGCGGACATTTTTAAGTGCAAATCGTAAAATACAAGTCCGAGCGCGCAAGTACGATCCCGACGTCCGTCCGAATACACATTTGCACGTAAAATGGCCCGTACGGAGCCAACGCAGTAGCACACATGTACACGGTAAACTAATGCCCGTGTATGAGCCGTACAGCCCCCCCACCCCCAAATATGTCAGCACCATACACCACCCTGTCCGCACTGTACCCCAGCCCCGCAACTGTACATGCCGTACCCCCCATGTACGCGCCTAACCCCCCCTGTCCGCACTGTATACCAGCACCGCACCTGTACGCGCCATACCACCACCCCCCATGTACGTGCCTTACCCCCCCATGTATGTGCTTAACCCCCCCATGAACGTGCCGTAGCCCAGGGACGCACGTGTACGCACCGTACCCCCACCACATGTACGCACCTCACCCCCCCATGTACGCGCTGTACCCCCAAATGTACGCGCTGTACCCCAGGGCCGCACGTGTACACACCGTACCCCCACCGCATGTACGCGCCACACTCCAACACCGTACCCCAGCACCTTCACCCAGCATCGCGTATGTACGGATCGTACCTACGCGAAAACTAGTCTTACAGAACCAGGACACTGTAAAACAGCACAAGGAGGGTCAATTCGACTCGCACAACACCACAAAACACGTCTACATGACTAAATACATCTCAATGACTGACCTGGCACATCCAAACAGGCAAACAGAGGCCCTAAATCACAACCACCTCTTATAACACACCCACCAAAATTCAAACAGAGCCACACCCGAAAATGGACCAATAAAAAGGGCCCACACACATAACCCATGAGCCTTTGCAACAGACCCACTGCTGCCAGACCCCACAGAGAAACAAATCTACATTACTCATACCTGCACTACACCTCCACTCACACACCTTCACACAACCTCCTTCACAAACATCCCCCTCTTCACATTCACACACACACCGTCACATTCACACCCACACACCCACAACCATCCACACCCACACGCACACCCCAAACCATGCCCACAGACAAGAATCCAAAGTTCACAACGGCGGAGCTGGACCTCCTTGTCAACGAAGTCATCAGAGTCGAGCCACAGCTCTTTGGAACATTGGTCAGACAGACCAGCATAGCAGAAAAATCTGCCATGTGGCAGAGGATTGTAGATAAGGTGAATGCTGTTGCGCCCATCAGAAGGACCAGGCATGAATGACAAGCCAGGTGGTACGATCTGCGCAGGGCGCTCAAGAGGAAAATGAACGAAGAATATGCCAACAGTAACATCACTGGAGGTGGGCCGCCCCGCAGACCCGTACACTACCATCCCTGGGAGGAGAAGGTGATGCACCTGCTACCGCCGGTGGGAGTACACGGAGTCGAAGGAGTCGCAGAGCCTGGTAAATACACAAACAACTTACGTAACATGGGGGCAATGGGGTCCACACCACATGTACACCAAATGCACGCAACTTCCCCAAAAGACCTTACCGCACACAACCACACTCAAAAACCAAGCTCATGCCACTAACGTCACCATGCACCCTTCACAAATCAAGGCAAAGCCATGTCCAAGGCTACAGCAACCACAAACACAAGACTGGATGTCCGGGAGGCTGGGAGGGTGGGCTCCACACAACACATTGTGAAAATGAGACGCAGACACCAATGCCGTCAGCCCACATGGCATAGGTACATAGCCATGCACAATGCACAGGGACTGGCAAAGTACTGACAATGTAGCTGACACTTGGCCCTGCTGTATGCAGCACAAGGCCCTCCTGGGACCACTGTACACTCAAACACCAACTCCACAAGCACAGGTATCTAGCACAGGCACTCACACTCAATGTCATGCCTGCATGCACCATGAGGGGACAGACACATCACCTGGGAGACCCAATTACACCTCACACCACACACAACAGCAGGCCCGGTCACAAACCCCCCCTAACACAAGCACACACCCCCTCGGCAGGCAACGGATTTACACACTCCCACAATGGACATGTGACACAACAAGACCAATCCACAGCCAAATAAGCATCATAGCCAACAATCTACAGGTCAAACACTCAGGAGAACATCCCAATCTGTCCCCCGCAACATACCCATCCCCAAGTGGACATTGAGAGGAATGCTAGGCACATCCAACTACCTGGAGTAACTGTGTCAACTTGAATATGTATGAAAGATAGATGTCGCATGAAACACCATTAACATTGTCTCTCTCTCACACACAGGGCAACGTCGTCGATCTCCCCCCAACACTGGGGGGGAAGAATCACAGGCCCAGGCTCCGCGTGACGATGATCCCACCGGCAGCGACGACTCTCACCACTCCATGGTTGACCCCGACCAACCTGTACCCTCTGGTGCACAAGCCCCTGCAGTACCTGTGTCAGGTACATCTGTGCCAACCACCACCCCCATTCCTGCCACATCCCAGGACACACACAGGAGCCCTGCTCGCACAGAACAACAGAGCCAGTCTGACCAGGAGGGACAAGGTTCTCCGGGCACCCAGGAGGAGGCAGCCAACCCTGCAAATGCCATCCCTCAGGGGTCCTGTAGACCCGATGTGCCCACAACGGCAGGCCAGGCTTAAGTGGGCAGGGGTGGTGGGAGTGGAGGCAGGCGGAGGCCCGAACCTGACCAGCCAGCTCAGGACACCGGTATGTCACACATACGCAACATCCTGGACTCATACCGGCGTGACACCAGAGGCATCAACCAGGTCGTGTCCAGACTCTCAGAGATGCAGGGGACCCTCGATGAGATAAAGAACCTGCAGGTCGAGCATCATGCCAGTCATCAACAACAGCAAGGACGGATGGAGGCAAGACTGTCTGAGCTCCTGGCGGTGCACAGGCACATGAGCCAATCACTCCGTCAGATCGCCCAAAGCATGGGCAACCCTCCCTGTGCCACCAGGCGTAGACCAGCACCAGACACAGTGAGGGAGGAGGAGGAGGAGGATGAGTCTGACGGAGCGTCCCAAGCATCGCCAAGGCCTGCATCTGAGGGTCCCCGGAGGAAGGTGGGTCGTCCACGGAAAAGACCGCGAGAGTCAGCGGAACATCCACATCTCCCAGGTCACCTGGCCTGGCACCTGGCGCAACAGCAGCACCTCATCCAATGACATTCTCTAACACATGGACTTGCTGGTCACAGTCTGACCAATGATGACCAACACTGTGGTCTGGACTCTGATGACTTCCAATGACAAGGATACCATCTCCCCCTGTGAACTTTGGATTCTATTCACCCGGTAGAGCCCCTATTTTCATCTACCAATACACGTACCCCACCGCAAATAAATATATTACTTTGGTCATGAGACGTTCCTGTCATATTGCATTATTCAACCACATATGTGTGTGGAAAAGTCAAACTATGCCTGAGTGTTGAACTAACTTCAGCCATCCATACCCTGGGATCAGAGTCTGCTACAGGACACACATGGGTCACAAGGTATCATTCAATGTAGGCATGGAGCACAACACTCACCTGTGATGGCCTCTGGCTGCTGAGTGGGGGCTTGCTAAACTGTGCGGACAGACCCATTTGGGAGAGTATCATCAAGGCGTAGAGGTCATGGCTCATGTGGAGGTTCCCGGGGAGGGAGTCCCAGGTATGTGTGGCCAGGTGGGAGGACAATGTCCTGTATGCTGGAGTACGGTGGATGTGAAGAACGGTGGCCAGGGCAAGGTTGTATGCACGGAGATGGCCCAACGGGATCTAGGATGACAGACAGTGATCCATTGCAGCTATCTATGGTGGACGGTAAGGTGGCTGGGGTGCAGGGTGTTGAAGCTGAGGTGTGCAGATGCACCCTGGATGTGGACAACTTTCCTGGGAGTTTGGATGTACTTGCTCCGTAGAGGGCAGGCCAGTATTTGACACGGATGTTGTAATGGACCTGGGGGATGGTCTGTCTTTCTTGGAGTGGATCTATCTGTGGATCATGTGCATAATGCAGAGGGCGTTGCAGCATGAGGTACAGATGCTGTGGACTACCATGGGAAATGTGAGCGAGCCAAACATGATGAACGCCATCTTGTGTGTGTGGCCACTGGGTGCTTGTGCAGGGCTTCTGCGTGTGGGACACAAGCACTTGACCCAGCTGGAAGGGGACAATCCTCAGATGATCACCTCAGTCCTGTACAAGTCCAGCCTCAGGTGGCTCGTGTTCAGCCATTCATCAATGGATCTCATGCATACTTGAATAATGGAACTGCCAATGTCTGTGTCTTTGTTGAGGGTGTGGAGCACCTGGCTGTCAATGGCATACGAGCTGATGATGAGGTGCTGTGCGCATGTGATGGTGGAGAGGGGGGTCCTGGACACTCTGTAGATTGACATGCTGAGAGATGATACCTGTGCCATGTCCCAGACAATGACACCATACTAGATGCTGAAGCCTTGAGTCCCACTCCCATGCCCTTGCTGTGCTACTGAGCCGGTGGGGAGTATTAGGGACGTGACCTGGTTGGTGTGACAGGGCCTGGAAGGCAGGGCAGCGCAGTGTAGGCAGTTGGAGTTGCACACTCAGCATGCAAAGGTGTCGTGTGTGTGCCCAGGGTATGTCTGACAGCAGGCGTCAGATGTGCGGATGGACATAGCTCGGAGTGTGGCTGCTACATCAGACTGCAGTGTGATGTGGGTCATGCAAGGACAGGAGGGTGGTGCAATGTTCACCTTGCATTTGCTGATGGTCCAGCCTTTGGCACCGCGTGGCGGCAACAGTGGCATAAACAAGCTGAGGACAGCCAAATGAATGGGTGGAGGGAGGAAGTGAGGAGCATCTTGGAGGCGTGTGTGTTGCCAAATCAGGATACTCTGTGGGCCCTTGCTGCAAGGCCCGCAGCAGCAGGCAGCATCTCCTTGCAAAATGCCCGAATTTGCACACAAAGAATAGGATGTCAGAAGGATAACTGCAACAGGCGCATGTGTAAAGTAAGGAGTGTCCAGTGCCACATGGCACACCCAGAGACAATGCATGCACAATCACCAAAGAGGCATGACGCCGGATCAGGAAACTGAAGGCCGACCTGCGCACAGGAGACACACCCTCAGCAGCTGTTGATGGCCCATTGTGTGGACCAACATGCAAAATAACATACACGACCGTGTACTTCATGCCCAATATGGAGCATAATCCATGAGCAACTGCATGCATGTTGCTAAACTACACATGGACTCCTCTGCATAATCTTCCACAACTATGCCAGATATGCCGCGTGCAAAGTGTCAAGAGACCTGCATTGACAGAGATGAGGCACCTTGGAGTGTGACGTACACCTTTATTACTCAGCCTCACACTAAGGGAAATGCATCAATTGGAACAGACTCACAGGTCATTTGGCTGACCATGTGTGACCTACACTGGACACCACCTTCAACACAAAGATGTGGCAAGTCCTACAGAGCTGGCACACAAGTGAAGGGGTTGAGCCTAACACCCGTTGCTGCACACGGAGAGTCTGCAATTCCCCAATGAGCCTCATATAGGGATGTCCCACACTATGTCCACCATTAGCATCCCATATGTGCCTGAGGGACGTTTTACACACATTGATGCCTTTGTCAGAATCCACAAACCATTACAGATGACTGTCAGGAAGAGTGACTATCAATTCATGGGAGCCATGTAACACGTCATGTGGCCCATGGTTAGTCGACATGTATGCATGGTAACACAACATGCACAGGAGCAGTCCCCACATATCACAAACACGTACCACCCACAAAATGCCATGCCACACTCCTTCCCCCAAATGACATTTCACCATGTCTGTTCATGTTACTCTGATCCAGCACACGTAGCAATACTCATGAGGAATAGCAGGAGGGCAATGATGACATGAGCAGACGACCGGCGCAATAACCTGTGGAGGACAGACACACAACAAGTCAGCAAAGAGCTAGTAATCCACAAGGAATGATGTTGTCACCATGCTCTTAATAATTTATTGTCCCAGCAAAAAGGTGTGGAATGACATCATCACTTTAATGACATCAGAACACAACTCCAAGTCACTTAGCACACAGTCAGCTGGACACACACATTGCAACACATGCCACACAAGGCTCAAAGCGTGCACACTCAGACACAGGGACTCACCATAATGAGAAGAAGTTGCAGATAAGCTGACTCCGGATGTCCTCATCCTCATCCTCATCCTCATCTTCACTTGCCCAAGCCCTTCATCCTCCACGGGTGGATGATCCTGCTCATCGGGATCCAGGATGAGTGGCACGGCCTTCTCCACTGCCATGTTGTGCAGCATGCAGCACACAATGAAGATTTTGCAGACCTTCACCGGGGCATATGGGAGGGCGCCGCCGGTCCTGTGGAGGCACCGGAATCTGCTCCTCAGGAATCCAAACGTCCTCTCAATCACGCGCCTCGTCTGCCCATGGGTGTCGTTGTACCGGTGTTCTGCGCCTGTTCTGAGGTTGCGGAGAGGCGTCATCAGCCATGGCATGTTGGGATAGCCAGAGTCCCCTACATGGAAACATCATGTGAAGAAGTGGGTCAGGAGATGCCGTACGATACAAAGATAGCGCTAAACACAGGACTAACAGAGTATACCCACCAACAAGACATGCTCGTTCCGCGTGCAGCTGCAGCATCATTTCTGGCACCCTGCTACGCCTCATGATGTATGCATCGTGTGCGGACCCTGGAAAACGTGAACAGACATGGGATATCAGCATGTTAGCAAGACACACCACAAGGGCATTAATGGAGTGATAATGTTTTCTGTTCCTATAGGCTACCTCCTGTGCCTGTGGTGGTACCAAAGCCACATGTGTCCCATCAATGGCCCCAATTACATGAGGCATCCCTCCCAGGGCATAGAACTCACCCTTGACACGTGTCAACTGCTCACGAGTGGGGAAATGGATGAAGTCATCCAGGTGCACCAACATGGCTTCTAAAACATCATGCAGGACACGGCTGAACATTGTCTGGGACATGCCACAAACATCAGCTATGGTCAATTGAAACGTGCCGGTGGCAAAAAAATGTAGGGCTGCCATCACCTTCATTTTGGGGGTCAGAGCCGTAGGATACCTGTGTTGTGGTTGGAGGTGTGGTGCAAGCCGGCGGGTCAAGTCCTCTATCAACTCTTGCGAGAAGCGGTATCTGCGTATGCAGTCATGTTCACGCATGGCATCCAGGTCTGGCATTCGTCTGGGGAGAGGCGGTGCCCTGCAGAGATTTGGAAGGAATAACAAAGAGTGAGTACATTACCACACCAATGTCACTGAGGTGAGCACATGTTCAACAGCTAATACACATCTGCTTAATACAGAGTCTGGCCTGTGCAATACATCCAGGACACGTAGGCCAGCCAGGTGATACTCCTACGAAGTGCCAGCCAAAATAGTTGCATGACAATGTTGACGTGACATGCCATTAAAATAGCTGTGTGCCAGTGTAAGTGACAAGCCAGACACATTACATGAGTTACAGACATCCACATATCAGCATTTGAAGGATGTCATATCATACAGACAGCTGCCGGGAGTCTAGACGCGCAGGTCACATGTCATCTGTATAAGGACAGATAACACACATTTCCATGAAGGGGTACATGTCAAAAAATGATGACACAGACATTGAGAGAACGCAGATCTTGCCTCATGTCAGGAAGTCATCTTCGAACCATCATGACACATGCAAAGTGTGAGTCCACATGCGGCATGGTGTGCGTATATGTGTGTCATGCACATATGCACACAGACACATGTTGGATGCTGCAACAGCAGATGGAGTTGACGGAACACCAACGCCAAGCTCATGGGAAGACATGACACACACATGACAGTCACATCGTGGCACGCTGGTAGTCACATGTCAGGTGTAATTATCCATGTACCTTGCATCAGGGGACAGTTGCGGGTATTGCTGACTGTGCCATACCAGTGATGCAGTGCTTGACACGTGTGTCCCACATGCACACATGTGCAAAGTGTGAAGGGGAAGTGTGCCACGTAGTGCCCCATCACACATGACATGTGTAAACAGCTAATCACACATCTATTGTGCCACTACATGAGGACACATGTGCCGCATCACTGCCTGACACACCTAGGCCCTGCACATGAAGGACTGCACTGACAATGACTTGATGTCCAGCCTTGTGCGAGTCTGACACCTCCATTCCTTTCGTGTGCGCCTCCTATCACCAGTGTAAGCTGTGAAACGCATTACACACGCTCTGAGGGCGTGTGTACGGCCCGTACTCACGCGTGAGTACCTGCCGTACACGCTTGAGTACGTGCTGATCACTCTGCCCTACAGTAACACAACTATAGTGATCAGTGTTCGGCACGTACTCACGCGTGTACGGGCCGTACACTCGTGAGTACGTGCCGATCACTCTGACCTACAGTAACACAACTATAGTGCTCAGTGATCGGCACGTACTCACGTGTGTATGGGCCGTACACGCGTGAGAACGTGCCAATCACTCTGACCTACAGTAACACAACTATAGTGATCAGTGATCGGCACGTACTCACGCGTGTACGGCCCGTACACGCGTGAGTACGTGCCGATCACTAGGGCCGACGGTAACACAACTATAGTGATAGGCACGTACTCACGCGTGTACGGCCCGTACACGCGTGAGTACGTGCCGATCACTGATCACTATAGTTGTGTTACTGTAGGGCAGAGTGATCGGCACGCACTCACGCGTGTACTGCCCGTAAACACGTGAGTATGTGCTGATCACTCTGACCTACAGTAACACAACTATAGTGATAGGCACGTATTCACGCGTGTACGGTCCATATCACTGTAGTGACGGTGCCCTAGGGGTACGTGTGTAACGCGCCGTACCTGTGTGGGGATGTAAGAATTACAATGGAGACACATGAGGGACAAGTATTAGGGTCTAAATGCATGCTGGTTGTCATGGATACCGAGTTTCAAGTTCAAATTTTTACATCATGTGGTCTGGAAAAATCAGTTGGCCACATTATACATTGTTGAAAAGTGGTTGTTGACTTGACATGATGCTGCAAAATCGAAAGATGCAAAGGCTGTCACTGGTGTAGGTTTAAAGGGATTGGAGGAAACGTAGGATGCAAATGAGTCTGACCAATCACTCTGTACTCCTGTAAATGAAATAGGCCAGCAAGGCAGATATAAGGCAGGCAGAACCCATGAGAGGGCACTTGCCTGCACAACATGTCAGTCGATACCACTGCTGCTGTATTGTCTACCTCTGGCACCATGTCAAGAACTGTGGAGAGGGCTCAGCCTTTCACACAGGAGGAGAACCAGGCCCTGCTGGATGTGATCCTCCCACAGTACCCCATGCTGTATGGTCGACCAGGGGAGCAAGTGAGTGCTGACTCCACTACCTTTGCCTGTGCACCTTTATTGTGTCTGTCACTTCTGGCATTGTGTCCAGGTGTGACAGACATGCTATGTTGGTTGGACTGGGTCCCAGGGGGAAGGGGTGGCTTATGTCTCTCATGCAGGGCTTGATGTAGTTAATGTGTGCACTCATCACTTGCATTGTGCTTACTGTGACATTCACTGCTTAGTGCATGGCACATTCAGCCAGCCTAATCCTCTTGGGCATTCTTGTTCTATTGTCCTGCGGTGATGCAGTGGTCACCCCGGTGTGACAGGTGACTGCACCCACAAATGTGTGTGAGAGTTGAGTGGAGCTGTGGTGAGAGTGGTGAGTGTCAAAATGATGTGTACGCCCCCTGAACATTGATGTGTGTGAATGTTTCTTGTCATGTGGGTGAGTGTCTATGTGGAGTGTTGCACCACAGCTGCATAGTGGATGCAACTGCTAAATCCATCTGATGTGTGAAGTAAGCCGTGCTGTGTGTCTGACTTGCTGAGCTAGCCCCACACCTGTGACCCCCCCCACCCCCTGGCAAGTGGCACATGTGCAGAGTGATGTTTGCATCCGCTGTTGCCAATGGCTGGTGATTGATGTGTGCCTGTGTGTGTCTGTGTACTCTGCTGAGGTTAAGTCAGTGGCCTGGGGCATGTGACTGCTTGGAGGTGCTGTCCATCAGCCTTGTGTTGCTTGGGATGCACAGTGTGTGCCATGATCAGGGATTGTTTGGCACCCCTCATGCCACTTGTGTACTTACTATGCCATGTAGTGCATTGTAGCGTCTCCAGTGGAATTAGTCCCTATGACTTAGGTGCTATTACTTGCCAGCATACTATGCCCTGTTCAACAAATAAAAGATGTTCAAATGTGTGTCTCTGTGACATGGTGCAGGTGTAGTGATGTTGTCCCACTTTGTCATCCACACAGGTAACCGCCTACCACAAGGGGAAGATCTGGAAGGACGCCGTCAAGGCCGTGCAATCGGTGGAGGGTCGCAGTCGGCGCCTGGCACAAGTGAGCAAGAGATGGCAGGACATCCGGTGCTGGACCCGGAGGATCGCCCGGGTCATGTTGAAGGATGAGTCTCCTCGCAAGCATGGCGGGCACCGGCGCCTGACCCACCAGATGAAGCGTGTCCTGGCGGTGGTCTTCCCTGACCTGGATAGGCGGATACAGGAGTTACAGCAGCAGGAAGGGGGTAGGTACATGTGTGTTTGTTGTGTGTCGCCAGCTTTTGTACATGTATATGTACTTACTGATACGCCATTTCTGCCTACCAGTGGCTGATTTGAATGAGTCTGGCAGCTCCAACAATGACTGTGTACATGTAGCTTGGTGTGCTCATCCTTGTGTGACTTATGCTATACAGACACATGTGTGTTATGTTCACAGAGTGCCACATTCACACATGATAGACATGTCCATTGTGTGAAGGGTTGTGATTCTCCAGGAGTCACAATGTATTTCGTTGGGGTGTCAAAAGTACTCACAGGTCTCTGAGTGTGGGAACACCTTCTGCATTGGCATGTGGTATTTTGCCTTGGGTGCGACAATACTGTTTGGTTCACAGTGCACAAGAGGTGGCATGCCTTCATAGTCTTGCTGTGCTCAAATGATCCCAGACACTAGCTTCTCATGATCTTGGTATTTCTAGTTTTTTGCTGTTGTGCCCCAATTTTCATTGTTCCCAAGTGGCATGGTGGGTCATACAACTGGGGAGTGCAGGGCTTACATATGTGGGGAGTATTCTAGATGTTACTCATGATGCCTTTCCTGTTATGCACTGTTGCCTATTTTGTTTGGACTCATGTGTCAGATGTATGCAGGTGACTGATTTCTTCCTGTCTCTTCACCTTGCCCACAGAATCATCGGAGGACACCGAGGGAGACACCGGCACGGACATGGAGGAGGGATCGAGCACTGGTGCCACCAGTGCTGTGGAGTCGGCGGAATCAAGTGGCACGGAGGGCGAGGGGAGTGAGGCGGAGGACCTGCCCAGTACCAACACTGACTACGAGGCAGACGGGTCCGAGGCTGAGCTCCCAGGGGGGGCGGAGGCTGCTCCCACAGCTGAAAGCAGCAGTACATCTATGGCTGCCCCCTCTATTCCCATCAGCGCCCTCCCACTTGCTCGGGTCCCTTCTGTCCGTGCTAGGCCACAACGTGTCTCCTTCGTGCCAGGCACCGCACCCCCTGCCCCTGTCCCCCCTGCTGCCCTCACTGCAGAGTCTGTGGACATTCAGCGGCAGTTGCAAGTTGGGCAAACATCGATCCTGACTGTCCTCCATGGCCACACCAGACTGCTGACCCAGATGGTGTCGTACATGGAGGGCATGTCATCAGCGATGTCTGACCAACGGATGTTGCTGAGGTCCCTGGACTCGTCACTGACGGCAGTAGCGAGTCACCTGCAGCGCTGCCTCCCCCCCCTACCCCTGCCCCATCCACAAGTCCCACACCAATGCCTGTCCCAAGCACAGCAAGACATCCACACACACGCACCCCACCAGACACAAGCAGCACACCACCACGTATGGGCAAACGCACACCTCCTGACACGCACACTCAGGGGTAAGCAGGCACACCCATTTGGTCTGGGGCACACAGGCAGGCACGCAGCCATAGTCCTCGTCCACATGACTCACTCCCCAGTCCCTCCGATGTCACTCCCCTTGGCTCCCCTGCCCCAGATTTGGAGAAGGAGGCCTACTTTGCTGGGCTGGGCCTCCGGCACACTACTTCACCTGGCCGGAAACGGTCAAGGCACTCCACGGGTAGGGGAGTTAAGTCCCCCAGCCTGCCCACCACCTCCCCCAGTAGCGCTGCAACACATCCCTCCGACCCACCCCCCCCTACTTGGGGCCTGTTGTTTCTCCGGGTGCAGGGGAGACGCTTGAAGAACTGGCAGAAGTGTGCAGCGCCGAGCTCACCTCCACCTTTGGCGCTGCCCCTCCCCCTGTGGTGGAGTCGTCCGTCCCTGCACCCACCACACCTACCCTTCTCCCTCCTGTCCCTGCGGTGCCTGGTCCTTCCCCACATGATGCCCCCCCCCCCAGTCGACGACACAGAGTCTTCTGTTGTGCAGACAAGCTAGGGGAGACGCATGGCCATGTGTCCCCCCCCGAAGGACTGATGATATGGACTGGCCATTGGCCTTTGTGAATAGTCTCGTTTCCACATTATTATTTTCATGCTGAATAAAGCATTTTCTATTTTCGTTCAAAATGTCTTGTAAATCAGGTATTGATGTTGATGCTGATGCTACAGGAGTGGGGGTTGTGGGCATGTGTTATGTTTCAGGGAAATGTTGTAGTCTGCTGCTCATGGGGTGGAACCTGGTATCTGCGTGCCATCACAAGGTCTCTGCAAAGATTCTTTGTCGTTTATGCTCTTTGTGTTTGGAGACATTGTCCGAAGGAGTGTTCCTTCCTCTGTGGCACATGTCATCTTCCCTGCAGAGAGTTGCACAATATTTGTGTCGCCCTGTGTCTACATTTCCTTTGTTGGTGATGGATCCCTTCTACTCTGGCCATGCCTGCTCTGCAATGTCTCCAGCTGCATCATCTGTGCCATCCTTGGTACTCACTGTACTTGTGTATTGAGTATTTTGCCATGCCTTCATGGTGAATTTGTCCTTTTTCCGCACAATGCATGTGTGTAATCCCAGGCTAGCACACATATGGGACTTGTTCTGCTGGGTATTTGAACACCTGCCTGACAATTGTGGGCATTGTATGTGTAGGAACTCCACCCTATTCCTTCCATGAGAGACAACATCTTGGTGGCTGGTCCCGGCACCTGAACATTCCTATCAGTCCTGGGATGTGCGTGACAGTGTGTGTTCGCTTTGGCTCTCTTAGTTTAGTGGGCAGTGACATGAGTATACAGTCTTGTGGCATGATCTCAGTGTGTGTATTGTGCTGCATCTGCCAGGGGTGGGTATGCATGTGTTATTTGTCTTCACACCCACATGTGGTGTGTCATGCAGTGGGGGAAAGACATCCATCATCCTGGGAGTGGGACACTGCTGTCAGTGATGTGTTGTTATGGCACTATCATCATTGTCCAAAGTTAGGGTATGCGTACATACACCCATGGAGTTGTGGTCATCTGATAATTATGTACACCCCCCCATGTCCCTGTCCACTGCTGGTATTCCTCTGCACCCACCCCCATGTCTCTGTCCACTGCTGGTATTCCTCTGCACCCACCCCCATGTCCCTGTCCACTGCTGGTATTCCTCTGCACCCACCCCATGTCTCTGTCCACTGCTGGGAGTCCTCTGCACCCACCCACCCACCCACGTGCGCCCTTGCTGTGGTACACTGCTGTCCTGGGCATACTCTACCCCCAATTTATAGCTGGTGTGCTACACCAAGCCGTACACCTACATCCGTGGCGGGTGTACGCCTTGTATCCATCATGTAATGGGACTGTAGGGGTACGTGTGGTATGGCCCGTACCCACGCTCTGGGGGGCGTGGGTACGGGCCGTACCACCATTGTGGCGGTGACGTAGGGGTATGCGTGGTACGGCCCGTACCCACGCTCTGGGGGGCGTGGGTACGGGCCGTACCACCATTGCAGTGGTGATGTAGGGGTACGCGTGGTACGGCCCGTACCAACGCTCTGATGGGGCGTGGGTATGGGCCGTACCACCATTGCAGTGGTGATGTAGGGGTACACGTGGTACGGCCCGTACCAACGCTCTGATGGGACGTGGGTACGGGCCGTACCACGCGTACCCCAATGTCACCGCCACAATGGTGGTATGGCCCGTACCCACACCCCCCAGAGCGTGGGTACGGGCCGTACCACCCTTGCAGTGGTGATGTAGGGATATGCGTGTACGGACCGAACCCACGCTCTGGGGGCGTGGGTACGGTCCGTACACGCGTACACCTACATCACCACTGCAATGGTGGTACGGCCCGTACCCACGCTCTGGGGGGCGTGGGTATGGGCCGTACCACCATTGTGGCGGTGACATACTGGTACGCGTGGTACGGCCCGTACCCACGCTCTGGGGGGCGTGGGTACGGGCCGTAACACCATTGTGGCGGTGACGTAGGGGTACGCGTGGTACGGCCCGTACCCACGCTCTGGGGGGCGTGGGTACGGGACGTATCACCATTGCAGTGGTGATGTAGGGGTACGCGTGTACGGACCGTACCTACGCTCTGGGGGCGTACACCTACATCACCACTGCAATGGTGGTACGCTCTGGGGGGCGTGGGTGCGTCCCGTACCACCATTGTGGTGGTGACGGGTACGCGTCCACTTCCATTGTGGCGGGACGTGGGATTGGTGGACACGCCACCCTAAGTGACCAGACCATGGAGGTAATTAATGCGCAGGATATATTTGTTTTTGTTGGGGTGTGGGTTATGTTTCATGCCCCTTGCACCCCCCCCCCTTTGCCAATGGGGGTTGCTCTGACATTCTGCGGCGTCTGCGTCGGTTTCTGAACACGAGGTCGTAGGCTATGAGGGCCGGGATGATGCGTAGGTTGGGGTCCATCGCTGTCCGTCGCGTACCGGTGCTCCTTGTTCGCGTCGTCCTCAATTTCCCGACAGTTTTTGTCTCCCGTAAAAAATGCTACGTGCGGAGTGACGTAGGCACGAATCGTACTTGCTGGTCCGTAAAACGCTGCCTGACTCCGTCCGGACGTCGCGTATGCGCCGTCCAGATTCAGATTTGTATGTATTTTTTTGCCAGTCGGTCTTTTGTACGACTCGTACGGAAATGGTATTTCTGTGCGAATCGTACTTGCGTGTTTGTAAGGTGTTTTTCCCGGGTACGAGTCGGACGGAGAAAACGCTCCTTACGACCATTTGTACCCGGGTTTTACAGGATCGGAATCGGCACCAAAATATGTGGAAAATGTGATTTTTAAAACTAAAATTGAGGTTTGCACGGAATTCAGGTCAGGAATATTTTTTGGAGGATACACGCAAGCCATAAATCCCTGTATTCGCCCAGATGTCTAGTTTTGAGACATGTTTAGTTTTAAACAATGTATAAATTTGCTAGGTTTCGCTAGGTGCAAAATCCAAAGCTTGGCACTTGGAAAAATAAGGGTCAGTTTTCACTTTAAAAATGTGGTGTGTCTACATTGCATTTTGGGACATTTCCTGCTGCAGGCACTAGGCCTACACACGCAAGTCAGCTACCATTTTTATCAGGAGAATTATGGAATACAGGGTGGGTAGAATTTTGTGGGCCAAGGCAGATTCAATAACTTTACATCCCAGTAGTAAGAGGAAAATGTGTTTAATTTTTTTTAAAGTTTAAGGTTTGCAAGGGATTCTGGGACATAGAACATGAAGAGAGACACAGAAGTGACCCCATACTGGATTTCACTTGGAGGCTCATTAGTATGTCGTAACGTTCGACACCGCCGAGCCTGCAGTGGCGACCACCACCACATCGTAACAACTTAAACCAACCGTCATATTACAATGGCGGGGGTTCCCAGCGGATGCAAAGTGCGTCTGCCGCTTTTGCGCCGTCAGGCAATCATTCCAAATGCCAACTGGGCATAATTGGCCCCTAATATGTTGGAGGTGCCTAGCAGGCACCACCATCCATATTAGGATGGTGTAATTAGAAGACCTATCCATGGCGGCTTCACCACCATGAAAAGGCTGGCGGGAATTGCTTTGGGGGTCTAGGGGTTAGAGGGGTGGGGGGCTGCACTTGGGGGCTACCTATGGTACCACCCTCATTGTCAACTACAAGGTGGCAGGCACAAAGAGGTGCATGCTACGTTGTGCATGGCAATGCAAGACATGCCACTTTGGCTTTGCAGCGGGTGCTGCTTACAGGAGATGTGCAAAACACACTGCTTGTAAAAGCTATATTTTGTTTAAGAAATATTTGGCTTTCTTTTGTACCTATATTTATCTGTTTATATTTACCAAATGAATTGCGATAAACACAGTACACAATGAAACAAGTAGAAGATGCAGCTCAGTTTTTGGATCTGTGTTCCGCGGGTTCTTGGTGAACCTATAAGTCCTACATATCCCAAAAAAAGAAGGGTTAGGCGGATTCAAATATTTAGACAAATGTCCCCATTACTTAATTCATAATTTTGTCTACTTTTCAGAAATGTCTAGTTTTCGGGGCTCCATTTTTGTTTTGAAAACCCATTCCTACCACAGAAAGATTTAAAAACTTCAAAGAAAATTTAAATTACTGTCAAAAGTTTACTTGCCCCTGAAATCAGAGATGATGAAGATTTTATCACCACAAGCACATTGTTGATGCCATTTACAGGAAACACAGCAGACCCTTTCGAATGTAGATATTTTTCATTTAAAAAGGCAAAAAATTAAAATATTTAGAAAATGTATGGGTACCTTCCAGGGGAATTAAAAAACCCTGCGTACCTTTCCAATACTGCGGTTGTTGGGAAAAAGTGGAAAAAATTAACATTGATACCTTATGTGGACAAAAAGTTACAAGGGCCTAAGTGCGAAATAACACAAAAATAAAAAAAAGAAGGATGAGCACAGGGTGGTGGGGAAAGGCACTATTATATTTATGTATAAATATATACATATTTGTAGAAAAAATTATGGCATTACTCATTCACGAATAAACTCCTTTTTTCAAAATCTAAAAATACTTTAAATAACAAAAATTTCGGAAAAATAAAGATGTTCAAATGCCTGATGCATATGCTACATATGAAAATATATTCAAAAGTATTGCCTAAAAAAGGAAAGGTTTTCAGTCAGGTAGGTAAAATAGCTGCAGCGCTTTAGGGGAGGCATAGACTTATGGCCAGGCACCAACAAGCAAAAGACGTAGGGGGAGCACATACCGATGGGGGAGCAGAGCTCTATAGCTTTATGCTATATTTGTAAGCTCCCCTCTGACGTAGGGGGAGCAAATCCCGATGGGGGAGCACTCCTCCTTAGAACACCGGCGCGGATGGAGGTTACTACAGTGCTTTTCCTCAGCACGCTGGAATTTGCACCAGAGTCCGGATAAACCCCTTGGAGCCTCCCGTGGGTACATCGTGTACTCTTCCTAATCTCTCCCTGTGTTTTTGTATCGAAGTCCTTCTTTCTTTCCAGTTTTCAAGGGCCGAGGTGCCAGGTTGGCAGCGCTGGCGATGGCAGTGGTCCAAACTCGCCTTTTTCATAACACATCACATCATCCGTTTTGGCTTCAGCCAATCAACACCCTTGATGAAATCTGTACTGCTGAAAACGCAGTAGAAGATTAACGGAGATTAACGGGCAGATGTTCAAGAAAACAGTCGCAAAATACTGGTCACAATTTGCATCCAGTAAAGAATTTTAGGAACAGACCTATGTATTAGTCGGTCTGTTGTAATTAGACCTGCCTCATGAAGTTTCCTTTGTCCCTAAAGTATGATAGTTGGTAGTTGTCCAATGGACCACTGCTTACTCCCCAACAAAGGGGCACAATTAACAAAAAATCATGCAGTGCAGCCAACAAGCTACCTGGCTGCACAGCGTGATAGGGATAGGGCAGGAGTGCACCGTATTTAACAGTATACTTTCCCTGCGCTGGTGCACAATGCAGTCGCGGGCGGCATGACTGTGGGGGGGCAGAGGGTCGCGCGGGAGGGGAATCATAAAAAAAAAAATATTTATACATTTTCTTTAAAAAACTTACCTTCGCCTCCGGTCCCGGACTCCTGCGTCGCGTCTCCTGCTCTCTCTCTGCTCACAGGAAGCAGAAGCAGGCAGCCTCCTTCTCCTCCCATAAGCCAATCACAACGCTGCAATAGCAGCGTTGTGATAGGCTAGGACGCCGTCCATACAGGTGTCTACGCGAAGGCTGTTTTCTCCATGACGGCTGCATGCAGCCTACATGGAGAAAATGGGAGAGTGCGCATGACTGGTTAGGTCGGCCCTGGGGCCGACCAAACAGTCAGTGCCCTTAACATTGGATTAGCCACTGCTCCCTGACCCGCCCACCCACCCGCCCCAACCAGGCATACCCTTCTTCTGCTATCTGGCAGTGCGAGTAGCAGAAATGTAAAATGGTATTTATACAATTTTATGTTTCTGCTTCTTGCACTGGGTGAAAGCAGTGGGGCAAAGTACCAATGCCTACGTGGAGGAGCCGCCCCTGGCACTTTGTGCTGCCTAGCACCAACGCATGCACCCTTGCACCATGGTGCAAGGGTGCCTGGATTGTAATAAGCAGGGACACCTTCCTGCACAAAACCAATACTCTGAAGCATTTTCCTTAGAGTGCAGCATATTTAAAAAGAGGAAAAAATGAGGAGAAAAAGTTTACTGACACTTAAGATGGCATTCATACATAAGAAAAAGCATATTGTGATTGCAAAAACTGAATCAGATAATTTACAACTATTAAAATACTTAGTAGACTGGCCCCTAGTTTCCTTGACCATTTTAACAGCAAAATAGGAACTGTTTGACTGGAAGGTGTCTAATAAGTTCCAAAGACAGACCTATTCGAATGATGAAAACATCCAAATGGCGCTCATGGGCTGCAGAATAAACAATTTTTTAATTGCAAAAATACTGCAACAGATATTTTATGCAGCTCTCGTGTTGTTTGAAGCCCTAGCATTGCTAAATAAACACATAGCAAAGGTGGCTAAGAAACGTTAGATATTATATCCTTTCTGAAAGCAGTATTAATTTAATGTACATGAGTAGAGATTGAAAAAGCGATATTTACCTTTCCTTCTCACAATTTACAATGCTACCCAAGCTTCCTCGTGATATTAACTACTCTATATTCAATCTAAATTCTTCCATTTTAAGCTGGCCTACACCTGCAGTACAGTGGCCTCCTATCTCTGTTTTGTTATGTTTCTGCTGCAGGAGCTTGGTCCCTGGGGTCCAGGGGCAGTCAGAGGTTACTGAGTACCAAATGTAACATTTGGAGTCGCTTATCTCTGGCATCCTTACCCATTGTACCAATGGATCCCAAATTGGATTTCCAACGTTTCCACTTTCTCACTTGATTCTCTCAGGACACAAAACAAATACAACTCTTTGATATATAAGGCCATATAAGGTATAGCTTACTGTCCAGTCAGTGATTTACTTTATAAAAAGAAAAGAACATATAAGACAAAGTAAAAAACATAAAATCGTGATCAAGAAATCTCTAGCTCATTCATAGCCACAGATCTGACACTAAAAGCTATGAAAGAGTTTACAAGCTTTTAAGTTAACACTGAAGTCTATCACCAGTTTTATCCCATGAAACTTCACGATCACCAGCTTGACTATGTGAGCCCTACACCCAGGTTTAGAGACTATCTACTTTAATGTGGAGAATGCAGTGAGCATGCTCGCAAGCACAGATTTTAGCCTCAGCACCCATTCTCTAACGAAGACAGACAACCCTAACAGTACCTGGTTTCATTTTCTGCATAAACGTTACTTTGCAATGTTGTAACAGTTTATCTTGCTACAATTCAGAATCATATGTATCTTTATAATTGCATTGTACTGTTATGAGTTTTTAGGCACTGGTGTAGGTGTTTTTGTAAGGTTTGGTGCATCTGCCATAGAACTTCTCTGTACCCAAAGAACAAATGACACACCCCTCCCAAAGCACAAAGTGCCCTCTGAAAACTTTGGCAAAACAAAAGCGTGACTTCTCATCTGTGCAAGGACTGTGTGAAGTGCCTACTACTGGGGTGTTACAGTCTTACTAGGGTACCCAGATAGTTGTACGGCCCAACATTATCCCTATCAGCACTGTCATGTCTGGGAGCAGGGGAAGCCGCGCCTCGCACCAACCTAAGCTACGTAAGTTCACATGGCTCAAGACCCACAAGGGAACAAGTGCTCAACCCGACACAGTGCTGAAAGCACAGCATACACCTGTGGAACAGAGTGCCCCCTCCAGACATATTAATAGCGATCACCGCAGTGCGCATGTCACTTGAACACCGTATTGACTCAGTATCTACAGAATCTCGCGTACTCGCGCATCAGTGGGAAATGGCCAGGAGCGAGAGCTGGGGTGCAAAAGTCTGGCCTGCAGCTGTTTGCAAGTGACTGCTGATCATCGCGGGCCGTGACCGCTGATGAGTTCTCACGGCCGGGACCCGACCCAAAGGAGAGTGCGGAATCGGATGCGACGTGCTGGTGAGACGCAATTTGCCCTGAATCAAACCTATTAACATTGCTGGATGCGGTTGCCCAATTATCAGCCTTGATACCGTTGAGGCTCACAGCCTGGAATGCGGTGAGCAATGAGCCGGAGAGGATGCGCGGCCAAGGGGAGAGGCCCAGAGTGGGGTGCAAGTAATAGAGATCTGGCTGGAGGCTGCTGGGTCATGCTGGCTGAAAGCCACTGGCATGAGATCGCTGTTGGGACCTCATGGTCTTGAATGGCCTCAAACTTGATTACAACCACTACTAAACCTGTCTAAATCGAAGGTGAGACAAGCGGTGGGGGACTCAATATACTATCGGTAGCCGCGTATTGAAGGAACCTGCTAACATGGGTGATCACCCTGGTTGGGTCAGAGGGCTTGGTAATGACTACTCAGTGAAAGAAATCGTGAGGAGGCTGAACTCTGTATCGAGAAGGGGTGCCAGCCAGAAGCGCCCTACACCAGTTATTGAGAGGCGGTCGTGGTGCCCGGTCATTGCCTAGCAGGATACTCCACATCTTGCGACCGGCGGCAAGCCTGTACATAACTCAGCTGTGACCAATGCGACACAAGGGGCTACAACACAGTCAACAGCACAGGTGAGGAGATTAGCCCACTGGTGTAAGCCAACAGGCTGGTGGGACTGCTTTCCTGTGCAGGCAGTAGTGATACCCCGGGGCCCCTCACCCCGGATAGTTGTACGGCCCGACATCATTCCTATCGGCACTGCCATGTCTGGGAGCAGGGGAAGCCGTGGCTTGCACCAACCTAAACTGGATAAGTTCACATGTCTCCAGACCCACGAGGGAACGAGTGCTCAACCCGGCACAGTGCAGGAAGCACAGCGCATGCCTGCAGAACAGAGTGCCCCCACCCCCTCCAGACATATTAGCAGCGGTCACAGCAGTGCGCACGTCACTTGAATCCCACATTGGCTCAGTATCTACAGAAATCTCCCTTATCCACGCTGATTTTAGGAAAATAGATGATCGCGTGAAACATGTGAAGGAGGTAACCCTAGGACTCCCTACTAACACTAAGGCCCATGAAAAACAAATCCAAGAACTGCAAACTATGAGCAAAGCCCTCACGGACCAACTAGATGACTATGAAGGCAACAATGTAAGAATACTTGGAATTCTTGAGAGAGCCGAGGGTCATGCCATTGATTTATTTGTGGAGGACTTAATCACTCAGCGTTTGCAGCTCAAAAATCTCTCCAAATATTTCTCTATCGAAAGGGCACACCGAGTACCAGGGGCAAAAACCCAAACCTGGACAACCACCTAGGCCAATACTGGCACATGTTTTTAATTTCCAAGACAGGGATGTGATCCTGCAAACTGCACGTTGTGCTCCTCCTATCAAAATGGACAATAACACCATCACGTTTTTCCTGGACTTCACTATGAAGGTACAAAGACAACGAAGAAGCTTTCTCGAAGTCAAAAAAGCCCTTAGAGACAAAGCACTGACCTATGCAATGCTGCTCCCTGCAAACCTCAGGGTGGAGTCCGAAGGTAAGACGTGGTTCTTCACGGAGCTAGAGGCGGCCTGAGAGTGGTTGGATGGATGGCGACAGGTGGGAGGCCTGGACAATCCGTAAAGGTGCAGGAGACGAATGGGGTGGGAACGGAAAAGGACCGCATGATCTTACTGACACAGATCAACCGGGGGGTGGTCAGGCTGCCCCATCATAAACTACGCTAACCAGGCAGTCCCCTCAGAGACCCATGCAGAGTGACCACTCTCAATGTCTAAGGACTTTGAGACTCATCATATGACCTGCAAGTTAAGCATGGGCCCCAGCGGAACTGGTGAGACAGTACATCGGCGAAAGTGCAAAGGGGCAATGGCCCTGCAGCAATGATGGCTGAGTATATACGCAGCAAACTCACATGCACAGACTCTTGGCTACTTGGCTAATAAGTGTAAACGGGGTTGGAAGTGCGGAACCAAGGGTCCACGTTTCCACTGAAACTGGGATGGGAGGGCGGCGGGCGCTCAGCAATGTTGGGGTAGCGGGTAACCCTGGGCGTAGTTTGCATAGTACCGCTACGCGTACCTATGCGAAGTGCACTTCGCACTAGGCACGCTATGCGTAACTACACGAACTACGTAGTGCGGTAGGGAGATGCTTGTCTGCACTGTGCAATAATTGCAAACGGCATCTTGCACAGTGCAAGCGTCGTTTTCTGCCGCGCGAGTAAATTTGTACTCGAGCGGCAGCTTTCTCAACGCGGACTGGTAGTTTCTCATCGCCGGCGGACGCGAGCATACGCAACCACTCGCAAAGAGAAACCTGACCTCCCCACGGTGAGAATCTCGGCGAGAGGCTTATTTTCCACGCTCGCGATCGGCAACTTGATGTTGCTGATCGTGAACGAGGAAAACGTCTCGCTGGGATGCTGATTTTGCTCGCTCGTGGTCGCCAACTTGACGTTGAGGACTGCGAGCAAGCAAAAAATGCCCGCTACGCTAGGCATTTTTGCACTGTGCTACGTTCAATTTGCGTAGTGCATAGTAGCGCAAACTACGCACGCTCCGCGAGCGTAGCATAGTACTACGCCCAGGGTTAGTAGCGGGTAGTTCAAAGTCCGACTTGCAGGGAGGCAGGGTGGGGGGAGTTTTCAAGTTCTGGGGGGTTTATTCCTTTTTAGTCACATCACAATTGTTGATAACTGGTCACAGATCACGCTTACCTTCGGCTTTGGCACCTTCCATCTGGATTGTAGACACCGCGACTCACAAACATCGCAATCATCATAAATGCAGTCATGACACCACCACCCTAAGAAGTAGTCCTTGACAGTATTGCCCCTATTCCCATGAGACAAACCGCAACAGCGTTCACCGATGCCAGTGTGGGTGTAAGAGCTGAGATCACACTCAGCCTACTTTCTTGGAATGTCAGTGAATTGGGTGTTAAACTTAAAAGGGAGTTGGTACTTCAATACATTAAATGACAAGCATTAGTTGTCGTCTTGTTGCAAGAAACCCATCTTGTCGGGAATACATATAAGGCGCTTGACAGATGGGGATATAAACTAGTAGTGCACTCTGGCTTCACTACCGGGTCCAGGGGGATGGGGATCCTAATGCGGAAAAACCTTCAGTTCATTGTGACACACGCACACACTGACGAATATGCCTGCTTTGCGGTCGTGTCGGGCACCAGGGAGGGCAGGTGCATGAATATCCTATCGGCATACATACCTCCGGCATTACACAATGTGGCCTTACCAGACAGAGTAAGATGATACTGGACTTGCCAGAGGGCGACCTAGTAATAGGTAGAGACCTCAATATGATGCTATGTTTCCAAGTGGACAGATACACACCCAGGAACAGTCCACGACCAAAGAACACGATGGCTGACTTTCTCACATCTTTGCGCCTGGCAGATGTATGGCGCATGACACACGCACAACAATACGCATTTATCTCAGCACTACACAGCAGCAGATCCCGGATCGACCACATCCTAACATTGGCAAATAAAACACACTATTTTACGGAGGTCAAGCATTTAGCTAGGGGCATTTCAGAACATGCCCCCACATTGGTGCGATATGTGGTGTCTGCTGCCCCCACTTGTAGAATGATCAAAATCAATCCTTGGAGCCTCAAAATCCCACATATCAAAGCTACTCTTGTAAAGGACACCGAAAATTACTTCTTGAAGAATGTGGGATCGGTCCAGTCATCAAAAGTCATTTGGGAGACCTACAAGGCAGTGATAAAGGTTCGGGCCCTCTCCCTTCCCGTGGGACATATGAAAGAGAAATGTAAAAAAATTGAAGAACTAGAACGGGACATTCTAACTAGGGAACAGACATTCATGGGTACCCGGGACGAGACAGATGGTCATGTATTGGAACATAAAAGGAAGGAATATAGACGGTTAGCCAAAGAGTAAAATACCCCACCCCACTGCATAGAATATATAAACAGGGAGATCGAGCAAGTAAATTGCTAGCATGGTTGGATAGACGGGACAGGGCTGACCGGTGGATCAGGGCAATACTCGGGCAAGAGGGTACATGGATGAGAGATCCACAGCAGATAGCAGAGGGATTTGCTGGGTATTTTACACAACTACACTGCCACAATAGATGAGTCAAGGGAACTAATAGCTGACATACAGATCCCAACATTGACCCCGGAAGACCAGCAATCGCTAGATGCTGATCTCACAACTGAAGAAATTGTAGCGGCCATACTCAGCATACAAGCGGGGAAAGCCGTGGGGCCAAACGGCCTTCCAATTGAACCCCTCAAAATGACTGCCACAAAGGTGGCACCCCACCTTCTCAATATGTACCTTGAGAGTAAAAAAGAGGGAGTATTGCCCTGAGACTGAAGAGTGGCCTCCATAGTAGTGATCCGCTAGACAGGGAAGCCAGCAGAAGAATTCACCTCATGTCGCCCAATATCTTTACTCAACGTAGAAGTCAAAATTCTGGCCAAAATATTAGCGACAAGACTTCTCCCAGTAGAAACGAAGCTTGTCCTCACGGATCACTCTGGGTTTATGCTGGGCTGTAACACCGCATTGAATCTACGTCAACATAACGAAGGGCTTGCTAGGAAAGATACCATTAAACAAAACACTGCCATACTGTCCATAGACGCCTGTTTGGCCATTGACACCGTCGAATGGCCATATATGTTTGCTGTCCTGCATCGCATGGGCCTAGGGAAGGCCTATATCGAGTGGATCTTACTTTTGTATGCCGAACCGCTCGCGCAGGTGGTGGTTGGTCGGCATACATCAAAGACCTTTGCTTTGCCCCGTGGAATAAGGCAGGGCTGCCCTTCGTTCACAATTATATTTGTGCTTATCCTCGAGCATTTGGCGAGCTGGATACGAGGGGACCCCTTGATACTTGGGTTATGGTGGGCAAATGAGTGGGAGGATAGAATCTCGCTTTACGCTGACGACATCTTGTTGTACGTGGCGTCCCCTTTTGCCTCAATTAGCAGAATACTCCTGATCTGTTCTAACTATGGGAGGTACTCGGGGTACACTATCAATTGGTCTAAATCAGTAATAATTTTACTCCACGGCCCGCACTGGTCCGTCCGGCAGAGTGCGAAGCTACAACAGTGATGGACGAGTTTCAATATCTTGGTATATTTGTAACGGCCAATCCAAAACTCTTCTATGAGCAAAATCTTCTGGGCCCTCTTACTAGGCTACGGTGTGATGTCTGCCACTGGCATGCGCTACCTCTATCCGTGCTGGAACGAGCAGCTCTTTAAAAAATTATGGCGTTGACCCGGTTCCTATACGCACTGCAAAACACCCCATGCAGCGTATCTGAAACGTATTTCAAATCGATAGAGGGGGAGACCAGAACACTTCTCTGGGATGGCAAGCCACCTCGCATTGTGGCCCTCAAGCTGGTCCGGGGATGGTATGATGGGGGAATAGCCTTGCCAGATATCCGAGTCTATTATTGGGCAGCACACCTGTCAATTATTAATAAATGGATTTATGGCGCTCAGCAAGATTCAGCTTGCCAAATGGATAAATGACTGAAAAGTAGAAGGGGATTTAGAGAAGCACTGTATACAAAACCTTGTAGGAGCAACTCACCAGCCCAACGGCCCTCACGGTCGCCCTATGGCATACTACCACACAAAAAACTAGGCTGGTATAATAAATTGACACAAAAACGCCTCTATGGCACGCAGAAATATTGGGCAAATTAAGCAGATGCCAAGGGTTTCGATAAATGGGATAAATGGGAAACCATTGGATTATCACAAGTTGGTGACCTGGTTAAAAAAAGGAAAATACTTGCATTTGCTGACCTACAAAAAGAATATGAGCTGTCTGCAGGTGAAGCCTTTAGATACCTGGAAATACAACACACTTTGCAGACGGCAATTATTATTATTAATACAGTTTATAGAGCGCACGGCTACCCCAAATAGGGGTGTCCCGGCGCTGAAAGCAGCTGAGTTGCAACCAACGGGACTAAAGAACTAAAAAAGCCATGTTTTCAAAGTTTTTCTAAAACTAGATTCAATGTTTGCCTTCCGCAGGGGTTCTGGAAGGGTGTTCCACAGTAATGCTGCACCCACTGTGAAAGTCCTCCCTCCCAAACGGGCCCTCACAAAGCGAGGGGCCTGTAGAAGAGTCTGAGAATTAGATCGTAGCACCCGATTTTTTTTATATATGCTCAGTCTTTGCTTAAGGTAATTAGGACAGTTTCCTTTTAAGGCTCGATACGCCAGAATCATGGCCTTGAATTGGATTCGCTTCTCCACCTTCAACCAGTGGAGCTTCTTCAAATACGGAGAGACATGGTGTTTGAAAGGTATTCGTAGCACCAGTCTCGCAGCCGCATTCTGAATCATTTGGAGACGTCCTATAGCATATTTGGGGAGGCCAAGATATAGACTATTGGCATAGTCCAGTCTGGACGTGACTGTAGCATGTACTATGGATTTCCGGCAATCCTCAGGTAGAAAATGGAGGATTCTCCGTAGATTTTTCATTATGCTAAAACAGCCAGACGAAACCTGCTTAATTTGAGCATAGAAGGAGAGATTTGCTTCCCATTTCACACCCAGATTCCTGGCGCACGAACCCGGTATTGGTGGTGATCCCATCTCTGATGGCCACCACAATACTGGATCTGGAGCTAAGCCGCTGCCGAAAAACAAATCTTCGTTTTTTTCGGCATTAAGCTTTAATTTATTAGCATTCATCCAGCGCGCTATATCTTGTAGGCAGCCCTTAAAGTTCTTAAAAGTGTCTGCCGACCTCTCCTTAAATGGAAAAACCAGCTGGGTGTCATCAGCGTAGGAAATCGCCTTGACACCCCAATTGGCGATCAGAGTAAAGAGCGGAGCTAAGTAGACATTAAACAGCAGGGGGCTAAGGGCTGAGCCCTGAGGGACGCCACGTTTAATTTGCTTAGGTCTGGAGGCATAAGATTGTAGAGCCACTTTCTGGGAGCGCCCACTAAGGTAAGATTGTACCCAAGCTAGCACCGTCCCTCCAAGACCCGCATCTTGTAATCTCCGGACCAAGATTACATGGTCTACGGTATCAAACGCCGCGGATAGGTCCAGGAGCACCAGCAAAGCCGATGCTCCTGAATCCAATGACCATTTTATCGACTCTGCCACCTCCAGAAGAGCGGTCTCAGTACTGAAACCTGCTCTAAAGCCCGATTGAGTGTCGTGTAAAGCCCGATTCCGCTCTAAGAAAGAGGTCAGTTGGCGTTGGACCATTTTCTCCAACATCTTACCCGGGGCAGGGAGCAGGGAATTGGGCCTTAGGTTACTAAGGTCGCCTGGGTCGCCGTTCACTTTCTTCCTCAGGGGGAGGAGAATTGCATGTTTCCAGGAGTCGGGAAAAATGCCTGTCTCTAAAGAGGTATTCCAAATATGGCGCAGGCCCTCAGTCAGCGATGGAGCTAACATTTTCCAAAACTTTGGAGGGCAGGGATCATCTGGTGCGCCAGACCTATATTTCAGAGTTTCTGCTAACGCCTCCTGGTACGTAATCTGTGTTGGACCCGGCCTCGTAGAATGGCCCTCCGTGCCCCCGCACCACCGAAACCTGGTACCTGCAGCCCAAGCACACGGCCCAGCCGACCCTTCCCACCAGGACACCCGCACCAACCCCGGACATCCCCGTCCATGGCCTCTCTCCTTTCGGCCACCCCGGGCCCGCGTGCCCACTCCATGCAACAAGATGGCCGCCCGGCCCCAGCGCGACCCGGGCCTCGAGGCGCCACTCCGGCTGGAGGACATCACGCTTCCAGGGGATGAGAGAGGGAGGAGCAGTTTCTATCGCACCTCTAACTCCCCTGTGACGATGGGTTTCGATCGGCCCTCCGGCCTCCCTGCGGGCTGGCTCCGTGCCTGCTGGGTGTCTGGGACTCCTCCCGACCCGGCCCTGAAAGGATCAAAAGACAATAGCAGGAAACCCCGACAAGCGGCCCCCAGGTGACAAGACCCCTGCCTGCACAGACTCCGGACATCAAAGAGGGGTCGACCTATAACAAGGGGTGCTCTGAGACTGTCCGGCAGATTCGACGCTGGAACAACGAGAGCCTGCCGACGCGGTCGCGGCTCCTGGAACTTGAACCTACCTGAGCCCTGCTGAGTGACTCGCGGCTCCCTGAAGATCGTAAGACCTCCGAACCTACCTGAGCCCTGCTGAGTGACTCGCGGCTCCCTGAAGATCGTAAGACCTCCGAACTTGTACCTGAGCCCTGCTGAGTGACTCGCGGCTCCCTGAAGATCGTAAGACCTCCGAACTTGTACCTGAGCCCTGCTGAGTGACTCGCGGCTCCTTGAAGATCGTAAGACCTCCGAACCTGTACCTGAGCCCGCTGAGTGACTCGCGGATCCCCCAGACTCCCACGGTCCCGCCGGACCCCGACTCCGACCACGTATCCCCCAGCTCGAGGAATGTGAGCAGTGAGCAGGATACGTCCCTGCTTTGAACCGTTACCAGAGACAGTCCCGCTACCCCCTACCTTTCCGAGACTCTTGAGCCCGTGCTCACCTTGTACATATTTGCAGTGATACCTATTTGATAAAGCTTGTTTTCTGAGAATACCCAGTGTGGTCTCTCTGTGTCGTGTGGTGCCAGAAGTACGATCCTAGTTGCGAGATTCCTCCCCCTGGGGAATCTCCCGCCAGTGCCCGGCTACGATACTACACGGGTGGGACTCAGGGTAGTCAGGACCCCCCTTCCGGGCTCCTCTGAGGTCGCCGTCTAACATTGGTGGCAAGCGACGGGATTCGGGCCCATCACCTAGAGATCGTACAGTGAACAACGGACGCACGACCAACAAAGATGGCAGAAGGAAGCGCCATGAGCTCCGCAGAAACCAACGCCAACAGAGTGTTCCAGGTGGAGCATCTAGAAGAATACACACACAAAGAGCTAAAGCAATTTTGCAAAGAACTTAAAATCGCTACCACTGGCCTCAACACTAAGGAAGACTTGCAGAAAGCACTGAAAACTTGGGTGGAGACCGGGGCCTCCCGCCCGGAAGGCACGGGGGAGCGCCCCGACGAAGCCGAACCCCCTCCAAGTGAAAGCAGCGACAATCAGGTGCGAGGCATTGTACCAGACGGGGGCCTATCCCCGGAAGAACTCGCGGACAGAGAGAGAAGCCGCAGTCATGAACTCGAGTTAGCCAAACTCAAAATCGAGGGCGAATTGAAGTTAGCGGAGAAAAAGCTAGCGGTAGAGCAAATGCGCGTACAAGGCGAACTGGAAGAAAAGAAGCTCCAACGGGAGCACGAAGGAAGGAAGCTCCAACTGGAGCACGAACGCAGCTTAAAGGAACTCGAGCTCAAGGCCCGAAATGAGGACGGGAGGCCCTCCGGAAACCGAGAGACGGCCCCCCCATCGGAACAGAAGGTCCACATCCCCAAGGATGTGGTCAAGGAATATTATAAAAACGATGACATTCAGCAATGGTTTCGGGCCTACGAGGTCGCCATGACCTCCCATCGGATCCCACAGAAGGACTGGGGGGCAGGGTTGTGGGGGCGGTTTCTGAGCGAAGGAAGGGACACCCTGCTCGACCTACCCCTCTCCCTGCAGACCTCCTACAGCCACATGAAAGAGGCTCTCCTCACAAGATACGGCCTCACCCCAGAAATGTACCGCCAACGGTTCCGGGACTGCAGGAAGATCCCGGGCACCACCTGGGTGGAGTATGTAAACTTTTTTAGTCGGGCCTTCGATGGATGGGTCAAGGGCAGCAAAGTCACCACCCTTGCCGAACTCACTGATCTCATGTTATGGGAACATCTGGCTGCGAACTGCTTCATAGAGCTACGTCAACATCTGCTGGATAGCAAGCTCACAGATCCCCGGAAGCTGGCTGTGGAGGCCGACCGCTGGACCAACACCCGGGTCTCCCGGGGCATGGTAGGAGAGTACCCCCGAACCAGTCAGGGACCACCCCGCCAGAGAGGGGGAGGGAACCAGGGAGGGCCGAGAGAGTCCCAGCCTAGCCCCCCGAAGACACCACCTCCACCTTTCCCGGCGCCCCCCCCACCAGTGACAGGGCCCCCTGGGAGACGAGGACACCGGGTGACCGTCACATGTTTCCGTTGCCAGAAACCCGGGCACTACGCCAATGACCCAGAGTGCCCCATGGCCACCCAAGTCACCCCTGCGAGACAGATAGCCAACGTAGCCCTGGGGGAGGAGGTTGAGGAAGCCGAGGAGTGGGAACCCACCGCTATGGCCCTAGTATCCCTGGGAGATAGGGAAATGATCCCTGGTAGCCTCCTACCGTCCAACACACAGAAATATGGGCAGCTCGTCAAGATCTATGGCCACCAGGTAGAGGCCCTGCGGGACACCGGGGCCAGTATCACCGGTGTCCTCAGGCACCTAGTCCCCGAGGAGCAGATCCTCCCCAATGTCTTTTGCCCCGTAATATCCGCAGACAATAGGGAAAGTATGTGTCAGGTAGCCCTGGTGCCATTTGAGTGGGGAGGGGTGATAGGTAAACTCAAGGTGGCCGTAAGAACCTCCCAGCCGGTCGACTGCCTCCTAGGGAACGACCTGGAGAGTTCTCCCTGGAAGCACGTAGAGCGCAAGGCCCACCTAGGAATGATGGGACTCCCCGAGTGGGTGTGTGCCA
The DNA here is from genome assembly GCF_964204655.1 of Triturus cristatus. Lineage (NCBI taxonomy): Eukaryota > Metazoa > Chordata > Amphibia > Caudata > Salamandridae > Triturus > Triturus cristatus. Next base: position 154,133,483 of record NC_140580.1, read on the forward strand.
CCACCCGATCTATGACATCCCGACTCACTCCCCGGAGAGAAGTCGAGAGCACCCCGGTCGAAGAAACCCGTACCGTCCCCGCCGAGGGTCCTCCCGTTCCCCCATCGGAAGGGTCCGTCGCCAGCGACGAACCCGCACCATCCGACCTCGCCCCGGTCCCCGAGTTGGGGGATCTACCCGAGTTGGCCCATTGGCGCCACGAGGGCGGGCCCACCCGGGAAGAATTTTGCCGGGAGCAAGCCACCTGTCCTTCCCTGATCGGGCTGCGGCGCCAGGCCGAGGGCCAAGCCGCAGGTGACCAGACCGGAACGCACCGAATCTATTGGGAGAATAACATCCTGTATAGTGAGCAGAAGTCGGTGGAGCTGGGATCCGGACGGGTACTGGTGGTACCCCTCCGCTTCCGAGATTTCCTCCTGGGCTTAGCCCACGACGTCCCCCTCGCCGGCCACCTGGGTCAGGACAAGACCTACAGCCGTCTCGTGACCCATTTTTATTGGCCTAAGATGAAAGCAGCGGTAGAGGCACACTGCAAGTCCTGCCCCACGTGCCAAGCCAGTGGGAAGAGTGGGGGGAAGCGCAAGGCTCCCCTCCAACCCTTCCCGGTCGTCAGTACCCCCTTCGAACGAGTCGGAATCGACATCGTGGGGCCACTGGACCCCCCCACCTCCCAAGGTCACCGTTTCATCTTAGTCCTAGTAGACCACGCCACCCGCTACCCGGAGGCTATTCCCCTACGCACCATTACGGCCCCCGTGGTGGGCCGGGCCCTGATGGGGATCTTTTCCAGGGTGGGTTTCCCCCGCGAGGTCGTGAGCGATCGCGACACTAATTTTATATCAAGGTATATGACGTCCCTGTGGCAACAATGTGGGGTGTCCTATAAGTTCACCACCCCGTACCATTCCCAAGGGAACGGCCTAGTAGAGAGGTTTAATAGGACTTTGAAAGGGATGATCGCTGGCCTAGAAGAGCCCCTCCGGCGTAAGTGGGACGTCCTGCTCCCCTGCCTCTTGTTCGCTTACCGGGAGGTCCCCCAGAAGTCCTTAGGGTTCAGCCCGTTTGAATTACTCTATGGGCACCCCGTCCGAGGTCCCCTCAGTTTGGTTAAGGAAGGGTGGGAGGCAGCACCCCAGACCACCCCCCGAGATGTGTTCCAATATGTCCTGGCCCTCCGGAACCAGACCAGGAGGTTCCGAGAACTGGCCGAGGCCAACCTGGAGGCGAGTCAAGAAGAAATGAAGCGCTGGTACGACCAGAATGCTACTCTGGTCGAGTTCCAGCCGGGCCAGCAGGTGTGGGTCATGGCCCCCGTGAAGCCTGGCGCCCTCCAGGACCGATGGACTGGGCCCTACAAAGTGGTGGAGAGGAAGAGTCAAGTCACCTACTTGGTGGACGTCCAGTCGCCTCGGGATCCCCTCCGGGTCCTGCACGTGAACCGCCTCAAGCCTCACTTCGTGCGGACAGAACTGAGCCTCCTGCTGGCCACCGATGACGGGGCCGAAGATGAGTCGGATCCCCTCCCGGACCTCCTGTGTGTCAAGGAGCAGGATGGCTCCGTGGAGGGAGTGAACCTCTCCCCAGCCCTCACTGCCCAGCAACGAGCGGACTGCCGCCAGCTCCTCAGACAATTTTCCGACCTCTTCTCCCTGACCCCCCGGGTCACCAACTGGTGTGTTCACGATGTGGACACCGGGGACAGCCCGCCGGTGAGACACCGAGCCTACCGGGTTCCTGACCGGGTCCGGTCCTGCATTCAAGCTGAAGTCTCGAAGATGTTGACCCTGGGGGTGATCGAGCCCTCTGACAGTCCCTGGGCCAGCCCCGTGGTCCTGGTTCCGAAGTCAGCAGCCCCCGGTGTCGCCCCCGAGCTCCGGTTCTGCGTGGATTACCGGGGGCTCAATGACATTACCCGAGCCGATGCCCACCCCATTCCACGAGCCGACGAGCTCATTGACCGACTAGGGGCCGCCCGGTTCCTCAGCACTTTCGACCTCACCTGCGGATACTGGCAGATTGCGCTCACCGAAGGGGCCAAGGAGCGGTCTGCTTTCTCCACCCCCGATGGGCACTACCGCTTCCGCGTGATGCCCTTCGGGATGAAAAATGCCCCGGCCACTTTCCAGAGACTGGTGAATAGGGTCCTGGCCGGGCTAGAACAGTTCAGCGCGGCCTATCTGGACGACATCGCTGTCTTCAGTTCAGAGTGGAGTGAGCACCTCCAGCACCTCCGGAGAGTGCTAACCGCCCTGCGCCAGGCAGGCCTCACCGTAAAAGCCAGCAAGTGCCAGAATGGGCAAGGATCCGTAGTCTACCTGGGGCACCAAGTCGGGAGTGGCCAGGTCGCCCCTCTACAGCCAAAGATCGACGCCATCCTGGCATGGGAACCACCCATCACCCAAACGGAGGTCCGAGCCTTTCTGGGACTCACGGGCTACTACCGCCGATTCATTCGGGGGTATGGCAGCCTGGTCGGCCCTCTCACTGAACTCACGTCTAAAAAACAGCCAAAGAAGGTGCAGTGGACGGCTGCCTGCCAGGAAGCTTTCGATGCTCTAAAAAAGGCCATGTGCACTTCCCCCGTCCTCCAGGCTCCCGACTACACCAAGGAGTTCATAGTCCAGACCGATGCCTCCGAGCATGGCATTGAGGCCGTCCTGTCCCAAGTGAATGATCAAGGCCTAGACCAGCCCGTCGCCTTCCTCAGTCGGCGGCTGCTGCCCCGAGAACAGAGGTGGAGCACCATAGAGCGCGAAGCCTTTGCCGTGGTCTGGGCACTCAAAAAACTACGACCTTACCTGTTCGGCACTCATTTCAGAGTCCAAACTGACCATCGGCCCTTGCGATGGCTCATGCAGATGCGAGGAGAAAACCCCAAGCTACTGCGGTGGTCAATCTCCCTCCAGGGAATGGACTTCACCGTAGAACACCGCCCTGGTACGGACCACGCCAACGCTGACGGCCTCTCCTGGTTCTTCCGCCTCAGCGAAGAGAACCCCCCAAGGTGATGGGCAGTTCTCTCCGGCTTTCAGCTGGGGGGGACGCGTGTTGGACCCGGCCTCGTAGAATGGCCCTCCGTGCCCCCGCACCACCGAAACCTGGTACCTGCAGCCCAAGCACACGGCCCAGCCGACCCTTCCCACCAGGACACCCGCACCAACCCCGGACATCCCCGTCCATGGCCTCTCTCCTTTCGGCCACCCCGGGCCCGCGTGCCCACTCCATGCAACAAGATGGCCGCCCGGCCCCAGCGCGACCCGGGCCTCGAGGCGCCACTCCGGCTGGAGGACATCACGCTTCCACGGGATGAGAGAGGGAGGAGCAGTTTCTATCGCACCTCTAACTCCCCTGGGACGATGGGTTTCGATCGGCCCTCCGGCCTCCCTGCGGGCTGGCTCCGTGCCTGCTGGGTGTCTGGGACTCCTCCCGACCCGGCCCTGAAAGGATCAAAAGACAATACCAGGAAACCCCGACAAGCGGCCCCCAGGTGACAAGACCCCTGCCTGCACAGACTCCGGACATCAAAGAGGGGTCGACCTATAACAAGGGGTGCTCTGAGACTGTCCGGCAGATTCGACGCTGGAACAACGAGAGCCTGCCGACGCGGTCGCGGCTCCTGGAACTTGAACCTACCTGAGCCCTGCTGAGTGACTCGCGGCTCCCTGAAGATCGTAAGACCTCTGAACCTACCTGAGCCCTGCTGAGTGACTCGCGGCTCCCTGAAGATCGTAAGACCTCCGAATTTGTACCTGAGCCCTGCTGAGTGACTCGCGGCTCCCTGAAGATCGTAAGACCTCCGAACTTGTACCTGAGCCCTACTGAGTGACTCGCGGCTCCTTGAAGATCGTAAGACCTCCGAACCTGTACCTGAGCCCGCTGAGTGACTCGCGGCTCCCCCAGACTCCCACGGTCCCGCCGGACCCCGACTCCGACCACGTATCCCCCAGCTCGAGGATTGTGAGCTGTGCGCCGGATACGTCCCTGCTTTGAACCGTTACCAGAGACAGTCCCGCTACCCCCTACCTTTCCGAGACTCTTGAGCCCGTGCTCACCTTGTACATATTTGCAGTGATACCTATTTGATAAAGCTTGTTTTCTGAAAATACCCAGTGTGGTCTCTCTGTGTCGTGTGGTGCCAGAAGTACGATCCTAGTTGCGAGATTCCTCCCTGTTAGAAAGGGTAGACGGACCGGGAGGGTCGGCCGGGGTCAGGAGGAGAGGTCTCCGGGGAGAGCCGTCTCCAGCGATCGTACAGATAAGTAACTTCCCCCCCACAGACAGATACCACACAAGGATAAGGTTCAGTGTTCTTTATAAGCACTTCTTAAGGTACGGTTGAATGGTACAAGGAGGTCTGGACTCAGGGGTCCCCTCGATTCAAGTCTCTCAAAGCAGGGTAAGGGGTAGCGGGACAGTCTGTCTACCAGTCAGGTAGTTTGGATGAGATGATGATTAGCTCACAATCCTCGAGCTTAGTTGGTGCGGGCCGCGGCAGCGCCAGCAGGTCCCGGAACGATGGTCGATGTACGGTCCGCGGCAGCGCCAGCAGGTCCCGGTGAGGATGGTCGTTACAACGGGCCGCGGCAGCGCCAGCAGGTCCCGACGAGGATGGTCGTTACAACGGGCCGCGGCAGCGCCAGCAGGTCCCGACGAGGATGGTCGTTACAACGGGCCGCGGCAGCGCCAGCAGGTCCCGACGAGGATGGTCGTTACAACGGGCCGCGGCAGCGCCAGCAGGTCCCGACGAGGATGGATGTTGTAGAAGGCCGCGGCAGCGCCAGCAGGCAGGACGATGGTTCACAAGAGCGGGCTACGGCAGCGCCAGTAGTCCGTCAAGGCTGAGTTCTCTCGGTGTCTCTCGACTCCAGGATACAACTGCCTTCCTGCTCCGGAGTTGCCCCAGTTATAGGGCAGGCGCTCTTTGATGTCCGGACCCTCGCACTTGGAGGTCGGAGGGCCCGGGATGAAGGTGTCCAGACACCCAGCAGGGGGTGGAGCCAGCGCCTGGGGGAGCTGGGGGCGATCGGCACCTGGCGGGGGAAGAGCTCTTGACACTTCGTCCTCCCATTGACCTGCCAAGTGGTCCGCTCACCTCCTGGGTGGATGGTGGTGCCGGGATGTCGGGGCCGGTCAGGCCCGGGGTTAGGGTCGGGGCGAGGCCACGCGGCCTCGTGGTGCAGGGCCCAAGATGGCGGCTTGAACCGGCCGGGGAAGCCGGTGGGGCTGGGCCCCGTGATGAGTAGAGGTCCGAGGGCAGAAGATCCGTCGGGAGACGGGGTACGGGTGCTTTTCGTGGGTTATACCTGGTGGGCCGGAGCTCGGGCGCTGTCGTGCGGGGAGGGAGCAAGCCCTTCGTGTGGCCTGTCCAACATGCGTCCCCCCCAGCTGAAGACGGGGAGAGTCACCCATCTCCTTGGGGACTCTCTTCGTCGAGGCGGAAAAAGCGGGACAGGCCATCCGCGTTGGCGTGGTCTTGGCCTGGTCGGTGCTCCACAGTGAAGTCCATTCCCTGCAGGGAAATGGACCAGCGCAAGAGTTTTGGGTTCTCCCCCCGCATCTGCATCAGCCACTGCAGGGGCCGATGGTCGGTTTGTACCCGGAAGTGGGTACCGAAGAGATAGGGCCGGAGCTTTTTGAGGGCCCACACCACTGCGAAGGCCTCCCTCTCGATGGTGCTCCAGCGCTGTTCTCGGGCCAGGAGACGTCGACTGATGAAGGCCACCGGCTGGTCATGACCTTCGGGGTTTAACTGAGAAAGGACGGCTCCGATGCCGTGGTCGGAGGCGTCGGTCTGTACCATGAATTCCCGACTGTAATCGGGGGCCTGGAGCACAGGGGCGGTGCATAGAGCGGCCTTCAGCTTCTCGAAGGCCGCTTGACAATCGGGGGTCCAGTTAATCCGCTTCGGCTGGTTCTTGGACGTGAGACCCGTGAGGGGCCCCACGATGCTGCCGTAGTCTTTCACGAACCGCCGGTAGTAGCCGGTGATCCCCAAGAAGGCTCGGACCTCGGTCTGGGTGACGGGGGGCTGCCAGGACTGGATGGCAGCAATCTTAAGTTGTAGCGGGGCCACCAGCCCGCTTCCCACTTGGTGCCCAAGGTAGGTCACAGACCCTTGGCCAATTTGGCACTTGCCGGCCTTAATTGTGAGGCCGGCCCGCTGGAGGGCCTGTAGGACCTCTTGGAGGTGACGGAGGTGGTCGGGCCAGTGGTGGCTGTACACAGCGATATCGTCCAGGTAGGCAGCGCTGAACTCTTCGAGCCCCGCCAAGACCTGGTTCACGAGGCGTTGAAACGTGGCGGGGGCATTCTTCTTGCCGAAGGGCATGACCTTGAATTGGTAGTGGCCATCGGGGGTAGAGAAGGCTGACCGTTCCTGAGCCCTGGGTGTGAGGCCGATCTGCCAGTAGCCCGCTGTTAGGTCGAAGATACTGAGGTAGCGGGCGGCCCCCAGCCGGTCGATCAGCTCGTCTGCTCGGGGGATCGGATGAGCGTCGGTCCGGGTGACAGCGTTCAAGCCCCGGTAGTCGACGCAGAATCTCAGTTCAGGTGCGGTGCCGGGGGCAGCGGCTTTGGGGACCAATACAACCGGACTGGCCCAGGGACTGTCCGAGGGCTCGATGACCCCGATTGTGAGCATCTTGGCCACCTCCTCCTGTATGCAGGCCCGTACCCGATCTGGTACGCGGTAGGCCCGGTGTCGGACAGGGGGACTGTCCCCGGTGTCCACGTCGTGCAAACACCAAGGGGTGACCCCGGGGGTGAGGGAGAACAGGGTAGCGAACTGCAGCAGGAGGTTCCGGCAGCCCTGGCGTTGCTCCGAAGTGAGGGTGTCAGAGAGCCGGACCCCGTCCACGGAGCCGTCATTCTCCTGAGTCTTCAGAAGATCCGGGAGGGGTTCGGAGTCTTCCTCTGCCCCACTGTCCGTAGCCATCAGGAGGCTGAGTTCTGAGCGCACAAAGTGTGGTTTGAGTCGGTTGGTGTGGAGGACCCGAAGGGGGTTCCGGGAGGTCCCCAGGTCGATGAGGTAAGTGACGGGGCTTTTGCGCTCGACCACTTTGAAGGGCCCCGTCCACTTATCTTGCAAGGCACATGGTTCGGTGGGGGACATCACCCATACTTGTTGTCCAGGCTCGAACTCAACGGAGGAGGCATTGTGATCATACCACCTCTTCATGTCCTCCTGGCTGGCCTCGAGGTTCTCCTTGGCCATCTCTCTGAAGCGCCGGGTCTGATTGCGTAGGGCCAGGAGGTATTTGAAGACGTCTGGAGGGGTCTTTAGGGGGGCCATCTCCCAACCTTCTTTTACTAGGCTGAGGGGCCCTCGCACAGGGTGCCCGTACAGGAGTTCGAAAGGGCTAAAACCGAGGGACTTCTGGGGAACTTCGCGGTAGGCGAAGAGGAGGCACGGGAGTAGTACATCCCACTGGCGACGGAGGGGCTCTTCCAATCCCCCAATCATCCCCTTGAGGGTGCGGTTAAAACGCTCCACTAGTCCGTTCCCTTGGGGGTGATAGGGGGTCGTGAATCTGTAGGTGACCCCGCATTGTTGCCAGAGGGACTTCATGTATTTGGATATAAAGTTTGTGCCTCGGTCGCTGACGACTTCTCGGGGGAAGACTACCCGGGAGAAGATCCCCATTAGGGCCCGGCCAACCACCGGAGCTGTCACGGTCCGTAGGGGCACCGCCTCGGGGTAGCGGGTGGCATGGTCCACCAGTACTAAGATGAACCTGTGTCCTTGTGCCGTGCGGGGGTCCAGAGGCCCCACGATGTCTATCCCCACCCTCTCGAACGGGGTGGTGACCACAGGGAAGGGTTGCAGAGGGGCTTTCAGCTTCCGACCACTCTTCCCGCTGGCTTGGCATGTGGGGCAAGATCGGCAGTGGTTCAGGACGTCATTCCTCATCTTCGGCCAGAAAAAGTGGGTCACTAGGCGGCTGTACGTTTTATCTTGGCCCAGGTGTCCAGCCAGGGGGACATCGTGGGCCAGGTTGAGCAGAAAGTCTCTGAAGCGGAGAGGTACCACCAGTACTCGACCGGCCCCCAGCTCGGCGATTCTTTGCTCGCTGTATAGCAGGTCGTTATCCCAGTAGACCCAGTGAGTTCCGGTGGAGTCCCCTGCGTTCTGGGCGCTGGCTTGTTGGCGGAGTCCCTCGAGGGAGGGACAGGTCTTTTGTTCCTGGCGGAACTGTGCTTGGGTGGGCCCCCCCCCTTGACGCCACTGAGCCAGGTCAGGAAGGTCCTGGGGTTGCGCGTCCCCTTCGGCCGTCGGGTCTGGGAGGCTGGCCTCGTCGGTGTCTTCTACTGGGGCGACTGGGGGCGGAGGTGCTGGCCATTCTGGTTCTTCTGATCGAGGGACGGCACGGGCGGCCATGGACCGGGTGGTTATGCAGGCCCAGTCCGGGAGGCCCAGCATCCCCAGGTGCTCTCTTCTCTCAACGGTGGCCCACGGGGAACTCTCGAGGTCATTTCCCAGGAGGCAGTCCACGGGGGCATCGTCCCGGACCGTCACCTTCAACAGGCCGGAGACCCCTCCCCATTCGAATGGAACGCAGGCCATTTGACACAGACTTTCAGAGTTGTCTGCCGAGCGGACGGGGCAGAGAATGTTCGGCAGGATCTGCTCGGGCTTCACCAGGTGACAGCGGACGGCCGTCACACTGGCGCCTGTGTCACGCAAGGCCTCGGCTCGCTGTCCATTAATGGTCACCCACTGACCATATTTCCTGGTGTTAGCGGGTAGGGGAGCCCGCGGGACCATGTCTCTTCCCCCTAAGCACGCCAGGACCATGGCGGCCGGTTCCCACTCTTGCTGGGCCGGCTCATACTCCTCTGGTTCCTCCAATGATCGCTCTTCCCCCAGGGCGGCGGCAGCTACCTGGCGGGGCTTGGGTGTTTGGTTCTGCGGGCAGCTCGGGTCATTGGCGTAGTGGCCGACTCGCTGGCATCGGTGGCACGTGACGTTGGCTCGGACCCCAGGACGCCACGGGGGGTTGCCCCGACCGGCCGGAGCCGGGGTGCTGGCCACGGGTGTTGCGGGCAAGGCGTCTCTCCCTCGCCCCTGGCCCCCTCCTCCTCCCCGAGGACGGTGCTGGCCTTGGTTGTTTCTGTTCTGTTCGTGTGGCCCCCTCCGGCCCACTCGGGTGCTTTCCCATCGGTCAGCTTCGGCGGCGAGCTGCCGGGGGTCAGTCAGCTTACTGTCGAGGAGGTGCTGCCTGAGCTCGACGAAGCAGTTGTTCGACAGGTGCTCCCATACCATCAGGTTAAAGAGTTGTTCGTAGGTGGTGACCTGGCTCCCCTTTATCCAACCCTCGAAGGCACGGCTGAAATAGTTCACGTATTCTACCCAAGTTGTACCTGGGATCCGGGTGCAATCTCTGAACCTCTGGCGGTACATCTCGGGTGTGAGGCCGTAGCGGGTGAGGAGGGCAGCCTTCATGTGGTCGTAGGACGACATTTGGTGATCTGGGAGCTGCAGTAGGGCATCGCGCCCCTCGTTGATAAACCTCCCCCAGAGTCCGGCTCCCCAATCACTCCGGTCGATCCGGTGGGAGGTCATGGCGATCTCGTAGGCTTTAAACCACTGTTGTATGTCGTCTTCTCGGACATACTCGCGGACAACATCCTTGGGGATGTGGACTTTTTTCTCGATTGGCCCCGGGGTGTGTGGTCGCTCAGGCACCCCCAGTTCTTTATTCTGTTTCCGAAGTTCTATTTCCGCCAGTTTGCGCTCGTGCTCGAGCGTTATTTTTTTCTCCTCCAGCTCTCTCTGTCTCTGCTTCTCTTCTCGTTCATCTCGGAGCCGCATGTGCTCGAGGTTGAGTTTCTGTTCAGCTAACTTGAGTTCCCCATCCATCTTGAGTCGTGCCATTTCCAACTCGTGCAATCTGGTTCTTTCTCTTTCTCGGATCTCCTCCTGCGAGAGGCCCGTTCCCCGCTCCTCGGGAGCCGTGGCGTTCCCCTCTGGTGTGATGCTGCTTTGGTCGGAGGGTCCGGCGACCCCAGTTTCTGCCCACGACTCTAGGGCGTGCTTTAGATCCTCTTTGGTACTCAGGCCGGTGGTAGCAATGCCAAGTTCTATGCAGAATTGTCTCAGTTCGCTGTGGTTGTATTCTTCTAATTTCTCCATTTGGAATTTCTCGGTGGAGTTGCTATCTTTGGCTGACATCGTGTTGTTGTCGTGGGGTGAGCTACTCTCTGTACGATTACGCGTTGATTCGGATCGCGCCGCTGGCCACCAATGTTAGAAAGGGTAGACGGACCGGGAGGGTCGGCCGGGGTCAGGAGGAGAGGTCTCCGGGGAGAGCCGTCTCCAGCGATCGTACAGATAAGTAACTTCCCCCCCACAGACAGATACCACACAAGGATAAGGTTCAGTGTTCTTTATAAGCACTTCTTAAGGTACGGTTGAATGGTACAAGGAGGTCTGGACTCAGGGGTCCCCTCGATTCAAGTCTCTCAAAGCAGGGTAAGGGGTAGCGGGACAGTCTGTCTACCAGTCAGGTAGTTTGGATGAGATGATGATTAGCTCACAATCCTCGAGCTTAGTTGGTGCGGGCCGCGGCAGCGCCAGCAGGTCCCGGAACGATGGTCGATGTACGGTCCGCGGCAGCGCCAGCAGGTCCCGGTGAGGATGGTCGTTACAACGGGCCGCGGCAGCGCCAGCAGGTCCCGACGAGGATGGTCGTTACAACGGGCCGCGGCAGCGCCAGCAGGTCCCGACGAGGATGGTCGTTACAACGGGCCGCGGCAGCGCCAGCAGGTCCCGACGAGGATGGATGTTGTAGAAGGCCGCGGCAGCGCCAGCAGGCAGGACGATGGTTCACAAGAGCGGGCTACGGCAGCGCCAGTAGTCCGTCAAGGCTGAGTTCTCTCGGTGTCTCTCGACTCCAGGATACAACTGCCTTCCTGCTCCGGAGTTGCCCCAGTTATAGGGCAGGCGCTCTTTGATGTCCGGACCCTCGCACTTGGAGGTCGGAGGGCCCGGGATGAAGGTGTCCAGACACCCAGCAGGGGGTGGAGCCAGCGCCTGGGGGAGCTGGGGGCGATCGGCACCTGGCGGGGGAAGAGCTCTTGACACTTCGTCCTCCCATTGACCTGCCAAGTGGTCCGCTCACCTCCTGGGTGGATGGTGGTGCCGGGATGTCGGGGCCGGTCAGGCCCGGGTTTAGGGTCGGGGCGAGGCCACGCGGCCTCGTGGTGCAGGGCCCAAGATGGCGGCTTGAACCGGCCGGGGAAGCCGGTGGGGCTGGGCCCCGTGATGAGTAGAGGTCCGAGGGCAGAAGATCCGTCGGGAGACGGGGTACGGGTGCTTTTCGTGGGTTATACCTGGTGGGCCGGAGCTCGGGCCCTGTCGTGCGGGGAGGGAGCAAGCCCTTCGTGTGGCCTGTCCAACACTCCCCCTGGGGAATCTCCCGCCAGTGCCCGGCTACGATACTACACGGGTGGGACTCAGGGTAGTCAGGACCCCCCTTCCGGGCTCCTCTGAGGTCGCCGTCTAACAATCTGGATAAAATTTAAGAGTATTGCCCTCTCCCCACCAACTGCTGATGTTTCCAGTTTCGCAGTGGCCTCGGGGGGAGTAAAGGAATCATAAACTTTAGAAATTTTATCATCAAAATAGGAAGCTATTTTTCACATCGTCCGACAGAGGCGGTAACCTCCAACTCACTAGCCTTAGGTTTAAAAAAGGATTGGACTACTTTAAAAACTTCTGTGCCGGAATGGACCGCATTCTGGATGCGAGCTACAAGGTAATCCCGTCTGGCAGCTTTTAAAGCCTTATGAAGTTCTTTTGCAGCTTTTTTATAAACCACTTTGGCTGAATCACAATAAGCTGATCTCCATTGACGTTCCAGTTTTTTACATTTGCTTTTTTGTTCTTTCAGGGAAGTGGAGAACCATGGAGACGAGGGTGAGCATCTTGCAGGTTTCCCCAATCTAATTGGTGCAACAGCCTCCACTGCATTCGCAATCCATTGGTGCAGGATAACTGCGCCCAAGTTGGGGTCCTGAGACAGCTGAGGCTGACTCTCCCTCAATATGGAGCTAAGGGATTCCACAGACAATTTCTTCCAGTCTCTTTTATGTACCAGCTGGGTGCTTTTTAATAACTTAGCGGTCGGGAGGGAAATTAAAAAAGGAACTAGGGAGTGGTCCGACCAGATAAGTGGAAGTGGGGACCCAATTTCAGTATTTTTGATATTGGAAAAAATAAGGTCTAAGGTATGACCCGCAGTGTGTGTCGGAAAGAGCACCCCTTGTAAAAGGTTAACCCCCTCTAGGGATGACACAAGTTGCGACGCTTGTACGCAATCTGGATCATCTACGTGTAAATTAAAATCACCCAAAACTAAAAAATTTGAATAAACCACTGACTTTTGGGCAGTCAGATCACATAACAGCTGTAAAGCAGACGCTGCACAGGCTGGCAGTCTATAAATAAGAATGCCAGCTAAGGTAAATGTGGGGTTAATCTGGAAACAAAAATGTAAGCCTTCGATGTCAAGCAAAAGCATCGAGGCGGAGGACGTAAGCACCCAGGAATCTCTAAAAATAATAGCCACCCCCCCCACCTCTTTTTCCCCCTACACGATTAGCAAAACACATTTTAAATCCTGGCGGGGTAGCTAATGAAATCGAGGTCATTGCGTCAGCACTCAGCCAAGTTTCTGTGAGGAGCAGGGCATCCCAATTATCTTCAATTAGAGTTGACCAAATCATGGAGGAGGGCGAAATACCGGAGGCCTCTCCTCTGGAATATAGACTGCTCACATAACATATAGATCATAGGATAATATCACTCACTTATAGGAAGTTAGCCAACAATTCTCCTGACCCGTTGCAGCACCTATATAATAGCTGGCAGGCGGATCTGCTGCAGGAGCTTGGTCCCTGGGGTCCTGGGGCAGTCAGAGGTTACTGAGTACCAAATGTAACATTTGGAGTCGCTTATCTCTGGCATCCTTGCCCATTGTACCATTGGATCCCAAATTGGATTTCCAACTTTTCTACTTTCTCACTTGATTTTAGGGCGGGCTCAATGCGCTATCCTCCCTGCGAGAAGTTGCGAATGTCTGACAGAAAATCGACCTACAAAAATATCGACACAAAAATATCGAAGTAAAAAATATCGAAGTCCAATCTACATAATGGTACATACAAAAATATCGGGGAAAAATATCGTTGTCAAAAATATCAATGTTGAAAATACCGTTTTTTTATATGTTTTAATAATAATGTAAATGAAGTAAATAATACATATAATTAAGAGAAATATAGTTAAAAATATTAAAAAATATTTAAAAATAACTAATACATATAGGTGCCGATTCCGATCCTGTAAAACCCGGGTACGAATGGTCGTATGGAGCGAATTCTCCGTCCGACTCGTACCTGGGAAAACCATCTTACAAACCTGCAAGTACGATTCGTACAGAAATACCATTTCCGTACGAGTCATAAATAACACCGACCGGCTAAAAAATACCCACAATTCCGATCCGGGACATCGCGTACGTGACGTCCGGACGGAGTCAGGCAGCGTTCTACGGACCAGCAAGTATGATTCGTGCCTACGTCACTCCGCACGGATCATTTTTTACGGCAGCTAAAAACCCCCGGGAAAGTGAGGACGAAGCGAAGAAGGAGCTGCGGGACGCGACGGACAGCCATGGACACCATCCTACGTGTCATCCCGGCCCTCGCCCTCAGAGCGTGGGTACGGCCCGTACCACGCATACACCTACTTCACCACTCCAATGGTGGTACGGGCCGTACCCACGCTGTAAGGGCGTGGGTACGGCGCGTACCCCTACATCACCACTCCATTGGTGGTACGAGCTGTACCCACGCTCTGAGGGCGTGGGTACGGCCCGTACCACGCGTACACCTACTTCACCACTCCAATGGTGCTACGGGCCGTACCCACGCTCTGAGGGCGTGGGTAACCCCTACATCACCACTCCATTGGTGGTACGGGCCGTACCCACGCTCTGAGGGCGTGGGTACGGACCGCATCACCCATACCTCTAGGGCACCAGTACATTAGTGATACAAGACGTACACACGCCACGAATGTTGGCTAAGGCCCTGGTGCAGCATATAACCAGTATATTGGGGTGTGACCATGGCAGGACAGCAGTGTACAGCACCAAGGGTGCGGGTGGGTGGGTGGGTGTCTGCCAAGGAGTCCCAGCAGTGGACAGAGACATGTGAGGGGTGGGTGCAGAGGACTCCCAGCAGTGGACAGAGACATGAGGGGTGGGTGTAGAGGACTCCCAGCAGTGGACAGAGACATGTGAGGGGTGGGTGCAGAGGACTCCCAGCAGTGGACAGACATATGAGGGGTGGGTGCATATCACTCCCAGTAGTGGACAGAGACATGTGAGGGGTGGGTGCAGAGGACTCCCAGCAGTGGACAGAGACATGAGGGGTGGGTGCAGAGGACTCCCAGCAGTGGACAGAGACATGTGAGAGGTGGGTGCAGAGGACTCCCAGCAGTGGACAGACATATGAGGGGTGGGTGCATATCACTCCCAGCAGTGGACAGAGACATGTGAGGGGTGGGTGCAGAGGACTCCCAGCAGTGGACAGACATATGAGGGGTGGGTGCAGAGGACTCCCAGCAGTGGACAGACATATGAGGGATGGGTGCATATCACTCCCAGCAGTGGACAGAGACATGTGAGGGGTGGGTGCAGAGGACTCCCAGCAGTGGACAGACATATGAGGGGTGGGTGCAGAGGACTCCCAGCAGTGGACAGAGACATGTGAGGGGTGGGTGCAGAGGACTCCCAGCAGTGGACAGACATATGAGGGGTGGGTGCATATCACTCCCAGCAGTGGACAGAGACATGTGAGGGGTGGGTGAAGAGGACTCCCAGCAGTGGACAGACATATGAGGGATGGGTGCATATCACTCCCAGCAGTGGACAGAGACATGTGAGGGGTGGGTGAAGAGGACTCCCAGCTGTGGACAGACATATGAGGGATGGGTGCGTATCACTCCCAACAGTGGACAGAGACATGTGAGGGGTGGGTTCAGAGGACTCCCAGCAGTGGACAGACATATGAGGGGTGGGTGCAGAGGACTCCCAGCAGTGGACAGACATATGAGGGGTGGGTGCATATCACTCCCAGTAGTGGACAGAGACATGTGAGGGGTGGGTGCAGAGGACTCCCAGCAGTGGACAGAGACATGAGGGGTGGGTGCAGAGGACTCCCAGCAGTGGACAGAGACATGTGAGAGGTGGGTGCAGAGGACTCCCAGCAGTGGACAGACATATGAGGGGTGGGTGCATATCACTCCCAGCAGTGGACAGAGACATGTGAGGGGTGGGTGCAGAGGACTCCCAGCAGTGGACAGACATATGAGGGGTGGGTGCAGAGGACTCCCAGCAGTGGACAGACATATGAGGGATGGGTGCATATCACTCCCAGCAGTGGACAGAGACATGTGAGGGGTGGGTGCAGAGGAC
Source organism: Triturus cristatus (assembly GCF_964204655.1). NCBI lineage: Eukaryota > Metazoa > Chordata > Amphibia > Caudata > Salamandridae > Triturus > Triturus cristatus. The sequence goes on from NC_140580.1 coordinate 154,148,965, forward strand.
TCCCAGCAGTGGACAGACATATGAGGGGTGGGTGCATATCACTCCCAGCAGTGGACAGAGACATGTGAGGGGTGGGTGAAGAGGACTCCCAGCAGTGGACAGACATATGAGGGATGGGTGCGTATCACTCCCAACAGTGGACAGAGACATGTGAGGGGTGGGTTCAGAGGACTCCCAGCAGTGGACAGACATATGAGGGGTGGGTGCAGAGGACTCCCAGCAGTGGACAGACATATGAGGGGTGGGTGCATATCACTCCCAGCTGTGGACAGAGACATGTGAGGGGTGGGTGCAGAGGACTCCCAGCAGTGGACAGACATATGAGGGGTGGGTGCATATCACTCCCAGAAGTGGACAGAGACATGTGAGGGGTGGGTGCAGAGGACTCCCAGCAGTGGATAGAGACATGAGGGGTGGGTGCAGAGGACTCACAGCAGTGGACAGAGACATGTGAGGGGTGGGTGCAGAGGACTCCCAGAAGTGGACAGAGACATGAGGGGTGGGTGAAGAGGACTCCCAGCAGTGGACAGACATATGAGGGATGGGTGCATATCACTCCCAGCAGTGGACAGAGACATGTGAGGGGTGGGTGAAGAGGACTCCCAGCTGTGGACAGACATATGAGGGATGGGTGCGTATCACTCCCAACAGTGGACAGAGACATGTGAGGGGTGGGTTCAGAGGACTCCCAGCAGTGGACAGACATATGAGGGGTGGGTGCAGAGGACTCCCAGCAGTGGACAGACATATGAGGGGTGGGTGCATATCACTCCCAGTAGTGGACAGAGACATGTGAGGGGTGGGTGCAGAGGACTCCCAGCAGTGGACAGAGACATGAGGGGTGGGTGCAGAGGACTCCCAGCAGTGGACAGAGACATGTGAGAGGTGGGTGCAGAGGACTCCCAGCAGTGGACAGACATATGAGGGGTGGGTGCATATCACTCCCAGCAGTGGACAGAGACATGTGAGGGGTGGGTGCAGAGGACTCCCAGCAGTGGACAGACATATGAGGGGTGGGTGCAGAGGACTCCCAGCAGTGGACAGACATATGAGGGATGGGTGCATATCACTCCCAGCAGTGGACAGAGACATGTGAGGGGTGGGTGCAGAGGACTCCCAGCAGTGGACAGACATATGAGGGGTGGGTGCATATCACTCCCAGCAGTGGACAGAGACATGTGAGGGGTGGGTGAAGAGGACTCCCAGCAGTGGACAGACATATGAGGGATGGGTGCGTATCACTCCCAACAGTGGACAGAGACATGTGAGGGGTGGGTTCAGAGGACTCCCAGCAGTGGACAGACATATGAGGGGTGGGTGCAGAGGACTCCCAGCAGTGGACAGACATATGAGGGGTGGGTGCATATCACTCCCAGCTGTGGACAGAGACATGTGAGGGGTGGGTGCAGAGGACTCCCAGCAGTGGACAGACATATGAGGGGTGGGTGCATATCACTCCCAGAAGTGGACAGAGACATGTGAGGGGTGGGTGCAGAGGACTCCCAGCAGTGGATAGAGACATGAGGGGTGGGTGCAGAGGACTCACAGCAGTGGACAGAGACATGTGAGGGGTGGGTGCAGAGGACTCCCAGAAGTGGACAGAGACATGAGGGGTGGGTGCAGAGGACTCACAGCAGTGGATAGAGACATGTGAGGGGTGGATGCAGAGGACTCCCAGCAGTGGACAAAGACCTGTGAGAGGTGGGTGCAGAGGACTCCCAGCAGTAGACAGAGACATGTGAGGGGTGGGTGCAGAGGACTCCCAGCAGTGCACAGAAATATGTGGGGTGGGTGCAGAGGACTCCCATCAGTGGACAGACATATGAGAGGTGGGTGCATATCACTCCCAGCAGTGGACAGAGACATGTGAGGGGTGGATGCAGAGGACTCCCAGCAGTGGACAGACATATGAGGGGTGGGTGCATATCACTCCCAGCAGTGGACAGAGACATGTGAGGGGTGGGTGAAGAGAACTCCCAGCAGTGGACAGACATTTGAGGGATGGGTGCATATCACTCCAAACAGTGGACAGAGACATGTGAGGGGTGGGTGCAGAGGACTCCCAGCAGTGGACAGACATATGAGGGGTGGGTGTAGAGGACTCCCAGCAGTGGACAGACATATGAGGGGTGGGTGCATATCACTCCCAGCTGTGGACAGAGACATGTGAGGGGTGGGTGCAGAGGACTCCCAGCAGTGGACAGACATATGAGGGGTGGGTGCATATCACTCCCAGAAGTGGACAGAGACATGTGAGGGGTGGGTGCAGAGGACTCCCAGCAGTGGACAGAGACATGAGGGGTGGGTGCAGAGGACTCACAGCAGTGGACAGAGACATGTGAGGGGTGGGTGCAGAGGACTCCCAGCAGTGGACAGAGACATGAGGGGTGGGTGCAGAGGACTCACAGCAGTGGATAGAGACATGTGAGGGGTGGGTGCAGAGGACTCCCAGCAGTGGACAGAGACCTGTGAGAGGTGGGTGCAGAGAACTCCCAGCAGTGGACAAAGACATGTGAGGGGTGGGTGCAGAGGACTCCCAGCAGTGGACAGACATATGAGGGGTGGGTGCAGAGGACTCCCATCAGTGGACAGACATATGAGAGGTGGGTGCATATCACTCCCAGCAGTGGACAGAGACATGTGAGGGGTGGGTGCAGAGGACTCCCAGCAGTGGACAGATATATGAGGGGTGGGTGCATATCACTCCCAGAAGTGGACAGAGACATGTGAGGGGTGGGTGCAGAGGACTCCCAGCAGTGGACAGACATATGAGGGGTGGGTGCAGAGGACTCCCAGCAGTGGACAGAGACATGTGAGGGGTGGGTGCAGAGGACTCCCAGCAGTGGACAGACATATGAGGGGTGGGTGCATATCACTCCCAGCAGTGGACAGAGACATGTGAGGGGTGGGTGAAGAGGACTCCCAGCAGTGGACAGACATATGAGGGATGGGTGCGTATCACTCCCAACAGTGGACAGAGACATGTGAGGGGTGGGTTCAGAGGACTCCCAGCAGTGGACAGACATATGAGGGGTGGGTGCAGAGGACTCCCAGCAGTGGACAGACATATGAGGGGTGGGTGCATATCACTCCCAGCAGTGGACAGAGACATGTGAGGGGTGGGTGCAGAGGACTCCCAGCAGTGGACAGAGACATGAGGGGTGGGTGCAGAGGACTCCCAGCAGTGGACAGAGACATGTGAGAGGTGGGTGCAGAGGACTCCCAGCAGTGGACAGACATATGAGGGGTGGGTGCATATCACTCTCAGCAGTGGACAGAGACATGTGAGGGGTGGGTGCAGAGGACTCCCAGCAGTGGACAGACATATGAGGGGTGGGTGCAGAGGACTCCCAGCAGTGGACAGACATATGAGGGATGGGTGCATATCACTCCCAGCAGTGGACAGAGACATGTGAGGGGTGGGTGCAGAGGACTCCCAGCAGTGGACAGACATATGAGGGGTGGGTGCAGAGGACTCCCAGCAGTGGACAGAGACATGTGAGGGGTGGGTGCAGAGGACTCCCAGCAGTGGACATACATATGAGGGGTGGGTGCATATCACTCCCAGCAGTGGACAGAGACATGTGAGGGGTGGGTGAAGAGGACTCCCAGCAGTGGACAGACATATGAGGGATGGGTGCGTATCACTCCCAACAGTGGACAGAGACATGTGAGGGGTGGGTTCAGAGGACTCCCAGCAGTGGACAGACATATGAGGGGTGGGTGCAGAGGACTCCCAGCAGTGGACAGACATATGAGGGGTGGGTGCATATCACTCCCAGCTGTGGACAGAGACATGTGAGGGGTGGGTGCAGAGGACTCCCAGCAGTGGACAGACATATGAGGGGTGGGTGCATATCACTCCCAGAAGTGGACAGAGACATGTGAGGGGTGGGTGCAGAGGACTCCCAGCAGTGGATAGAGACATGAGGGGTGGGTGCAGAGGACTCACAGCAGTGGACAGAGACATGTGAGGGGTGGGTGCAGAGGACTCCCAGAAGTGGACAGAGACATGAGGGGTGGGTGCAGAGGACTCACAGCAGTGGATAGAGACATGTGAGAGGTGGATGCAGAGGACTCCCAGCAGTGGACAAAGACCTGTGAGAGGTGGGTGCAGAGGACTCCCAGCAGTAGACAGAGACATGTGAGGGGTGGGTGCAGAGGACTCCCAGCAGTGCACAGACATATGTGGGGTGGGTGCAGAGGACTCCCATCAGTGGACAGACATATGAGAGGTGGGTGCATATCACTCCCAGCAGTGGACAGAGACATGTGAGGGGTGGATGCAGAGGACTCCCAGCAGTGGACAGACATATGAGGGGTGGGTGCATATCACTCCCAGCAGTGGACAGAGACATGTGAGGGGTGGGTGAAGAGGACTCCCAGCAGTGGACAGACATTTGAGGGATGGGTGCATATCACTCCAAACAGTGGACAGAGACATGTGAGGGGTGGGTGCAGAGGACTCCCAGCAGTGGACAGACATATGAGGGGTGGGTGTAGAGGACTCCCAGCAGTGGACAGACATATGAGGGGTGGGTGCATATCACTCCCAGCTGTGGACAGAGACATGTGAGGGGTGGGTGCAGAGGACTCCCAGCAGTGGACAGACATATGAGGGGTGGGTGCATATCACTCCCAGAAGTGGACAGAGACATGTGAGGGGTGGGTGCAGAGGACTCCCAGCAGTGGACAGAGACATGAGGGGTGGGTGCAGAGGACTCACAGCAGTGGACAGAGACATGTGAGGGGTGGGTGCAGAGGACTCCCAGCAGTGGACAGAGACATGAGGGGTGGGTGCAGAGGACTCACAGCAGTGGATAGAGACATGTGAGGGGTGGGTGCAGAGGACTCCCAGCAGTGGACAGAGACCTGTGAGAGGTGGGTGCAGAGGACTCCCAGCAGTGGACAAAGACATGTGAGGGGTGGGTGCAGAGGACTCCCAGCAGTGGACAGACATATGAGGGGTGGGTGCAGAGGACTCCCATCAGTGGACAGACATATGAGAGGTGGGTGCATATCACTCCCAGCAGTGGACAGAGACATGTGAGGGGTGGGTGCAGAGGACTCCCAGCAGTGGACAGATATATGAGGGGTGGGTGCATATCACTCCCAGAAGTGGACAGAGACATGTGAGGGGTGGGTGCAGAGGACTCCCAGCAGTGGACAGAGACATGTGAGGGGTGGGTGCAGAGGACTCCCAGCAGTGGACAGACATATGAGGGATGGGTGCATATCACTCCCAGCAGTGGACAGAGACATGTGAGGGGTGGGTGCAGAGGACTCCCAGCAGTGGACAGACATATGAGGGGTGGGTGCAGAGGCCTCCCAGCAGTGGACAGAGACATGTGAGGGGTGGGTGCAGAGGACTCCCAGCAGTGGACAGACATATGAGGGGTGGGTGCATATCACTCCCAGCAGTGGACAGAGACATGTGAGGGGTGGGTGAAGAGGACTCCCAGCAGTGGACAGACATATGAGGGGTTGGTGCATATCACTCCCAGCAGTGGACAGAGACATGTGAGGGGTGGGTGCAGAGGACTCCCAGCATTGGACAGACATATGAGGGGTGGGTGCAGAGGACTCCCAGCAGTGGACAGACATATGAGGGGTGGGTGCATATCACTCCCAGCTGTGGACAGAGACATGTGAGGGGTAGGTGCAGAGGACTCCCAGCAGTGGACAGATATATGAGGGGTGGGTGCATATCACTCCCAGAAGTGGACAGAGACATGTGAGGGGTGGGTGCAGAGGACTCCCAGCAGTGGACAGAGACATGAGGGGTGGGTGCTGAGGACTCAGCAGTGGACCGAGACATGTGAGGGGTGGGTGCAGAGGACTCCCAGCAGTGGACAGAGACATGAGGGGTGGGTGCAGAGGACTCCCAGCAGTGGACAGAGACCTGTGAGAGGTGGGTGCAGAGGACTCCCAGCAGTGGACAGAGACATGTGAGGGGTGGGTGCAGAGGACTCCCAGCAGTGGACAGACATATGAGGGGTGGGTGCAGAGTACTCCCATCAGTGGACAGACATATGAGAGGTGGGTGCATATCACTCACAGCAGTGGACAGAGACATGTGAGGGGTGGGTGCAGAGGACTCCCAGCAGTGGACAGAGACATGAGGGGTGGGTGCAGGGGACTCCCAGCAGTGGACAGAGACATGTGAGTGGTGGGTGCAGAGGACTCCCAGCAGTGGACAGACATATGAGGGGTGGGTGCATATCACTCCCAGCAGTGGACAGAGACATGTGAGGGGTGGGTGCATATCACTCCCAGCAGTGGACAGAGACATGTGAGGGGTGGGTGCAGAGGACTCCCAGCATTGGACAGAGACATGAGGGGTGGGTGCAGAGGACTCACAGCAGTGGACAGAGACATGTGAGGGGTGGGTGCAGAGGACTCCCAGCAGTGGACAGAGACATGTGAGGGGTGGGTGCAGAGTACTCCCAGCAGTGGACAGAGACATGTGAGGGGTGGGTGCATATCACTACCAGAAGTGGACAGAGACATGTGAGGGGTGGGTGCAGAGGACTCCCAGCATTGGACAGAGACATGAGGGGTGGGTGCAGAGGACTCACAGCAGTGGACAGAGACATGTGAGGGGTGGGTGCAGAGGACTCCCAGCAGTGGACAGAGACATGTGAGGGGTGGGTGCAGAGTACTCCCAGCAGTGGACAGACATATGAGGGGTGGGTGCATATCACTCCCAGAAGTGGACAGAGACATGTGAGGGGTGGGTGCATATCACTACCAGCAGTGGACAGAGACATGTGAGGGGTGGGTGCAGAGGGCTCCCAGCAGTGGACAGAGTCATGGGTGTGTGTACATCATGATCAGATGAGCACAACTCCATGGGTGTATGTACGCATCCCTAATGTTCAACTATGTTGATAGTTTCATAACAACACATCACTGACAGCAGTGTCCCACTACCATGAGGATGGATGTCCTTCCCCCACTGCATGAAACCACACATGTGGGTGTGAGGACAAATGACACATGCATACCCACCCCTGGCGGATGCAGCACAATACACACACAGAGATCATGCCACAAGACTGTATACTCATGTCAATGCCCACTACACTAAGAGAGCCAAAGGGAACACACACTGTCACGCACATCCCAGGACTGATAGGAATGTACAGGTGCCGGGACAGCCACCAAGATGTTGCCTCTCATGGAAGGAATAGGGTGGACTTTCCACAGATACAATGCCCACAACTGTCAGTCAGGTGCTCAAATACCCTGCAGAACAAGTACCAAATGTGTACTAGGCTGGGATAACACACATGCATAGTGTGGAAAATGCTGATTGTCGCCATTAAGGCATGACAACATACTCAATACACAAGGACAGTGACTTGCAAGGATGGCACAGAGGATGCAGCCGGAGACATTGCTGAGCAGGCATGGCGATAGTTGAAGGGATCCATCACCAACAAAGGAAATTTAGACACAGGTCAGCACTACAAAAGTGCTACTCCCTGCAGGGTAGATGTCAGGTGCCACAGAGGAAGGAACAGTCCTTGGGACAATGTCTCCAAACACAAATAGCGCACACGACCAAATATACCTTGCAGAGACATTGTGATGGCAGGCAGATACCATGGTCCACCCCATTAGCATCAGACGACAACTTTCTCCTGACACATAACACATTACCACCACCCCAACTCCGGGACCATCAGCACCCACATCAATACCTGAAATGCAAATGTGTTCAAACGGAAAATAAAATGCTTTATTCAGCAATGAAATAAAAAGTAGTTAACGACACTATTAACAAAGGCACATGGCCAGTCCAAATATGAAGTCCTTGGGGGGGACACATGGCCTCGCGTCTCCCCTACCTTGCCTGCACATTAGAGCCCGCAGGTTCCTCGACTGGGGGGGGCATCATGTGGGGAAGGACCAGGCACCGCAGGGACAGGAGGTGGCAGGGTAGGTGTGGTGGGTGCAGGGACGGACACCTCCACCACAGGGGGTGGGGCAGCGCCAAAGGTGGAGGTCAGCTGCACACTGCTGCCAGGTCGTCAAGCGTCTCCCCTTCACCCGAAGACAACACAGCCTCAAAGGAGGGGGGTGGTCAGAGTGATGGGGTGCAGCGCTACTGGGGTAGGGAGGGGACGGGGGGGGCTCAACTCCCCTACCCGTGGAGTGCCGTTCCTGTTTGCGGGCTGGAGAGACAGAGGGGCTGAGGCCCAGCACAGCAAGTAGGCCTCTTTCTCTGGAGGTGTGGTAGGGGAACCGAGGGGAGTGCCTTTGCAGGGACTGGTTAGTGCGCCATGCGGCCTCGGACTGTGGCTGCGTGTATGCCTGTGTGCCCCAGACCCAGTGGGTGTGCCCTAATCCCCCTGAGTGTGCGTGCCAGGAGGAATGCGCTTGCCCTTACGTGGTGGGGTGCGTGCTTGAGAATGTCGGTGTGTGCTTGGGACAGGTATGGGAGTGGAAAGTGTGGATGGTGCAGGGGTAGGGAGGGGACGAAGCGCTGCAGGAGACTCACTGCTGCCGTCAGTGAAGAGTCCATGGACCTCAGCAACATCCGTTGGTCAGACATCGCTGATGACATGCCCTCCATGTACGACACCATCAGCGTCATCATTTGGCTCTGGCCATGGAGGACATTCAGCAGCGATGTTTGTCCAACCTGCAACTGTCGCAGAATGTCCACAGACTCTGCGGTGAGGGCAGCAGGGGGGACAGGGGCAGGGGGTGCGGTGCCTGGCACGAAGGAGACACAGTGCTGCCAAGCACGGACAGAAGGGACCGGAGCAACTGGGAGGGCGGTGATGGGAATTGAGGGGGTGGTGACAGATGTAGTGCTGCAGCCTCCGCCCCCTCGAGGAGTTCAGCATCGGACCCGTCTGCGTCGTAGTCAGTGTAGTCACTAGACAGGTCCTCCGCCTGACTCCCATCGCCCTCCGTGCCACTTGCTCCCACAGACTCCGCAGCAGTGGTGGCAGCGGTGCTGGATCCCTCCACCACGTCTGTGCAGGTGTCTGCCTCTGTGTCCTCCGATGATGCTGTGGGCAAGGTGAAGAGACAGAAAATAATCAGTCACCTGTATACAACAGACACATGAGTCACAATTAAAATGTCACAGTGCATATCAGGAAATGCATCATGAGTAACATCTAGAATAGTTCGCACATATGTAACCCTGTACTCCCCAGTTGGTTGACCCACCATGACACTTGGAAACAATGGAGATCATGACACAACAGCAAATAACTTGATATCGAATTATATTGAGAAGCTAGTGTCTGGGGACAGTTGAGCACAGCAAGAATATTAATCCATGGCACCTCTTGTTCACTGTGAACGAAACAGTATTGGTGCACCCAAGGCCAAATAACACACCTCAATACTGAAGGTGTCCCCACACTCTGAGACCTGCGAGTACTTAGGAAACCATAGCCAAAAACATTGCAAACCCTTGGCACTCACAACACTTTACACAATGTACATGTTTAGAATGTGTGAATGTGCCACTTTATGAACAGAAGACACATCTGCCTGCATGACAGAAGCCACACAATGATGTGAACACAAAAATACTTTTACACAGTCATTGTATGAGCTGGCTGCCGATTTCTAAAAAGCCACTGTAAATAATAAATGGTGTAGAAGTACATATACATGGCACCACGTTGGTCTGGATGACTTGACACTCGTAAGTTCGTATCAGCAACAACCAAGGACTTACACACATGCAAACACACTGTGTGAACATGGATATGTATATTCAGAAGACAAGTGGTAATCAAACTGTGCCTTCCAGTGAAATGTGCCTGCGTGTCCACGGAAAGTGTAAAAGTACTTTCTTTTGCACTTCCCTGGGAGACATCTGTCATGCAGGCACAATATTGTCCTTCACAACCAACTAGCAAAAAGAAGCATAGGAAAAATGCAGACATGTTGACAAGTGTAGTCAGTGCCAGGGTACAATACTTATTGACTGAAAACTTGAATCATGCCACCTGTCACATGGCCATCCGTACCACGATGACACAGTTGGCAACACATCTGACCCACTGCCTGTCATGTGGAGTGGTACACATGTCTAAACACAGGACAATGCATTAGCTAATGGGCCTGCAATGTGTCTGGATAAGGAGCATGTTAGAAAAGGTAGACGGGCCGGGAGGGCCGGCCGGGGTCAGGGGGAGAGGTCTCCGGGGAGAGCCGTCTCCAGCGATCGTACAGACAAGTAACTTCCCCCCCCACAGACAGGAATCACACACGGATAAGGTTCAGTGTTCTTTATAGGTACTTAGTTATGATACGGTAGAATGGTACAAGGAGGTCTGGACGCCGGGGTCCCCTCGATTAGAGTCTCGTAAGGTAGGGAAGGGGGTAGCGGGTCAGTCTATTTACCAATCAGGTAGTTCGGATGAGATGATGATGAGCTCACAATCCTCGAGCTTGGTGTTTAGGTGGCACGGTCCGCGGCAGTGCCAGCAGGTCCCGGTAAGGATGGTTGATACAACGGGCCGCGGCAGCGCCAGCAGGTCCCCGGAAGATGTACGGTCCGCGGCAGCGCCAGCAGGTCCCGGTGAGGATGGTCGTTACAACGGGCCGCGGCAGCGCCAGCAGGTCCCAGGAAGATGACGGTCCGCGGCAGCGCCAGCAGGTCCCGGAGAGGATGGTCGTTACAACGGGCCGCGGCAGCGCCAGCAGGTCCCAGGAAGATGAAGGTAGCAGGAGGCCGCGGCAGCGCCAGCGGGCAGGACGATGGTTCACAAGAGCGGGCTACGGCAGCGCCAGTAGACCGTCAGGGTTGAGTTCACTCGGTGTCTCTCGACTCCAGGATACAACTGCCTTCCTGCTCCGGAGCTGTCTTAGTTATAGGGCTGGTGCCCTTTGATGTCCGGACCCTCGCACTTGGAGGTCGGAGGGTCCGGGATGAAGGTGTCCAGACACCCAGCAGGGGGTGGAGCCAGCGCCTGGGGGCTGCTGGAGGCGATCGGCACCTGGCGGGGGAAGAGCTCTTGACGCTTCGGTCTCCCATTGACCTGCCAAGTGGTCCGCTCACCTCCTGGGTGGATGGTGGTGCCGGGATGTCGGGGCCGGCCAGGCCCGGGGTTAGGGTCGAGGTGAGGCCATGCGGCCGCGTGGTGCAGGGCCCAAGATGGCGGCTTGACCCGGCCGGGGAAGCCGGTGGGGCTGGACCCCGTGATGAGTAGGGGTCCGAGGGCAGAGGGTCCGTCGGGAGACGGAGTACAGGGCTTGTCACGGGGGTATGCCGGGTGGCCCGGAGCTCGGGCCCTGTCGTGCGGGGGGGGAGCAAGCCCTCTGGGTGGCCTGTCCAACATGCATCCCCCCCAGCTGAAGGCGGGGAGAGTCACCCATCTCCTTGGGGACTCTCTTCGTCGAGGCGGAAAAAGCGGGACAGGCCGTCCGCGTTGGCGTGGTCTTGGCCTGGCCGGTGCTCCACAGTGAAGTCCATTCCCTGCAGGGAAATGGACCAGCGCAAGAGTTTTGGGTTCTCCCCCCGCATCTGCATCAGCCATTGCAGGGGTCGATGGTCGGTTTGTACCCGGAAGTGGGTACTGAAGAGATAGGGTCGGAGCTTTTTGAGGGCCCACACTACTGCAAATGCCTCCCTCTCGATTGTGCTCCAACGCTGTTCTCGGGCCAGGAGACGTCGACTGATGAAGGCCACCGGCTGGTCATGACCTTCGGGGTTCAGCTGAGAGAGGACGGCCCCGATGCCGTGGTCGGAGGCGTCGGTCTGCACTACAAATTCCCGACTGTAATCGGGGGCCTGGAGCACCGGGGCGGTGCACAGGGCGGCCTTCAGCTCCTCGAAGGCCGCTTGACAATCAGGAGTCCAGTGGACCCGCTTCGGTTGATTCTTGGATGTGAGACCCGTGAGGGGCCCCACGATGCTGCCGTAGTCCTTCACGAACCGCCGGTAGTAGCCGGTGAGCCCCAAGAAGGCTCGGACCTCGGTCTGGGTGACGGGGGGCTGCCAGGACTGGATGGCAGCAATCTTAAGTTGTAGTGGGGCCACCAGCCCGCTTCCCACTTGGTGCCCAAGGTAGGTCACAGACCCTTGGCCAATTTGGCACTTGCCGGCTTTAATGGTGAGGCCGGCCCGCTGGAGGGCTTGGAGGACCTCTTGGAGGTGACGGAGGTGGTCGGACCAGTGGCGGCTGTATACAGCGATATCGTCCAGGTAGGCAGCGCTGAATTCTTCGAGCCCTGCCAAGACCTGGTTCACAAGACGTTGGAATGTGGCGGGGGCATTCTTCATGCCAAAGGGCATGACCTTAAATTGATAGTGGCCATCGGGGGTGGAGAAGGCTGACCGTTCCTGAGCCCTGGGTGTGAGGCCGATCTGCCAGTAGCCCGCCGTTAGGTCGAAGATACTAAGGTAGCGGGCGGCCCCCAGCCGGTCGATCAGCTCGTCTGCTCGGGGGATGGGATGAGCGTCGGTCCGGGTGACCGCGTTCAAGCCCCGGTAGTCGACGCAGAATCTCAGTTCAGGGGCGGTGCCGGGGGCAGCGGCCTTGGGAACTAATACAACCGGACTGGCCCAGGGACTGTCCGAGGGCTCGATGACCCCGATCGTGAGCATCTTGGCCACTTCCTCCTGTATGCAGGCCCGTACCCGATCTGGTACGCGGTAGGCCCGGTGCCGGACAGGGGGACTGTCCCCGGTGTCTACGTCGTGCAAACACCACGGGGTGACCCCGGGGGTGAGGGAGAACAGGGCAGCGAACTGCAGCAGGAGGTCCTGGCAGTCCTGGCGTTGCTCCGAAGTGAGGGCGTCGGAGAGCCGGACCCCATCCACGGAGCCGTCCTTCTCCTGAGTCTTTAAGAGATCCGGGAGGGGCTCGGAGTCTTCTTCTGTACCACTGTCGGTCGCCATCAGGAGGCTTAGTTCGGAGCGCACAAAGTGTGGTTTGAGCCGGTTGGTGTGGAGGACCCGCAGGGGGTTCCGGGTGGACCCCATGTCGATGAGGTAAGTGACGGGGCTTTTACGCTCGACCACTTTGAAGGGCCCCGTCCACTTGTCTTGCAGGGCACATGGTTCGGTGGGGGACATCACCCATACTTGCTGCCCAGGCTCGAACTCAACGGAGGAGGCATTGTGATCATACCACCTTTTCATGTCCTCCTGACTGGCCTCGAGGTTCGCCTTGGCCATCTCCCTGAAGCGCCGGGTCTGGTTTCGTAGGGCCAGGATGTATTTGAAGACGTCGGGAGGGGTCGTTAAGGGGGCCATCTCCCAACCTTCCTTGACTAGGCTGAGGGGCCCTCGCACAGGGTGCCCGTACAAGAGTTCGAAAGGGCTAAAGCCGAGGGACTTCTGGGGGACTTCTCGGTAGGCGAAGAGGAGGCACGGGAGCAGCACATCCCACTGGCGACGGAGAGGCTCTTCCAATCCCCCAATCATCCCCTTGAGAGTGCGGTTAAAACGCTCCACTAGTCCGTTCCCTTGGGGGTGATAGGGGGTCGTGAATCTGTAGGTGACACCGCATTGTTGCCAGAGGGACTTCATGTATTTAGATATGAAATTCGTACCTCGGTCGCTGACGACTTCTCGGGGGAAGCCTACCCTGGAGAAGATCCCCATCAGGGCCCGGCCAACCACCGGGGCTGTCACTGTCCGTAGGGGCACCGCCTCGGGGTAGCGGGTGGCATGGTCCACTAGTACCAAGATGAACCTGTGTCCTTGTGCCGGGCGGGGGTCCAGAGGCCCCACAATGTCTATCCCCACCCTCTCGAACGGGGTGGTGACCACCGGGAAGGGTTGCAGAGGGGCCTTCAGCTTCCGACCACTCTTCCCGCTGGCTTGGCACGTGGGGCAAGATCGGCAGTGGTTCAGGACGTCATTCCTCATTTTTGGCCAGAAAAAGTGGGTCACCAGGCGACTGTATGTTTTGTCCTGGCCCAGGTGTCCAGCCAGGGGGACATCGTGGGCCAGGTTGAGCAGAAAGTCTCGGAAGCGGAGCGGTACCACCAGAACTCGCCCGGCCCCCAGCTCGGCGATTCTTTGCTCGCTGTAGAGCAGGTCGTTGTCCCAGTAGACCCAGTGGGTTCCGGTGGTGTCCCCTGCATTTTGGGTATCGGCTTGTTGGCGGAGTCCCTCGAGGGAGGGACAGGTCTTTTGTTCCTGGCGGAACTGTTCCCCCCTCTTGACGCCACTGAGCCAGATCCGGAAGGTCCTGGTGTTGTGCGTCTGCTTCGATAGTCGGGTCCGGGAGGTCGGCCTCGCTGTTGTCCTCGACGGGGGCAACCGAGGGCGGAGGTGCCGGCCATTCGGTTTCTTCTGATCGGGGGGTGGCCCGGGCGGCCATGGATCGGGTGGTTATGCAGGCCCAGTCCGGGAGGCCCAGCATCCCCAGGTGCTCTCTTTTCTCGACGGTGGCCCACGGGGAACTCTCGAGGTCATTCCCCAGGAGGCAGTCCACGGGGGCATCGTCCCGGACCGTCACCTTCAGTAGGCCGGAGACCCCTCCCCATTCAAACGGGACGCAGGCCATCTTACACATGCTTTCAGAGTTATCTGCCGAGCGGACGGGGCAGAGAATGTTCGGCAGGATCTGCTCGGGCTTCACCAGATGACAGCGGACGGCCGTCACGCTGGCGCCGGTGTCACGCAAGGCCTCGGCTCTCTGTCCATTAATGGTCACCCACTGACCGTATTTTCTGGTGTTGGCGGGTAGGGGAGCCCGCGGAACCATGTCTCTTCCCCCTAGGCATGCCAGGACCATGGCGGCCGGTTCCCACCCTTGCTGGGCCGGCTCGTACTCTTCGGGTCCCTCCGAGGATTGCTCTTCCCCTAGGGCAGCGGCCGCTACCTGGCGGGGCTTGGGTGTTTGATTTAGCGGGCAGTTCGGGTCATTGGCGTAGTGGCCTAGTCGCTGGCACCGGTGGCACGTGACGTTGGCTCGGTACCCAGGCCGCAACGGGGGGTTGCCCCGGCCGGCCGGAGGCGGGGTGCTGGCCACGGGTGTTGTTGGTAAGGCGTCTCTCCCTCGCCCCTGGCCCCCTCCTCCTCCCCGAGGACGGTGCTGGCCTTGGTTGCCTCTGTTCTGGTCGTGGGGCCCTCTCCGGCCCACTCGGGTGCTTTCCCACCGGTCAGCTTCGGCGGCGAGCTGCCGGGGGTCGGTCAGCTTACTGTCGAGTAGGTGCTGCCGGAGCTCGACGAAACAGTTGTTTGACAGGTGCTCCCATACCATAAGGTTGAAGAGTTGTTCGTAAGTGGTGACCTGACTTCCCTTGATCCACCCTTCGAATGCCCGGCTGAAATAGTTCACGTATTCTACCCACGTTGTACCTGGGATCCGGGTGCAATCTCTGAACCTCTGGCGGTACATCTCGGGCGTGAGGCCGTAGCGGGTGAGGAGGGCAGCCTTCATGTGGTCGTAGGACGACATTTGGTGATCGGGGAGCTGCAGCAGGGCATCGCGACCCTCGTTGATAAATCTCCCCCAAAGTCCGGCTCCCCAATCACTCCGGTCGATTCGGTGGGAGGTCATTGCGATCTCATAGGCTTTAAACCACTGTTGTATGTCGTCTTCTCGGACATATTCGCGGACAACATCCTTGGGGATGTGAACTTTTTTCTCACTTGGCCCCGGGGTGTGTGGTCGCTCAGGCACCCCCAGTTCCTTATTCTGTTTGCGCAGTTCTATTTCCGCTAGTCGGCGCTCGTGCTCGAGTGTTATTTTTTTCTCTTCCAGCTCTCTCTGTCTCTGCTTTTCTTCTCGTTCCTCTCGAAGCCGCATATGCTCGAGGTTAAGTTTCTGTTCAGCTAACTTGAGTTCCCCATCCATCTTGAGTCGTGCCATCTCCAACTCGTGTAATCTGACTCTGTCTCTTTCTCGGATCTCCTCTTGCGGAAGGCCCGTTCCCCGCTCCTCGGGAGCCGTGGCGTTCCCCTCTGGTGTGATGCTGGTTTGGTCTGGGGTGACGCTGCTTTGGTCGGGGGGTCCTGTGACCCCCGTTTCTGTCCATGACTCCAGAGCGCGCTTTAGATCATCCTTGGTACTCAGGCCGGTGGTAGCAATGCCAAGTTCTATGCAAAATTGTCTCAGTTCGCGGTGGTTGTATTCTTCTAATTTCTCCATTTGGAACTTCTCGGTGGAGCTGCTATCTTTGGTCGACATCGTGTTTTTGTCGTGGGGTGAGCTACTCTCTGTACGCTTACGCGTTGATTCGGATCGCGCCGCTGGCCACCAATGTTAGAAAAGGTAGACGGGCCGGGAGGGCCGGCCGGGGTCAGGGGGAGAGGTCTCCGGGGAGAGCCGTCTCCAGCGATCGTACAGACAAGTAACTTCCCCCCCCACAGACAGGAATCACACACGGATAAGGTTCAGTGTTCTTTATAGGTACTTAGTTATGATACGGTAGAATGGTACAAGGAGGTCTGGACGCCGGGGTCCCCTCGATTAGAGTCTCGTAAGGTAGGGAAGGGGGTAGCGGGTCAGTCTATTTACCAATCAGGTAGTTCGGATGAGATGATGATGAGCTCACAATCCTCGAGCTTGGTGTTTAGGTGGCACGGTCCGCGGCAGTGCCAGCAGGTCCCGGTAAGGATGGTTGATACAACGGGCCGCGGCAGCGCCAGCAGGTCCCCGGAAGATGTACGGTCCGCGGCAGCGCCAGCAGGTCCCGGTGAGGATGGTCGTTACAACGGGCCGCGGCAGCGCCAGCAGGTCCCAGGAAGATGACGGTCCGCGGCAGCGCCAGCAGGTCCCGGAGAGGATGGTCGTTACAACGGGCCGCGGCAGCGCCAGCAGGTCCCAGGAAGATGAAGGTAGCAGGAGGCCGCGGCAGCGCCAGCGGGCAGGACGATGGTTCACAAGAGCGGGCTACGGCAGCGCCAGTAGACCGTCAGGGTTGAGTTCACTCGGTGTCTCTCGACTCCAGGATACAACTGCCTTCCTGCTCCGGAGCTGTCTTAGTTATAGGGCTGGTGCCCTTTGATGTCCGGACCCTCGCACTTGGAGGTCGGAGGGTCCGGGATGAAGGTGTCCAGACACCCAGCAGGGGGTGGAGCCAGCGCCTGGGGGCTGCTGGAGGCGATCGGCACCTGGCGGGGGAAGAGCTCTTGACGCTTCGGTCTCCCATTGACCTGCCAAGTGGTCCGCTCACCTCCTGGGTGGATGGTGGTGCCGGGATGTCGGGGCCGGCCAGGCCCGGGGTTAGGGTCGAGGTGAGGCCACGCGGCCGCGTGGTGCAGGGCCCAAGATGGCGGCTTGACCCGGCCGGGGAAGCCGGTGGGGCTGGACCCCGTGATGAGTAGGGGTCCGAGGGCAGAGGGTCCGTCGGGAGACGGAGTACAGGGCTTGTCACGGGGGTATGCCGGGTGGCCCGGAGCTCGGGCCCTGTCGTGCGGGGGGGGAGCAAGCCCTCTGGGTGGCCTGTCCAACAGAGCACCTGCACTGAGGAGACACCCTCATGGCAAGCAAGAATGTCCACACAGATGTCAGCACACACAGACCAAACTACATCTCGACCACACACTGGTGGCAAAAATGGATGAGCATGAGCCATGTATTTCCATTTTTGACACATGCTGCAAATCACAAACATTAAACCCAGCAAAACCTGACTGGGTCACTCCATGTTGAGTGTCTGTCCAGGCAATTATCACACACAGGTCTGACACGGCAAGGAGAAATAAGGTTTGGACATGTATGCCTTGCCCGCACAAACCCCCCCATACCTGAGACAATGTGATTGAGACAGATCAAGAAGTGACAACTCTTAATCTGGGTTTACTCCAATGTGCATCACAAATTCCTAAATGTACTCCACATCACCTCGTGAGGCTGCCAACACATATTTGTGACCAACAACCATCAACAGATAGTTGTACATAGACACACAGGCACTGCCCAGTGTGAGGATGCACAAGCTAAATGGGGGTCAGCATGTACAATGGGCACATGTAGCACACTTCAGAGAAATACAAATGAGGGCAGGGAACTATGCCACAGAGGCCAAACTATGCTGAACACACAGAGAATGGGCACAGTGTTGGATGACACACATGATTCAGAGGCAAGGGTGTCTTAGGGGACTGTAGTGGGAACACAGCTCCATTGTCCTGGAATTATCTGACTGTAACCTGAGCTACCGCCCCTGCACTATGCATATCTCCCACTCATGCACATCATGTCTGAGGCCACAACATTGTTAATGTATGCTGCAAGTCTGTTCATTTGAAAACTCACACTCCTATGTTGAGACTCAGCATCAGTGCCAACTAACATGTACAACCAAATAACTGTACAGGACAGGGCACAGGCAAGGTAACAACACATGTCTCAGACCCCCCACACATGATGCAGAAAGCAATGTGCACTTGGATTAACTGGCAGCCTAGATGACCATGTGCAATAGTGATTACACACAGACCAGGGAAAACATGTCATTTAGGGGAAGGGAGGAGGAACAGCCACGTTTGACTTTGGGGAACATGATATGCACTGCAAAATTTAACCCTCGCTGTGTATCCAGGCAACTGGGAACTTCCAAAAGCTGGTGACACACAACAAACACACATGTACCTACCCCCTTCCTGCTGCTGCAACTCCTGTAACCGCCTATCCAACTCAGGGAAGACCACCGCCAGGACACGCTTCATCTGTTGGGTCAGTCGTCGGCCCCCGCTGTGCTTGTGTGGAGGTGAGTCCTTGAGCTGCCACCGGGCGATCCTCCGGGTCCAGCACCGGATGTCCTGCCAGCGTTTCCTCACCTGGGTGAGGCGCCGACTGCGACCCTCCACAGATCTCACGGCCCTGACGGCCTGCTTCCATATCTCCCCCTTGGCGTAGGCAGTTACCTGTGAGGATGACAAAGTGAGACAACATCACTACACCTGCTCCATGTCACAGGGCCACACATTTGAACATCTTTGATCTTTAGAACAGGGCATATTATGCTGGCAACCAATTGCACCTTTCTCATAGGGACATTAGCCTATGTGGAAGCCCCAAAGCACGACATGGCATTGAAAGTACACAGGTGGCATGAGGGGTGCAACACACTCCATGATCATGGCTCACGCTGTGCATCACATGCAACACCAGGCTGATGGACAGCACCTCCAAGCAGTCACATGCCGCAGGCCACTGACGCAACTTCAGCAGAGTGCACAGACACACACAGGCACAGATCAATCACCTGCCATTGGCAACAACGGATACAAACCTCACTCTGCACATGTGCCACTTGCCTGTGGGGTGTCACAGGTATGGTGCTAGCTCAGCAAGTCCGAAACTCTGCATGGCATACTTAAACCCCTCAGATGGGTGGAGCTGTTGCCTCCTCCATGCAGCTGGGGTGCAACACTCCACATAGACACTCACCCACATGACAAGGAACATTCACACACATCAGTGTCCAGGGGGCGTACACATCATTTGGACACTCAGCACAGCTCCACTCAACTCACACACATCTGTGGGTACAGTCACCTGTCACACCAGGGGGGCCAGGGAATCAGCTCAGGACAATAGGACAAAATTCGGCATAAGGATTGGGTAGGCTGAATGTGCCATGCACTATGCAGTGAATGTCACAGTAAGCACAATGCAAGTGAGGAGTGCACACAGGAACTACATCATGCTCTGCATGGAGGACATAAGCCATTCCCCCTCCGGGACCCACGCTAAAAACCATTGCATGTCTGTCACACCTGGACACAATGCCAGAAGTGACAGTCACAAAAAAGGGGCACTGTCAAAGCTAGTGAAGTCAGCACTCACCTGCTCCCCTGGTCTCCCATACAGGCTGGTGTACTGTGGGAGGATGACATCCAGCAATGCCTCATTCTCCTCATGGCTGAAAGGCTGGGCCCTCTCCACAGTCCCTGACATGTTCCCAGAGGAATCACAAGCAGCAGCAGTGGTGTCGAGTGTAAGGTAGTGCAGGCAAGTGCCCTCTCATGGGTTCTGGCTGACTTATATCTGCCTTGCTGGGCTGTTTCATGTACTGGAGTACAGAGTGATTGGTCAGTCTCATTTGCATCCTACGTTTCCTCCAATCCCTTTAAACATACCCCAGTGAGGGCCTTTGCATGGTTCAAAATTTGAGCATGATGTGAAGTCAACACCCACTTTGCAACATTGTATTTAGTTGCAAACTGCCTATTCCAGGCCACATGATCGAAAATTTGAACTTGAAAATCGGTATCCAAGACAACCAGCATGCATTTAGGCCCCAATACCTGTCCCTCATGTATCCCTACGTTATTTAGCTATCCACACACAGGTACGGTGCGTTTCACACGTACTCCTACCGCACCAGTTGCACATTGCGTTAGCCACGTACGTGTATGACCAGTGTGTACACGTACGTGTACACCCTGGTAGTCCACGTATGTGTACACACTGGTAGTCCACGTATGTGTACGTCCAGTGTGTACACGTACGTGGACTACCAGGGCGTACATGCACGTCTACGACCAGTGTGTACACGTACGTGGACTACCAGGGCGTACACGTACGTGGACTACCAGGGCGTACACGTACGTGGACTACCAGGGCATCCACGTACATGAACGCCCTGGTAGTCCACATACGTGTACAAACTGATAGTCCACGTACGTGTACGACCAGTGTGTATACATACGTGGACCACCAGGGCGTACACGTACGTGGACTTCCAGGGCGTACACGTATGTGGACGACCAGTGTGTACATGTATGTGGACTACCAGGGCGTACACGTACGTGGACTACCAGGGCGTCCACGTATGTGTATGCTCTGGTAGTCCACGTACATGTACACACTGGTAGTCCACGTACATGTACGACCAGTGTGTACACATACGTGGACTACCAGGGCGTACACGTACGTGGACTACCAGGGCATACACGTATGTGGACGACCAGTGTGTACACGTACATTTACTACCAGGGTGTACACGTACGTGGACTACCAGGGCGTCCACGTATGTGGACGCCCTGGTAGTCCCCATACGTGTACACACTGGTAGTCCACGTACGTGTACGACTAGTGTGTACACGTACATGGACTACCAGGGCGTACACGTACGTGTACGACCAGTGTGTACACGTACGTGGACTACCAGTGTGTACACGTACATGGATGCCCTGGTAGTCCACGTACGTGTACGCCCTGGTAGTCCACATACGTGTACACACTGGTCATCCACATACGTGTACGCCCTGGTAGTCCACGTATGTGTACACACTGGTCACGCCCTGGACCACATACGTGTACGCCCTGGTAGTCCACGTATGTGTACGTCCTGGTAGTCCATGTACGTGTACACACTGGTCGTACACGTACGTGTACGCCCTGGTAGTCCACATACATGTACACACTGGTCGTCCACGTACGTGTATGCCCTGGTAGTCCATGTATGTGTACACACTGGTCGTACATGTATGTGGTCTACCAGGGCGTACACGTATGTGTATGACCAGTGGGAACACGTACGTGGACTACCAGTGTGTACACGTACGTGGACTACCAGTGTGTACTCATACATGGACGACCAGTGTGTACACGTACGTGGACTACCGGGGCGTACACGTATGTGGACTTCCAGGGCGTACACGCACGTGGACTACCGGGGCGTACACGTACGTGTACGACCAGTGTGTACACGTACGTGGACTACCAGGGCGTACACGTACATGGACTACCAGGGCGTACAAGTACGTGGATGACCAGTGTGTACACGTACATGGACTACCAGGGCGTACACGTACGTGGACGACCAGTGTGTACACGTACGTGGACTACCCGAGCGTACACGTACTTGGACTACCAGGGCGTCCACGTGTACACCCTGGAAGTCCACGTACGTGTACACACTGGTAGTCCACGTACATGTACGACCAGTGTGTACACGTACGTGGACTACCAGTGTGTACATATACGTGGACGCCCTGGTAGTCCACGTATGTGTACGCCCTGGTAGTCCACATATGTGTACACACTGGTAGCCCACGTACGTGTACACACTGGTCGTACACGTGCATGTACACACTGGTCGTACACGTACCTGTACGCCCTGGTAGTCCACATACGTGTACACACTGGTCATACACATACGTGGACTACCAGGGCATACACGTACGTGTACGACCAGTGTGTACACGTACGTGGACTACCAGTGTGTACTCGTACGTGGACGACCAGTGTGTACACGTATGTGGACTACCAGGGCGTATACGTACGTGTGCACACTGGTCGTACACGTACGTGTGTACGGTCCGTACACACACCTGTACTCCGGCGGGAACAACAGTGTGATGATACGGACCGTTCACACGCCCTCAGAGCCTGTGTACCGTGGGCTTCACAGCTTACACAGGAGATAGGAGGCGCACACAAATGGAATGGAAGTGTCAGACTCGTGCACGGCTGTACATCAAGTCATAGTCATTCCAGTCCTACATGTGCAGGGCCTAGGTGTGTCAGGCAGTGATGTGGCACATGTCTCCTCATGTTTTAGCACAATAGATGTGTGATGAGCTGTGTACACATGTCATGTGTGATGGGACAGTATGTGGCACACTTCCCCTTCCCACAATGCACATGTGTGCATGTAGTACAAACATGTCACGCACTGCATCACTGGTATGGCACAGTCACCAACACCCGCCAATGTCCCCTGATGCCAGGGATAGGGACACTAACACCTGACATCTAAGTAACAGCGTGCCCCGATGTGAACATGTCCTGTGTGTGTCATGTGTTCCCATGAGCTTGCTGGTGTTGTTCCGTCAAATGCATCTGCTGTTGCTGCATCCAACATGTGTCTGTGTGTAGATGGGCATGGCACACATATACGCACACCATGCCACATGTGGATTCACACGTTACGTGTGTCTGGAGGCTTCAAAGAAGATTTTATGACATGAGGACATATCTGTGCCGTATCCATGTCTGTGTTTTCGTGTTTCACGTTTACCCCTTCATTGCTATGTGTGTGATCTGTACATTTCCAATGACATGTGACCTGTGCATCTAGCTTGCCGCCAGCAGTCTGTATGAGATGACATCCTTCCAATGCAGATTTGTGGATGTATGTCACTCCTGTGATGTCTCTGGCTGTTCACTTACACTGGCCCACAGCTAGTTCCGGGCCATGTCATGTAGAACGTGACTATCAACGGGTGTAGCTGGCTTGTCGTAGGAGTATCACCTGGCTGCCATACGTGTCCTGGATGTGTAGCACAGACCTGACTCTGTATTTCGCTGATGTGTATTAGCAGTTGAGCATGTGCTCAGTTCATTGACATTGATGTTGTTAGGTACTCACTCTTCGTTCTTCCTTCCAATTATCTGCAGGGCACCGCCTCTCCCCCGACCAATGCCGGACTTGGCTGCCATGAGGGAACGAGACTGCCTAAGACGTTACCGCTTTTCACAACAGTTGATTGAGGACTTGACCGCAAAGCTTGAACAACACCTCCAACCGCGACACAGGTATCCTACTGCGCTGACACCCAAGATGAAGGTGATGGCAGCCCTACATTTTTTTGCCACCGGTACCTTTCAATTCACCATAGCTGATGTGGGTGGCATGTCCCAGACCATGTTCAGCCGTGTCCTGCATGATGTTTTAGAAGCCATGTTGGAGCCCCTGGATGATTTCATCCATTTTCCATCTCCTGAGCAGTTGACAGGTATCAAGGGTGAGTTCTATGCCCTGGGAGGGATGCCCCATGTAATTGGGTCCATTGATGGAACACATGTGGCTTTGGTACCACCACAGGCACAGGAGGTATCCTATCGAAACCGAAAACATTATCACTCCATCAATGCCCTTGTGGTGTGTCTTGCTAACATGCTGATTTCCCATGTCTGTGCACGTTTTCCAGCGTCAGCACACAATGCCTAAATCATAAGGTGTAGCAGGGTGCCAGAAATGATGCTGCGGCTGCACAACGAACGAGCATGTCTTGTTGGTGGGTATACTTTGTTTGTCCTGTATTTAGCAGTATCTTTGTATGTTACGGCATCTCCTGACCCACTTCTTTACATGTTGTTTCCATGTAGGGGACTCTGGCTATCCCAATATGCCATGGCTGGTGACGCCTCTCCGCAACCCCAGAACAGCTGAAAATCACCGTTACAACAACGCCCATGGGCAGACCAGGCGAGTGATTGAGAGGACGTTTGGCCTCCTGAAGAGCCGATTCCGGTGCCTCCACAAGACAGGCGGGTCCCTCCCATATGCTCTGGTCAAGGTCTGCAAAATCTTCCTCGTGTGCTGCATGCTGCACAACATGGCAGTGGAGAAAGCTGTGCCACTCATCCTGGATCCCGATGAGCACGAACATCCACCCGTGGAGGATGAAGGCCTTGGTCACGAGGCAAGTGAGGAGGAAGAGGAGGAGGAGGAGGTGGAGGACATCCGGATCAGCTCATACGCAACTTCTTCTCATAATGGTGAGTCCCTGGGTCTGAGTGTGCACGCTTGGAGCCTTGTGTGGCATTCGTTGCAATGTGTGTGTCCAGCTGACTGTATGCTAAGTGACTTAGAGGTGTGTTCTCATGTGTCACTCGAGTGAAGATGGCATTCCACACATTTTAGCTGGCACACTCAGTTTTCAACTAGCATGGAGTCAACCTTATTCATGTAGAGTACATGACCATGCATGCGGATGACTATCTTTTTCCTGACTTCTTGTGTGTCTGTCATCCCCAGGTAGTTGCGCATGCTGTCTGCTCGTGGCATCGTTGTGCTCCTGCTATTCCTCAGGAGTATTGCAACGTGTACTGAATCAGCGTTACATGCACGGACATGGTGAGATGTCTCCTTTGGGTAAGGATTGCAGCAAGCCATTTTGGGTGTGGTAGTTGTTTGGAATGTGTGGGCACTGCTCCTGTGCAGGTTTTGTCACTATGCATACATGTCGACTCACCATGGGGCACATGACATGTAGCATGACTCACATGAATTGATAGTCACACTTCGTGACAGTCATCTGTAATGGGATTGTGGATTGTGATGAAGCCATCAATGTGTGTAAAACTTCCCTATGAAACATACGGGATGCTACGGGTGGACATAGTGTGGGACATCCCATAAGAGGCTCAATGGGGAATTGCAGCCTCTCCGTGTGCAGCAGGGGATGTTTGGCTCACCCCCTTCACTTGTGTGCCAGTCCAATGGATTTACAGCATCTGTGGTGCGAAGGGGGTGTCCAGTGTAGGTCCCACATGTTCATCCAAAAGACCTGTGTGTCTGTAGATATTGATGCATTTCCATAGGTGTGAGGCTGAGTAATAAAGGTGTTCCTCACCCTCCAAGGTGCCTCATCTCTGTCAATGCAGGTCTCTTGCCACTGTGCATGCGGCATCTGTGGCATAGTTGTCAAAGATTGTGCATATGAGTCTATGTGTAGATTAGCAACCTGCATGCTATTCTTCATGTATTTGATTCTCTATTGTGCATGGAGTCCATGACTGTGTATGTGTTTTGGCATGTTGGTCCCCACAACGGGCCGTCAACACCTGCTGAGGGTGTGTTTCCTGTGTGCAGCTCGCCCTTCAGTTTCATGATCCGATGTCAGTCATCTTTGGTGATTGTGCATCCTTTGTCTCTGGGTGTGCCATGGAAAACCGGACACTCCTTCCTTTACATACACCTGTTGCAGTGGTCCTTTCTGACATCCTAGTCTTTGGGTGGAACTTTTGGTATAGTTTCCAGGACATGCCGCCTGCTGTTGCTGACCCTGCAGCAAGGGCACACCAAGTTTCGGGATTTGGCAACACACACAAACATCAAAGATGCTCCTCCCTTCCTCCCTCAACCCATTCTTTTGGCTGTCATCAGCTTGTCTGTGCCACAGTTGCGGCCACGCGGTGCCAAAGGCTGGACCGTCTGCACATGCAACGTGCACATTGCACGACCCTCAGGTCCTTGCATGACCCACATCACACTACAGTGTGATGTTGCAGACACCCTCCATGCAATGTCCATCCACAAAACTCCCGCCTGCTCTCAGGCATACACTAAGCGCACACACAACACCTTTGCATGATGAGTGTGCAACTCCGACTGCCTACACAGCGCTGCCACGCCTTCCAGGCCCTGTCACACCAACCAGGTCATGTCCCTCCTACTCCCCACCGGCTCTGTACCCCAACAAGGCCATGGGAGTGGGACTCAAGGCTTCTGCATGTAGTATGGTGTCGTCGTCAGGCACATGGCACAGGTATCATCTCTCAGCGTGTCAATCTACAATGTGTCCAGGACCCTCCTCTCCACCATCACATGCGCACACAACCTCATCATCAACTCGTATGCCATTGACAGCCAGGTGCTCCTCACCCTCACCAAGGACGCAGACATTGCCAGTTCCAATATTCAAGATTGCATGAGATCCATTGATGAATGGCAGAACATCAGCCACCTGAGGCAGGACTTGTACAGGACTGAGGTCAACATCTGAGGATTGTCCCCTTACAGCTGGGTCAACTGCTTGTGACCCACCCGCAAAAGCCCTGCACAAGCACCCAGTGTCCACGCCCACAAGATGGTGTGCATCATGGATTGCTTGCTCACATTTGCCATGGTAATCACCAGCACCTGTGCCTCAGACTGCAACACCCTCTAAATTATGCACATGATCCCCAGATAGATCCACTCCAAGGAAAGACGGACCATCCCCCAGTTCCACGACAACATCCATGTCAAATATTGCCCTGCCCTCTACGGAGCAGCCACATCCAAACTCCCGGGAAACTTGTCCACATCCAGGCTGCATCTGCACACCTCAGCTGCAACATCCCGCGCCCCAGCCACATCACCGTCCAGCAGAGATAGCTGCAATGGATCACTGTGTGCTGCAGGATGACCTTCAGACTCCCCACCCACACTCAGGAGGCAGGCCACAACCCCGACCCAAAACCAACCTTGTACCACTGTCATCCGAGACCCCGTAGTGCCATCTCCGTGCATCCAACCTTGACCTGGCCACCATTCTTCTGATCCACCGTACTCCAGCATGCAGGACATAGTTCTCCCACCTGGGAACACATACCTGGGACTCCCTCCCCGGGAACCTCCGAATGAGGCATGACCTCTACGCCTTAATGATACTCTTACAAATAGGTCTGTCCGCACAGTATTGCAAGCCCCCCCTCAGCAGCTTGAGGCCATCATAGGTGAGTTTTGTGCTTCATGTCTACATTGAATGATACATTGTGACCCATGTGTGTCCTGTACCAGACTCAGATCCCAGGGTATGGATGGGTGGAGTTAGTTCAACACTCAGGCATAGTTTGACATTTACACACACATATGTTGTGGACTAATGCAAAATGACAGCAACATCTCATGACAAAATAAAGTTTTTATTTATGGTGGGGTAAGTCTTTTGGTAGATGAACTAAGGTGCTCTACCGGGTGCATAGAATCCAAAGTTCACAGGGGGAGATGGTATCCTTTGCTTTGGAAGTCATCAGAGTCCAGACCATAGTGTTGGTCATCATTGGTCAGACTGTGACCAGCAAGTCCAAGTGGCAGAGAATGTCATTGGATGAGGTGCTGCTGTTGCGCTAGAGGGCGATGTGGATGGTCCGCTGACTCTCACGGTCTTTTCCGTGGACGACCCACCTTCCTGGGGGGACCCTCAGATGCAGGCCTTGACGATGTCTGTGATGCTCCGTCGGACGAATCCTCCTCCTCCTCCCTCCCTGTGGCTGGTGGTGGTCTTCGCCTGGTGGCACAGGGAGGGATGCCCATGTTGTCGGCGATCTGACGGAGTGAACGGCTCATGTCCGTTTGCACCGCCAGGAGCTCAGCCAGTCTTGCCTCCATCCATCCTTGGTGTTGTTGTTGACTGGCATGTTGCTCGGCTTGCAGGTTCTTCATCTCGTCGAGGGTCCCCTTCATCTCTGTGAGGCTCGACACTACCTGGCTGATGCCCCTGGTGTCACGCCGGTATGTGTCCAGGATGTGGCATATGTGTGACATACCGGTTCCCTCAGCTGCCTGGTCAGGTTCTCGCCTCCGCCTGCCTCCACTCCCACCACCTCTGCCCACACGAGCCTGGCCTGCCGTTGTGGGCACATCGGGTCTACAGGACCCCTGAGGGATGGCATTTGCGGGGTTGTCTGCCTTCTTCTGGGTGCCCGGAGAACCTTGTCCCTCCTGGTCAGACTGGCTCTGTTGTTCAGTGCGAGCAGGGCTCCTGGGTGTCTCCTGGGATGTGGCAGGAATGGGGGTGGGGGTTGGCACAGATGTACCTGACGCAGGTGCTGCAGGGGCTTGGGCACCAGAGGGGCCAGGTTGGTCGGGGTTATCCACGGAGTGGTGAGAGTCGTCGCTGCCGGTGGGATCATCTTCACGCTGAGCCTGGGACTGTGATTGTTCCCCCCCAGTCCCAGGGAGGTCGATGACGTTGCCCTGTGTGTGAGAGAGAGACAATGTTAATGCTGTTTCATGCGACATCCATGTTTCATACATATTCAAGTTGTCACAGTTCCTCCAGGTAGTTGGATGTGCCTAGCATTCCTCTCAATGTACACTTGGGGATGGGTATGTTGCAGGGGACAGACTGATATGTTCTCCTGAGTGTTTGACCAGTAGAATTTTGTCTAGGGTGCTTATTTGGTTATGGATTGGTCTTGTTGTGTCACATGTCCATTGTGAGAGTGGGTAAATCCGTTGCCTGCCCCGGGGTGTGTGCTTGTGTGAGGGGCGGGTGTGTGACCGGGCCTGCTGTTGGGTGTAGTGTGATTTGTCATTGGGTCTCCCAGGTGATGTGTCTGTCCCCTCATGGTGCATGCTGGCATGACAGTGAGTGTGATTTCCTATTGCTAGATATCTGAGCTTGTGGAGTTGGTGTTTGAGTGTACAGTGGTCACAGGAGAGCCTTCTGCTGCATACAGCAGGGCCAAGTGTCAGCTACCTTGTCAGTACTTTGCCAGTCCCTGTGCATTGGGCATGGTGCATGGGTATGTACCTAGG
Organism: Triturus cristatus; assembly: GCF_964204655.1. Taxonomy (NCBI): domain Eukaryota; kingdom Metazoa; phylum Chordata; class Amphibia; order Caudata; family Salamandridae; genus Triturus; species Triturus cristatus. The sequence continues at coordinate 154,177,897 of NC_140580.1, forward strand.
CCATATGGGCTGAGGGCATTGGTGTCTGCTTCTGAGTTGCACAATGTGTTGTGTGAGCCCCACCCTCCCAGCAGCCCGGACATCCAGTCTTGGGTTTGTGGTTGGTGTGGCCTGGGACATGGCATTGCCTTTATTTGTGAATGGGGCATGGAGACGTTAGTGGCATGAGCGTGGTTTTTGAGTGTGGTTGTGTGAGGTGTGGGCTTGGGGCTAGTTGCGTGCATTTGGTGTATTTGTGGTGTGGATGCCATTCCCCCCATGTTACGTGAGTTGTTTGTGTACTCACCAGGCTCTGCGACTCCTTCGACTCCGTGTACTCCCACCGGCGGAAGCATGGCCATCACCTTCTCCTCCCAGGGATGGTAATGTACGGGTCTGCGGGGCAGCCCACCTCCAGTGATGTTACTCTGGGCGTATTCCTCGTTCATTTTCCTCTTGACTGCCCTGCGCAGATCGTACCACCTGGCTTGGCATTCATGCCTGGTCCTTCGGATGGGCGCAACAGCATTCACCTTTTCGACGCTCCTCTGCCACAGGCTAGTTTTTTGGGCTATGCTGGTCTGTCTGACCAATGTTCCAAACAGCTGTGGCTCGACTCTGATGACTTCGTTGACAAGGAGGTCCAGCTCCGCCCTTGTGAACTTTGGATTCTTGTCTGTGGGCATGGTGTGGGGTGTGGGTGTGGATGGTTGTGGGTGTGTGGGTGTGAATGTGACGGTGTGTGTGTGAATGTGAAGAGGGGGTGTTTGTGAAGGAGGTTGTGTGAAGGTGTGTAAGTTAAGGTGTAGTTAAGGTGTAAGTAAGGTGCAGTTGTTTGTCTGTGCGGTCTGGCAGCAGTGGGTCTGTTGCAAAGGCTCATGGCTTGTGTGTGTGGGCCCTTTTTATTGGTCCATTTGTGGGTGTGGCTGTGTTTGAAATTTTGGTGGGTGTGTTATAAGAGGTGGTTGTGATTTAGGGCCTCTGTTTGCCTGTTTGGATGTGCCAGGTCAGTCATTGAGATGTATTTTGTCATGTAGACGTGTTTTGTGGTGTTGTGCGAGTCGAATTGACCCTCCTTGTGCTGTTTTACAGTGTCCTGGTTCTGTATGAGTCTTTTTCGCGTAGGTAAGGTCCGTACATATGCGATGCTGGGTGAGGGTGCTGTGGTACGGTGTTGGGGTACGGTGCGTACAGGTACAGGGCTGGGGTACGGGCCTGGGGTGCGGCGCGTACAGGTGGGGGGCTGGGGTACGGTGTTGGGGTACGGCATGTACGGGTGCGGGGCTGGGCTACGGTGTTGGGGTACGGTGCGTACAGGTACGGGGCTGGGGTACGGGCCTGGGGTGTGGCACGTACATGTGGGGCGCTGGAGTACGGTGTTGGGGTACGGTGCGTACAGGTACGGGGCTGGGGTACGGTGTTGGGGTACGGTGCGTACAGGTGCGGGCTGGGGTACGGTGTTGGTGTATGGTTCATACAGGTACGGGGCTGGGGTACGGGCCTGGGGTGCGGCACGTACAGGTGGGGGCTGGGAGACAGGCCTGGGGTACGGTGCGTACAGGTGCGGGGCTGGGCTGGGCTACAGTGTTGGGGTACGGTGCGTACAGGTACGGGGCTGGGGTACGGGCCTGGGGTGCGGTGCGTACAGGTGGGGGGCTGGGAGACGGCCTGGGGTACGGTGCGTACAGGTACTGGGCTGGGGTACGGGCCTGGGGTGCGGCACGTACATGTGGGGGGCTGGGCTACGGTGTTGGGGTACGGTGCATACAGGTACGGGGCTGGGCTACGGTGTTGGGGTACGGTGCGTACAGGTGCGGGGCTGGGCTGTGGTGTTGGTGTGCGGTGCGTACAGGTCAGGGGCTGGGGTACGGGCCTGGGGTGCGGCACGTACATGTGGGGAGGCTGGGGTACGGTGTTGGGGTACGGTGCGTAGAGGTACGGGGCTGGGGTACGGTGTTGGGGTACGGTGCGTACAGGTGCGGGGCTGGGGTACGGTGTTGGTGTATGGTGTGTACAGGTAAGGAGCTGGGGTATGGGCCTGGGGTGCGGCGCGTACAGGTGGGGGGCTGGGGTACGGTGTTGGGGTACGGTGCGTACAGGTGCGGGGCTGGGCTACGGTGTTGGGGTACGCTGCGTACAGGTACGGGGCTGGGGTACCGGCCTGGGGTGCGGCGCGTACAGGTGTTGGGCTGGGGTAAGGTCCTGGGGTACGGTGCGTATAGGTAAGGGGCTGGGAGACGGGCCTGGGGTGCGGCGCGTACAGGTGCGGGGCTGGGGTACGGTCCTGGGGTACGGTGCGTACAGGTACGGGTCTGGGGTACGCACCTGGGGTGCGGCGTGTACAGGTGGGGGGCTGGGGTACGGGCCATGGGTACGGTGCGTACAGGTGCGGGGCTGCGGTACGGTCCTGGGGTACGTTGCGGAGGGGGGGTACGGTGCTGACATATGGGGGTACGGTGCTGACATATGCAGGGGAAGGGGGGCTGTACGACTCGTATCCGGGCACAAGTTTACCCGTGTACATGTGTGCTACAGCATTCGCTCCGTACGGGGCCTTTTACATGCGGTTGTGTATTCGGACGGGTGGTACGGATCGTACTTGCGCTCTCGGACTTCTGTTTTACGATTTGCACGTAAAAATGTCCGGCTCCCTATCGTACACTTTTCCCGACGCTATTCGGACGTAAAAATTTCTGGCTCCCTCTCGTACCCTTTTCCCAACGCAATTCGTATGTATTTTTCACGTACGAATCGTACTTCGCAGTTTCTACGGTACTTGTACGATTCGTACGTGAAAATATACGGATACGAGTCGTACGCAAATTTATTTTGCCGGATCGGAATCGGCACCATAATGTAAAATAAATTAAACAAATACATATAAATTAATATATATACTTACTCCACATAGTGCAACAGTAGGGAAAGCGTTGGATAGCATAGGGGTAAAAATTACTATTCCCACTCCAGAGAGTGCAACAGTAGGGAAAGCGTTGGATAGCGTGGGGGTAAAAATTACTATTCGCAATCCAGAGAGGACAACAATAGGGAAAGCGTTGTATAGCGTAGGTGTTAAACATAACATACTTATAAATCAAATAAGCATTGCAATTAAATATTGATTTAATAATAACTTAATAAATAAAATAAAAACTACAAATATATCAAAAGTAATAATTACTTTAATGATATTAAATACTTCCCACCCTATTCCCCAATAAACACACAACACACTCCACATAACATTTCACACAATTAATTTAATTTTCAAATAATAAAAATAAATTTGCAATTAATAATTAATTAACAATAAATTAACTATCTATACCAATAAAGAATCCACCCGCAATCCTAATGGGGCCCATATTTTGGATTTTAGAGGAAGGAACATCTTTGGAAAGATTTATGTGGCAGAAAACACTCTGCATAGTAGGTTGGTTTTATCAATGTTTGTCCACATTGTTTTGAAGGCCTGGGACAAGTGGTTGTCCCTATTATGCAAAGGATTTGTAATGTACCTTTTTGCGTCAGGAAGAATTTAGAAAAAGAACTGTGTGTTGTGTGATAAGGGGATCATTGAGCTGATTTAATTGTCATTGTGGTTGTCTCCGCTGTTTGTTGCAGGCCTTAGTAAGGCTATTTGAGTTTATTTGCATCCCCTACTATAATTCTGGAGTTGTTGGTATTGTTCAGGAGCTCAAAATGGTTTTAAAAATTGGATTTAGCTTTGGGATTTCATAAGGTAGTGTTACAGCCTGAGTCAAAACACTGTAGCATGCCTTGTGTAGAACAAAAGTGGAATATTTGGAGAGGCTGGGTGGGGCAACTTAATTCAACACAGGCCTGGTTTAAATAAGACATATACCCTGGCACTCCACATTTACATATAAAATCTATTTGCAACATTAATTGGTCCTCATTAAAGATCTGTTTATTTCTTTTCACAGGTACAGAACAACAGAAAGAAAGAACTATTTCTTGTTAATCATTTTCTTAACAGTCAGTTTTTTCAGTTCAGTTCAGGACATGATACTTTTGTTTCATTGTTGTCAAAAGGAGTCAGATTTTCCAGTACAAACTGAGGCAACAGTGTTTGATGATGAAAAAAAACAGTCGACACATGTTTCACTGATGTGACTTTCTCAAGGCTGTATAACAATAAAATGATATATGTTTCAACAATACTGTGACACAAATATCGGATAGATTAAGAGAATATTTGATTTATTGCCCAACCTGAAGTTAAGTGTCAATAGAGAAAATTTACCTTATAAAGGCCCAAAAGAGAAATGGTTCAGTGAATAGTAGATCAGCAATGATTAAAGTGTTGCAAGAGAAAGTAGAAATTGATAGCATGCAAAGAAAGTAATATTGAGCTAGCCTTTTAAAATTGCACACAGGCAGTAAGAATAATAGACTAAGAAAAGTAGATGAAATTTTGCACCAGCTGTGGTAGATTTAGTATATTTAAAATATGGTCTTCCTTCAAAACAACTGTCTCAGCGTGGCATAACGTAACATGCAAGACTTATAATATGGCAGAGGAAGGAAATCGTCCCAAGAGCTTCTTTGTACCAGTCTTGGCTGTTATATTCATAAAAAATCATAAAAATTAGGTCAAATGTTTGAATCTCTATGTCGAAGGTCTAATTTAGGTCATAACCTTCCAAAATGATGAACTTACATTTACTTGTGCGGTTTTATTATCTCCAATTTCCGATACTCTCAAAGTAACAGTCACATGTAGTAAATACTGCAGTCAGCGAAAATGGAAGCATTTCAACTCCACTATACAGATATATAAAATAATTTTGGGCGAGAGATGAAAAAGAGGGAAATGGGCAAAGAAAAAACAAAGACGAACTGGTTACATTTATATTATGGTATTCTGAAACGGACTGAGCATTGTTCTAATTGTGTTTCAGTATTTAAAGATAGAGTACTGAAACACATGAGTCAAGAAATCTTTAGCCTTTTTCTGCAAAAACCTAAATACCATAGTAGTAGTAGTATTTAGTTAAATGCTAGTAATCTGTTGAAGGAATTTATAAAATAAAAGAGAACCAAGTACAAAGTAATCGACTGAATATTTCCTTATGGTATGAGAAAGTAAGTCATACGTAGTATGCCTGTGACTGGTTAGACCATGTGCTAGTCAGTAAAGCTATATAGATGCTTAGAGAGGAAGAAACTCCTCCTCCTAAAATAGGAAGGTCAAGTAAAACATATACTATATTATGTAAGAACTAACCTCGTTGGGTAATGCCAACTGCATTCCAATGGAACTCGTTAATATTACATCACCATTGGACCATGCTAAGTCCCTGAAAAAAAAGCAAAATTATATTCAACCGGGGAACACCTGTTATCCGACCGACTTTCTGTGCCTTCTTAAACTATTGTAAGGTCGCCCGCAAATATACTACATTTTGATCATAACCGCCACCAAAGGTGAATTTAATTATACTGGTGTGTCCATAGTATAAGGGACAAGGAACTAACCTGTGTTGCAATCGTCTTCGTCGTGTAGAGTCAAGAGAATCGGTAAGCTTGTAACTACTCCATTTATGCAGGGCTAAGGCTTCCAGAGTGAGGCGCAAACACTAAAAAACTGACTATACGTGTGCATAAGTGGTTCCGTTTCAAAACAAATAACTCAAACTCGGCTCTCAAAGCCTGCAGCCATCTTAACTTAGTGATAGAATAAGTCAGGATAGGTAGAGAAATGAAGTTAGAAAAGCCTTGATAGTGTGCTAGGGTTGAAGAGACAGTATATAAGTATTTTTTGAATAAATTCTGTTTTAAAAAAAAAATTGTTACAGAAACTAGGTCAGAAGCCCCTGATGGTATGCAGGGGTTGGAAAGACAATGTGAAACAGATCATAAAATACATTCCATTACTTGCAATTATTGCTTCAGAACTCATTATGCATATTTGTTCATTATTAAAGAAATCAATATATCCAAATTTGTAACTGGGCCAGAAAATACATGTCTATTTACATAATAAGTACAGACCTATATTGAGTACATGAGATTTCATCTGGGGCAGCTCCTCTATTAGGGCGGAGGAGCGTCGCCCCAGTGCTTTCTCGCAGTGCGAGAAGCAGAAACAGAAAATGGTATTTTAAAAATCATTTTGTGTTTCTGCTTCTCGTTCTGCGAGAAAGCAGAATGATATGCCTGGTTGGGGCGGGTGGGTGGGATGGGGAGGAGTGGCTTGCCCAATGCTGTGGGCCCTGGCTGTTTGGTCAGCCCTCTGGGGCAGACCAGACCAGTCATGCGCACTCTGCATTTTCTCTATGTAGGCTGCATGCACCCTACATAGAGAAAATGGCCTCCCTACAGTCGCCCGACTGGGCGCGGTCCACACTAATCACAACGCTGCCATTGGAGCATTGTGATTGGCTTAGGGGAGGGGAGGGAGGATGCCTGTTACCTGTTCCTGCTAGAGGCAGGAGAGAAGGAAAGCAGCAGGAAAACGCAGGCGCAGACCAGGCCAGGAGCGGAGGCGGAGTGGGACCTGGTAAGGTAAGTTTTCTTTTTGTGTTTTTTTAACCCCCCACGCGAACCCCCGCGGGACTTCTCCACCCGCGCCCCTCCACCCGCGAGTTATGTGAGCAGCGACTGCAATTCATGCTCTTAGTCAAAGGAAGAGGTGTGATGTTATACACGCATTGCATCAGGGAAGAGACATACCCTGGTCAGGGTGTGTGTCAACACAGTATGTGCCCAGCATGGTAAAGACACAAAGGTTATATCCCCATAAATTTTGCAAAGTAGTTTCCTGGTCATATATTCACATTTGTAGTATACATCTAGTAGAACAGATTTATGAACAGAATACTCGCTACAAGTTATTCTGATAGGAATACATGTAATTCCCTATCGATGTTCAAGCCCCTTTCTACAGCCCGTAATTTTAGAATTCATCGGGTTTCTAGTTTTCTTAGTGCTAGTACCCTTTCTCCTCCTCTAGGGTTGTTCTGTGCCTGTATTATTCCATGAAACCAAATGTTCATCATGGTCATGGAAGGATGACCTGTGTTGAACAGTACAGCTAGTGGATATTCTGTGTTATTGTTTTGGATAGCCCTGATGAGTTCTTGGATTAGCTCTTTTAAGGGTGGGTCTCAGAGTGCTACCTATGTATATATATCCACAGTTACATTTTATGCAGTAGAGGACAAACCTTGAGTTACAATTCATAAATTGTCATATGTGATGTGTGGTTAGCGTATTGTATTGAAACTGTGTTAACCTGTTGTCGACTAATGGACAGACATTGCACTGGGTGCATTTGTAAAAGCCATGCGATCTGTTTGGTAACCAGGATAGTTCTTGCTTTTTCGGCTTCAGGTAGCTAGGACAAAGTAAATTCCTCAAATTTGTGCCCCTGCTGTACGTGACTTTAGGTTTGTTTGTAATGAATTTCGCGACTGATTTGTCCAGTCTCAATAAGTGCCACTGTTTATATAGGATATTGTATATAGCATGACTGTGTGCACTATATCTTGTAATGGAGGTCAGCTTCCTGTCCTTATGCTTTTTGTGTTTCACATGTCTGTTCCAAAGTAATGACTGTTGTGGTGTGGAAAGTACTTTATTTTTAGCTTGGGTCAGAACCCTTTGTGATTATCCTCTACAGATGAAGCGTTGCTCCAATTCTTTTAGTTCTGTCTAGAAGACAGAGTCCTCACTACAGTTTCCCTGATCCATGTCATCTCACCCAGTGGAATCAAGTTAATTTGAGAGCGTGGGTGAGCACTGGTTGCATGTAAAATCGAATTACATGCAGTAGTCTTTCTAAAATGTTTCAACATGATCGTATTCTCTTTCACTTAAATCATCACGTCCAGAAAGTCTATTTCTTATTTATGTGTCTTGTGAGTAAACTGCAGATTGTAAGTATTAGTGTTCAAATGTCTCAGTAATTTTCCCAACTGTATATTATTACCTACCCAAATGATAAAGATGTTGTCGATATAACGACCACAGTAAATGATGTGTTCAGTAACTTCTGGTGGACCAGCTGTCCACAAATGGTTGAGCTCAAAGTCGCCCATCTATATATTCGTGTATGATGGTGAAAATGTTGAGCCCATAGCAACACCCGTGGCCTGTCTGTACCAGACCCCCTGGTGAAGAAATACATTATTTTCAAGCGTTAACCACATGGGTGCTCAGGACGGCTCCCGGCCGTCATGAGCCACGGTAGTCGTGTGCTAATGACGGCCAGGAGCCGTCCGACCGTTGCCGCTCTGCCCACGCGCGGCAAATTCCCCGCCTGTGCGGGCGAAATAATTAGTGGGCGGAGTTCGGACGGCTCCCGGCCGTCATGAGCACACGCCCACCGTGATTTATGACGTCCGGGAGCCGTCCTGGGTACCTGAGCGCCACGCCCAGCCCTGCCCCCCCTCGCACCGCAGCGGAATTTGCCGCGCAGCGAAGTGGTTAAACGTGTTAGGTCCAGTAATATTTGTGTGTGCTCAAATAGTGTTGCATCTCTAGAGGACAGGGTGATTGGTCAGATTTAGTTGAGGCCGTCGAAAGTGCTCTTCCACCTACTGATAAAAGTGGTCTTAAGTCCTTTTCAGGCTTCTGAAAGCTTTATTTATCTTTCATCTCTGATTCCACTACCCATGCCAAACCATTGTTGGTTTTGCTTAAGAAAAATGCATCATTTGTATGGAGTGACATGTGTGGAAAAGAATTTTAAAAGGGTCTAAAGACATGCTGTAGGCTCAAAAGTGTGGAAACTTTTTCATCTGAGATTACAGTGTTGTATATCAGTGGATGCAACCCTGACAGGGTTAGCAACTGTTCTCACACAAGGGACTGGGAACAATGAATTGCCTGTGGTGTACACATCTAGAGTGCTTAGAAAGAATGAAATCTATGTTTCCACAGTTGAATAATAGTTACTGGCTTGCTGGCGGGTTATTTAAAAAATAAATCTTTATGTGTGGGGTAGGAAATGTATTGTCAGGACAAATCACAAACCTTTGTTAGACATTTTGAGTGGAGAAAGAATTCAAGAGCATGCTCAGAGAATTGCCACCAAGCTAATGCAATATAATTTTGAAGTTCGGCAAGATTTCGTCCTGTTGGGAGAGATGATGATGAGCATGATGGATGTGATGAGGACAATGAGGGCTCTTTCATTACATTAAGGATCTTGAAGAAATGTGTGCAGTTTCAGAGGAAAAATGGAGGAAACAAGTCAATGAGGTTGAGTGATGAAACAAGCTTTGGCATATCATAAGGTAGCGTTAGAGCCTGAGTAGCTCAGGGCTGCCCTTTAGAGAAATGTCTGGCATGTGTGTATAATCCATTTTGGGAGGTCAATTCTGAGATATCTGTGGGGGGTGGTGTTGAAAAATGGCTCTCTCTGAACGGTCACCCCAAGCTTTTTGCATTCCTACTCCACTTTTTGCTGTATTGTTTTTATTGGCCTTAGGACTCTGAACACTTTACCACTGCTAACCAGTGCTAAAGTGTGTGTGGTTCTCTCCCAAACATGGTGACATTGGTATACATCTCACTGGAATATTTAGTTTACTTATAGCTCACTGCTAAAGGGGTATACCGTGTACCCAGGGCCTGTAATCTAAATGCTACTAGTGGCCCTGCAGTACTTGTTGTACCACCCACATAAGAAGCCTTTTATACCTGTCTTAGACAGCTCATTGCAAGGTCTGTGTGTGCTGATTACTGCCACTTTGACTTGGCATTTAAAAAACACTTGCCAAGCCTTAAACACCCCTTTTATTACACATATGTCACCCCTAAGGTAGGCCCTAGGTAGCCCTATGGACAGGATGCTGTCTAAGTAAAAGGTAGGGCACTTACTTTTAAATTTTACATTCCCTTGTAGTGACAAACAGCTAAATTCATTATTCACTACTGTAAGGCTCCTCCTCTCATTGCTTGCATTGGGAATTCCTTAAAACCCCCATGAGCTGTAATTCCTGATTAGAAATGAGTAGCTAACTCATGTTTCATATCTTTGAAATGGTAATGATACATCCTCTTTAATGGTAAAGTTGGATTTGACATGACTATTTAAGAAATGTCACTTTTAGAAAGTGAAATTAACAGATGATGGACGGAATGCTTAACAATGCAAACATTCACCGCCAGTAACAAAGATATGGGTTTAATCCATTGTTTTTTTTGGTCACCCCCGCACACTAGTTTGGATGCAAGTTTATGAGGGATGATACCCCGAAACCACTAACTTGAATCCAGTGGCACAGTGAGCACGGGGCCGTAGTCTGGGCATAGTGATCCCACTTAGCTCGACAAAAGCAAAAGAAACAAATGATGGACAGAACACTGAACAATGCAAACATTCACACCCAGTCACAAAGATCTGGATTTAATCCATCGTTATTTTTTGTTCACTGCGCCACCCCAGTGTGGATACAGCCATATGCAAATCAGTCTTGATCCTGCTCCCCCGAACTGCCAAGCCAGATTCTCCCTGGACCAAAAACAAGCATCTTGGGACCAGTTTCGGGGTATCACCCCTCATCAGCCAGGCTCGCTTGAATCCAGTAGCACAGTGAGCATGGGACCTACGTCTGGGCATACCCTTCCCACTTACGACAACAAAAGCAAAAAGAACAAATGATGGAAGCAATTTTGAACAATGCAAACATTCCCCCCCCCAGTCACAAAATGTGGGTTTAATCCATCATATTTTTTCCTCACTGGATTCAAGCTAGCCTGGCTGAGGAGGAGTGATACCTTGACACCGGTCCCAGGATACTTATTTAAGGTCTAGGGAGGACCTGGCTTGGCAGTTTGGCCTGGACTGTTCCCATGAGGAGCAGGGCCAAGACTGATTTGCATATGATTGCGTCCAAACTGGGGTGATGAGGTGAGCAAAAAAAAACGATGGATTAAACCCAGATCTTTGTGACTAGAAAGTGGACATTTCTCTTTTCTTAACTTTGCTCTGTGTGTCTACAGCAGGGATTTCCAACGAGTAGCAAGGGAGCTACTGGTAGCTCACCAGTACCCTCAAAGTAGCTCTCAGAGGTGAAGTCAATCCCAGTATCTCATTCAGAGAGTCTTTGCAGAGACTCTAAGCATATTGAAAAAGGCAGCACTTCTCATCTGAAGATCTTTAGCCAACCCGCCTACGGCAGGGACTCATATTAACATTCAAACACACACTGTGTCGGCCTATTGAGTCTGCCACATGGTCACCTTTATCCAGTCTCGGACTAAGTCACAAGGTGATTAGCCATGTGGTAGTCCCCTGCTTTATCATTTTCACCATGTGTGTGAACAGTGGGCCATAAATGAAGAGTGGCCGCGGCCTTCGACACGGTCCATCATGATTTGTTGATGGACCGGTTGTGTGAATGTGGAGTCCAAGGCAAAGCATGGGAACTTTTGAAGTCCTTCCTTTCGGACAGAAAGCAAACAGTGTCTCTTGGCAAATTCTGTTCCAAACCGTTTTCACTGCCCTGTGGGATTCCACAGGGCTCTTCTCTTAGTCCGACACTTTTTAATGTATATGTTTCCTCTCTTGCACCCCTGATCAGGTCATTTGGATTTGCTTTGACATCGTATGCAGATGACACTCAGATTGTGGTGTCTCTGCTACCAGGGCGAGAGAGGGGGACAGAATTACGATTTCATGATTGCATGGATGCAGTGGGTATATGGATGTCCCAAAACTGCTTAAAACTTAACTCGGGTAAGACGGAGGTTATTCTGTTTGACAATGCTCCCAAGTTTTGGACCCCAAGTTGATGGCCAGTTTCACTGGGCGTACTTCCAATCCCCTCCAGGAAAGTACAAAACCTGGGAGTCTTGATTGACGATAGGCTTCAGCTCGAAGACCAAGTTAATTCAGTTGTTTCGGCTACCACATTTGCCCTGAGAACATGTAAGAACATTTTACAATATCTACCAAAGGAAAATAAACGTACAGTAGTGACCGCATTAACTATGACAAGGCTGGATTATTGTAACAGCCTCTACCTTAACATTCAGGAGCTACTGTTGCATAGACTCCAGCTTCTACAGAACTCGGCCGCTAGACTGCTTACAGGGACGCCTACATTTGCCTCTGTTTCTGGCGACATCAGAAGACTCCACTGGTTGCCTATTAAGAAATGGGTGCAGTTTAAATCACTCTGTACCGTTTTTAAAGCTCTTCACGAGACCGGTCCAGAACATCTGAAGCAGCAGTTTCAGTGGTATGTTCCGAATAGGCTACGACGCTCTCTAGGAGCTAAATTGGTAGCAGTTCCAATCTTTAGAAAAGCCGGCTGGGGAGGCAGGAGTTTTCGGGTGGGGGCAGCCAAAGCTTGGAACGCCCTCCCTTTTCAGCTTTGAAATAGTATGGATCTCTTGGCTTTCAGGAAAGCCTTAAAAACCTGGCTGTTTAATGTTTAATCTGTGGCCTTATTTGGTGAGCTCTTTGGGAGGTTCTTAGTAGATAGCGCCAGGACACCTTTGGGTAACAGTTTGCGCCTTAGAAATATTATAACATAACATAACATAACATTAATCAGTGCTGACCCACTAAAGTGTGGGACTGCAGGAGTCAGAGTGAAAATGTTTCAGTTGGGTGCATGAACAGCAAAGGGCTGAGGAAAGCTATGATCCTGAGCAGAGAAAATGAAGAGCCTCATCTGCATTCATCTATGTGTGCGTCCATTATAAACACTGTTGCTTCCTGTAAGCTACACCTGGTATCAAGGATTACCAAATGGGTATGCTAGCACCCATCATATGGGTTTTGTCTGTGGCACAATTGTGTCAGTTCATGGCATAATAGACCAATGACATAATTATGGCTATCCTTTACTATTTTGGGTATTCGTTGTCTAGTTATGGTATACTGTCAGCCATCAGTGACATATTAAGAGCATGACTGCACTATATTTAGGTGTCCCTGATATAATTGTGGCTGCCCCTTGCATAATAATGACCATGACTAATAATATGGTGGCCATCCTGGTCTTTATGGTGTTCAGACTTGACACAATTTATACTGGTGGACATTATTGGCATTATACAGTCATCTTCGGTGCTATGGTGCCATAGATAATGACTCTGATACCTGAGCATTTAAAGCAGTCTGTCCATGTGAGGCATTTGTACAGGTGAGTGCCCATTTAAAATGACTAGCTAATGTTTGGGTACTATGTATTTCCTAAAAATGAAAACGTGTATTTTAAAGGCATTTTTTTCAAACAAGAGTTTTCTTCAGGAAAATTTAGTTTGTTTGCCCAAAATGGAAAGTGGTGATAGAAAAATCTGTGTTTTTTCAGAAATTGATATGCTGATGAAGACAAAAGGTTGCAATTCCAAAACACATTTAAAGTTGATACTTGAAAGATGAGTCAAGCTGAATTGAGGAGACCTAATGCTGTGGTTATGTCCTTTGTGCTACAAGGCATGTGAAATTTGAATGTTACTTTATCAGTCAGGTGGGGGCATTTAATATTAATAAATGTTTCCCTAGCATTTCTTCTGGTACTATAACCTGGAATACTTGGGTGGCACTATGATAATCCTGCTTAGGGTGGTCATAGTGTAATGTTTACATGTGCTGTAAATATTTTACAGTGATAAAATTTGCTAGTAGCTCAACAGGACTTTCCTTGAGCTGAAGTAGCTCTCAATTCAGAAAAGGTTGGAGACCCCTGGTCTACAGCCTGACTCCAATACACATTTGGGCTGGATGACAGCTACAAATTTTGCACTCCCTCTAGACAGCCAAAAATACAGGAAGGGTGGGTGTGAGAGAGGACTCATCTGCATTCATCTATATTCTCATAGCCTTCCTGGGGAGGAAGGTTTGAGAGGGAGCTGATACCTAAATCTGAATAGGCTGGGTCCTGTCCACATACAAAGGATTGATTCCCTCCCCACCGCCCCCACAGATAGCCTGGCAGACAGGGCTGGGGTGAAAGGAGACCTGTGCATTACATGGAGCTGCTTTGGAGTCACCTCCTCTTGAAAGGCAAATTTGGCTATAAGTACTGGGGCTCTGACCCTACCAAGACAGCACACTACAGGACCTGTGAAGAACTCTGCCTTGAGTAAGGACTGCTGTGCTACAAGGATTGCCCCTCTGCTTGGCTGACTGTTCTAAGGAACTGATTCACTTCTTAGCTGCCCTGCTGCCTATTGATCTCTGCACTGCTGAGGATTAGGGCTGGACCCATCTCACTTGAATCCAGACTGACTTCCAAGGGCTTTCTGACTTGCCTCCTGTTTAATGAAGTCTGAGGGTAATAAAATACTTCTTGTAATTCTGCTGATGCTACTGGATTCTGCCACCTGTGAGTCCTGCCGTTGCTCGAGGCCCCCTCCAGTTCTGGGCCTCAGAAGTGGGTTTCGGCAGGTTTTCTTCATCGAAGTCAACACCGCGGCAGGTCACGGCTCCACAACGACAGACAGTGCAGCTCGACGATAGACGCAGTATCTGCATGGTACAGGGGTTCATCGACAAAGCTTCCATCAATGGCATGCTCGTCTCCATCCACGGGATCAACAACAATGCTACACCTCCTCATTGTCCCTGTGGCCCTGAACAGGAGGCCAGCAGACAAACCCTTGGAGTCACTCTCGGAGTCCAGGGTTCAGGTGCAGGTCTAATCCTTCTGACTCAGGAAGAAGGACAGCAGGACAACAATCCAGCAAGGCAGCAGTCCAGCAAGGCAGTAGTCCATCTGGGCAACAGTCCAGCAGAGTGGCAGTCTTTCTTTCTGGCAGAGTATCCTCAGATCCAGAAGTGTACTTATGAGGTGGCATCTGAAGTCCAATATTCATACCTGGTACACTTCCTCTGGAAGGTGGTAGAAGCTCTAGAATCCCAATGTAAGTCCCCAGGCATCTTGCCTTTCCTTTTCTGTCTCCAGACTAACTACAGGGGGTATGCATGTCTTTGTGTGGTGTCCTGACACAGTCTATTTAAGTGTAAGTAGGGTTGAGGACATCTCCGTCCTCCAATCCTGCCAACGATGGTCTATCCAGGCACAATTAAGCTCTCTATTGTGTCTGTCTGTCTAGGAGGAATACACAAAATCAAGCTGTCAGTTACACCCAGTCATGTAACCCGGTGGGTAGGCTACAGGCACTAAATGACTAAGGCAGGAAACTGCCAACTTTCTAAAAACTATATGTAACAAAATGTGCAACGCAATATACCCTTGTGGGCTTGGGCAGATAAGCATCAGGTAATGTTGCCAACAAGGGATATATTTAAGAGTGTATTCAATTAAACTTAAATGGTATTTTCTAGACGTCCCTTAATGCCATGCACAATAAATGAGAGGCACAGTAGTTCATTTGAATTCCAAATTAAAGAATACATGAATACAAACCAGGTGTATTATCTAAATCAATTCTATTGTATTTAGAGTATAATGATTACAATAGGGATTCTAAGAGGAAAAGGTACTTCATAAGTATTGATGACAGGAACAATAGGTTATTAACATTATCATTTCACTTGTCATCAGTACTCAAAAACCCATTTCCCACACATCAATGAAAATAGACACTGTCCTAAACATAGGAACAATGTCCCATGAATGTAATATTAACAGAGCCTAAAGGAAAAATGGTTTAAAGCGTTGACGTTTCAGTCTCTGCTCAGATGAATCTATGAGACTATCATTAGGATAAGATCTTACAGACAATCTAAGACCTCTAAATGAAATAATCAGTGAAAATATATGGAAACGAAATGCAGTTCAATTGCGTAAATGACAAAACGTATTTCTCAGACAGATTTGCTTGTCTGTGTTAGTATCACTGAACGCAAGGACAGCGCTGGGCTATCGAATGAAAGCCTTGGGAAAAAACACTGTCAACAAAGGCTCAATTCGCCATGACCGACATGATTGGATTAGTCTGTGTTGCAGTCCGAAAGAGGCAAAGGCCACAGTAATAGTCAGCAGTCCTCGTGTGCCTTTCACAAGGTTTGTACTGATGTATTTTTTATTTTTCAATGCTAATTAATTACTGTGTCTCTCATGTATTGTGGATGTCATTAAACGGGACGTCTAGAAAATACTGGTTCAGTTTAGTTGAATACACTTTTAAATATACCCCTTGTTAGCAACGTTATACAAAACTTTCTAAAAGTGGCGTTTTCAAAATTGTAATTTAAAATCTTACTGTAACACAAATTAGGAATTTTCATTATAATTCCAAAGAAAACAAACATGAGCTGGTTACCTGTTCCCATTTGGAATTTACAGCGTAATAAATGTAATAAGGTAACTTCAATATAAGTCTATGGGAGAAGTAGGCCTTGCAGTAGTAAAAAATGAATACAGGAATTTTTCACTACTAGGACATGTAAAACCAAAAAGTACACCTTCTAAATACACCGCGCCCTGCCCTTTGGGATGTCCCAGGCCTACCCTAAGGATGACATATGTATAAAAAGGGAAGATTTGGGCTTTGCAAGAGGTTTATTTTGCCAAGTCGACATGGCAGTTTAAAACTGCACACACAAGCTGTAATGGCAGACCTGCAACATGTTTAAAGGGCTAGTTAAGTGGATGGCTCAATCAGTGCTGCAGGCCCTCAAGTAGCATTCAAGTTACAGGCCCAGGGCAAATGTAGTGTCACTATACTAGGGACTTATAAGTATTCCAATTGGAGATAAGCCAGTGTTACCATCAGTCGCGGCTGGCATGGCTTATGGGTGGGGGGGGGCGGGTGAATGGTCGTGAGGGAAGGGGGGGTCACGCAGGGAGGAGGGGGTAAAATGATAAAAAATAAAACTTACTTTTCCAGGACCACGCGTCTTCACTGCTGGGTCTCCTCCTGCTTTCCTGCCTGTGCAGGAACACCAAGCAGGCAGCCTCCCTCCCCTCCCCAGAGCGAATCACAATGCTGCAATGGCAGCATTGTGATTGGTTGGTACAACGACCACATAGGCGTCTACGGAGAGGCCATTTTCTCCATGTAGGCTGCATGCAGCCTATATGGAGAAAAGGAAGAGTGCCCATGGCAGTCAGGGCCCACAACAATGGGCAAGCCACTCCACCCCTGCCCTTGAGCAGACCCGCATACCCGCCCGCCCCCAACCAAACCCTTCTGGTTTCTCGCAGTGCAAGAAGCAGAAACATAAAATGGTATTTATAATACTGCGAGAAAGCAGTGGGGCGACGCTCCTCCATCCTCA
The DNA here is from genome assembly GCF_964204655.1 of Triturus cristatus. Taxonomy (NCBI): domain Eukaryota; kingdom Metazoa; phylum Chordata; class Amphibia; order Caudata; family Salamandridae; genus Triturus; species Triturus cristatus. The sequence goes on from NC_140580.1 coordinate 154,195,052, forward strand.
TGGAGAAGCCGCCCCTGGTTACTTTGTTTTAAGGAGAGCGCACCTGCACTTTAGCACTGGTTAGCAGTGGTAAAGTGCTTGGAGTCTTAAGGCCAGCAAAAAATAGATCAGCAAAAAATGGAGGAGAAAGGCAAAAAGTTTGTGGTCGACCACCCTAAGGCTAACAGGTCTAACATGTGTCCCTTCCTGCTGAAAGTGGGGAGAACTACCTAACCCCTTGGACAGGGCCGGACTGGCCATGCCGGGCATCAGGTGCTTCCCCTGGAAGCTGGAGAGGTGGCGGCCAGTTTTTCAGCTGGGGGACGGTTTTGCAGCATTGCTGCATTATCGGCCCCTAGCACCAAAAGCAGCAGTGCTTCAAACAACGCGTACGCCCCCATCCCCTTCCCCGGGCTGGCCCAGCCAAATTGCCTGGGCTGCTTTGGGTTCCAAATCCAGCCCTGCCCTTGGGAGTTCTCACCACTAAAGCAAATGAACCTGGTTAGAACCTCGGCATTGGTGTGTGCTGACCCAGGACGGTGTTGCACCATAACATCCATTTCCTGTAGGGAGCTGAACCACCTCAACAGTTTCAGATTTTCACCCCTCTGAGTGGCCTTTAGTCTGTCTGAACTTGGAAGTGAGTCCAAACAGGTAGGGTATCGGCTTCTTCAGTGCCCAGACCACAGCAGAGTCTTCCCTTTCAATCGCACTCCACCTTTGTTCCTGGGAAAGTAATCTCCTGCTGAAGAAGGCTATCAGTTGGCCTAGACCCACCTCATTTGACTGTACTAAGACAGACCCTTATACACGCTCTGAAGCGTCTGTATGCATTATGAGCTCCTTAGAGCAGTCAGGATCTTTGAGTATGAGTGCTGTACCCATGGCATCCTTGAGAGTATCAAAGGCTTTCTTTCAGGCCTCTGTCCAGAGCAACTTTCTGGGTTTCTTCTTTGAAGTCAGTTCTGTGAAGGGGGCAGCAATGGTGCCATATCCCTTAATGAACCTCCTGTGAGGCCCATGAAGGCGCTCATTTCAGTCTGTATTTTAGCGGGTTGCCAGGCCAAGATAGTTTCCATCTTGGCCTGGAGGGGCTGCACCTTGCCCCCGCCCACCATGTGGCCCAGACACACCATGGAACCAGGCCTGAGACATGTTTAAAGGGCTACTTAAGTGAGTGGGCCAATCAGTGCTGCAGGCCTACTAGTAACATGTAATTTACAGGCCCTGGGCACATGTACTGCCACTTTACTAGGAACTTATTAGTAAATTGAATATGCTAATTGGGGATAATTCAGTGTTACCATGTTTAAAGGAGTGGCCACCTGCACTTTAGCACTGTTTAGCAGTGATATCATGTGCAGAGTCTTAAGGCCAGCAAAAATTAGATCAATAAAAATGGAGGAGGAAAGCAAAAATGTTGGGGGACTACCACCCCAAAGCAGACAGCTCTAACAAATGCTGTATGCGATATGCTGTGGTATCATCACACCAACCAACATTCATCTACAAAAGTTTCCCCATTTGAATTACTGAGAGGTCGCAAACCTACCACCAAGGTGTGTTCTGGGTGGATGACAAGGTGGTTGAAATTGGGAAATATTCTGGACATTATGGATGACACTGTTAGGAAAAATGTTGTTAATGCTCAACATACACAAAAGATATTTTTTGACAAAAGAAAGTTGTATGGCCTTGTGTGTTCAAAGTTGTTGATGTTGTATACATTAAGAAATGATGACATGTGTAAAAAGGGTGAAGAGAAGTTTGGAGAAAGTTTGGAGAAACCTTGGTCATAGACAAAGTATGTGTGCAATACGATGAGAGTCATTAGTAAAAATTGGTGGTTGCAGAGTTATAACCCTGTTATTTAGCCTGCATGGGGGAGGCAAGTGAACATAAGAGATCAGTATTACCTAATCTAACAGGCTACCAGATTAGATATTTGATGTATGCAAATGATAAATTACCCTGGATCAAACTGATTTTGGTCTACAGCAGACTTTGATAGCCTTGAATTAAAACAATAATTATAACCAGCTCTAAGTCAATTCTAGAAAAACTTAGATTTTAGAAAGTGGAAAGAATACATCTAAATGGCAAAATGAGTGATATATAGGCAAGAGGCTAGAAAGTGTTAGCTCTTAAGAATATTTGGGTGTATTTGTTTATAGAAAAGGTTCACACAAAATGCATCAATATAAGTTAACATGGAAATCATTTTTGGGATAGACGAGTCCTTCACATGGTGATGGACGTGCACTCCTGCCCTGATTGCCCCAACTGTACTGATATCTGCATAACTAGTGCAAATTTGTGTAGTCATGGGTGTACATGGACCATGCTGGGGTACCATGACAAAGGCCTGTCTCACGAATTGGGGTCTTTTAGGACCCGGCGGGGTGCCCAAAGCACTATCCTCATAGTGGTGAAAGGCTACTGCTTTTGCAGGAGTTAAGCAGCACAAGTGTGGTGGTGGGAGCATACCGTGTAGTGATTAGTAGGAGTGAGCAGGTCCTTTTTACCTGTATCGTTGGAGTCACGCCTACAGGCACACTCATTTAAAGTTCCGCTGCTGTGTGTTTAACTCACCCTTGGCCTATATTGATATGGTGTGAAGGACTGTGCAGTGCATATGTGGTATGCATGTCCTGGGAATGATACAATACAGGGATAATGCAGTGTTGTGCATTCCATTTTTATTATATGCATGTGCTGGGTGTACGTGTGCCTGTGAATGGTACAACACATAAAGGATGTAGTGCTCTGCAGTGCATGTATGTTATATGAATATGCTGGGTGTTTTTGTGTCTGTGAATGGTACAGTAAATTAAAGACTCTGGGTTCCATTTTGGGAGTCCCAGGGTTGAATGAAGGAACATGAAGCTAGGAGGTAGAGGAATCCCACATGTCAGATTTGTGTATTTTGGCATTTCTGTAAGCTGGGTGGGACACCCTGAAGGAAGAAAGAGCCAGGCTCTTTGCAAACTATAAAGGGTGCTCTTTAATTCAGAAAGAGGTCACTGGGAAAGGACCTGGGTGCATCTCAGGAAGGAGATAGGGCTAATAATAGAATCATAAAGAGTAGGGCTGAGGCTCTGGGTTAGCCTTTTGATACACATTTCACTGTGGCTACCATACAGGTGTGAACCTCTAGTTACGCCCATAGCCTGTGTTGTGGGGTGATCAGATTTGGAGTTCCTCCTACTATGTCAGAATGCTTTCTGGAGGAAGTAAGAACAGAGGAGAGGGCAATTCAAAAGGAAGCAGACCCCCAACATAAACTCAAAGACTCCAAATATAAATGGCATTTGATGTCTGGAAATGGCCTATGAGAAGGGAAACTTGAGACCTCAAATATTGTCAACTATCAAGCAGCAGGTCGAGCTGTGCGAGGAGAAACTCTGCAAGAATTCCACCTGTGAGCAGGACTGGGGGCCAAGGCCTTTTAGTTTCCAAGCTCTGTGAGGGGACATCACGCAGGGAATCCAAGGCCACCCGCCCTTGGAGCATGGAGCATCAGAACCTGCCAGCTTGCCAAGACCAGTGGGCCTTGTGAGGTAGAGGGGAGCATTGGAGGGAGTGAGATCCAGTGGAGAGATCCTGGTGAGTAGATCCCCAAAGAAATGTTTAAGGGGATCCACATGTGCAGAGAATGGCCAGTGACCCTGTATGCCAGTGAAATGAGGCGTGACTGTTGCTGCAACAAACGAGACATCGCCCATTTGCAGTCCCAAGTTGGCAACCTCATATGCCAGGTGGGGCCACCATAAACATTTCTGTCTGGTTGAGACATTGACGGACGAAGGAGGCCGCCGTGGTGACCCAAGCAGGCACAAGCCATGACTGAGGATCAACACCAGGATCGTCACAAGCTTCCCCCTATCCATGTAAAGGAACCCAAGGAGCTTCCCCAGCATTGCAGGAGCATCGGAAACTTCCTGGTTGCTACAGGACTCAAGTTTGAGGAACTCGAAGGCACCTAACCACGAAGCCCTCCTAGGCCGCATGTGAAAGACTTACCGGAGGCAGCCGCTACAGCTTCAGCACACGAAGGAGGAGCGCTCAGACACTCTGGTCGCTCTGGTCTTGCTGGTGCTGGTAGGATAGATGTTCGGAGTCAGACGTCCCAGGGAAACTTGCTTGTCAAATAGCACTGTGGTGCTGGAACCCTTTTACTTTAATCGGGAATCAGAGTGGGACTCCTGAGACTCAGACTACTAGTGGGACTTAACCTGAATGTCACCTATAATGAATGGGAAATAATCACTACCTCTAGCTGGAAAGGGGTGGGACTCAGTAAGCTGCCAATGAAACATTAGAGCCCGAACTCAGGGGACTGTGCAGGTTGTTTGTAAATGTAGTATTTTACTTTGCCGTCATATATAAATACTCCTTTTTTCATACAAGCAAGTATTTGACTGTACAATCATTTATTGCTACTGCTGTGCCTATTTTGAGTTGTGAGCCTGTGCTCACCCCCTTGTCTACTTCCCCTCTGAGGAGCCTTGGACTGCTGGGCTCTCACTAATACTGAGAGTCAAGTGCTGAGAGGTACTTGGCCCCGTTCCTCAGGATCCATAGTAGGTTGGGCCCCAGGTCATCAGGAGTAAAAGGCCTTACCATTCCATGGATGGGCCCAGTAACTCCTTTTTGTTCTGTGGCCCTTAGAACAGAGTTCTGACAAGTGTCATTACAAAATTTTGCTATGCAGTGATCATATAGCGAGTTTCAAGCTCCAATTAGCGAACCAGTAATTAGGATAATTAAGCCTAAATTCTTTCCAGCTTTATTTTCAGTAGTTTCTGTTTTTGGAAAATATTTAAAACCATCGTTGAATAATGCCTCAGTTAATTGATTTCTGTATATTTTTATGCTTAACAAATGTATGCCATGTGCCTTGATTGGACTTGAGTTTGGGCTAGACTGCATTACTTGTCTACCAGGTGAAGCTTTTTAGAGGCTTGGGAGTTTAGGTCATCTAAATTGTCAAGATTAATTTGTCAATATTAAGGAGAATAACCCGTGGTATGTGTATGTAATGAAATTATTTCATAGATTAGGTCTAACCCTGTGTGGCTTCCTGAATTTATGGTCCCAAAACTAGGCATTTCTTGAGTGTTATCATGTTTTTGCAGATTAGCTATCTGGCACAAGTGACAGAATTTGTTTTACAAACGAATATATTGCAATTCCTTTCAGCATGGGTTGCCTTGGAAGTGAGTGGGAGCACAGAGCTAGCAGGTGACATAATGGAGCACGCTACAAGATGACCTTCACCCAGTGAGAAAGGGCAAGGGATGTAGAACGCAACTCTCATAGCAACGCAAGCCGCAGCAACCTTGTAGCTATTTTCTCAGTGCAAATGTTTTGCCAGGTTTACAAGGGCTGCCAAGTTCAGCAGATAATTGAATTGTGTGGATGCTTCGAAAAAACGGGCAGCCACGGAAGGTAAAGACTATACCTACGCTTGCATGGTAGACACAACATATATGTACCTTGTGCACAAGGGAAACCCGATGTGAATGGATGTGTTTGGTACAAAAAGTGTGGGGATATCCACAATCTGTCCAAGTTTTCAGGATCTGTGCACATGCAAAGGGGGAAGTAATCAATAAAAAAGGAAATAATTACTTACAGAAAGAGTATAGCAAACCTTCATTTTTGTAGCCCTGGAATTCGGTTTTATAGGCTTTGTGTACAATAAGTTATCGGAAGCCTAGAAAAAGGTTGAAAATGGCCAATTGACGGGAATACCAAACATTTTGGGGCACATGTATCAATACCGCATTTTGCGATTTCTAAATAGCTAATTTTACCGATTCGCTATTTAGAAATCGCAAAATGCAATGCATGTAGGAATTTTTAAAAAAATGTGATTCCTTAAAATTGTTTAATTGCGACTCGCATATTGCAAGTCCCAATTAAGGAATTGATTCTTATTAATTCCTATGGGCCTAGAGGCCCGCAGGAATCAATGGGAATTGCATGCGCAATTTGCGAGTACTCCAAAGGTACTCGCAAACTGTGCATGCAATTTCAAGGGTGCAAGGGTTCCAAAAGGGTATTCTGTTGAACCCCTGAAATTCCAATTTTTACACATGTTGGACACAAGCATGCCCCAAGGGCATGTGCGTGTAATTTTTCAAAGAAATCGCAAATTACCGCAATTTTAGCAATCCCTTAAGTTGTGATTTTTGCGTTTGCGGTCGCAAAGGGGCAGATTCTGTGAATCTGCCCCTTTGCGACCCCAAAAAGCAATGATGCATGTGCCCCATAGAGCCTTATTTGAAAGTTATGCATGAGCTGCAAGTGGGATGTTGTGAATATGCAATATGTAATAAGGCTTGTGCGTTAAATGTAATTTACACTTCGGTGCAGGAATACCCCATCACATAAGTGAAGATTGACAACTACACAAAGATTCCCAATTATTAACAAGTGACAGATGCATACCTGCATATAGAGTTCAACTAAAATGCATTTGTATAACAGCAATTTAATTTTGACCTATTTAGTTTTTATCCATTGAGAAATCATCTCCCATACACCGCAGGCATTATGTGGGCGCTCCCTTTGACTCCCCGCTTTGGAAATTGACTTATTCCTGCTTTGAGCAGAGTAAATCTCTGGCTGGGTTGAGGGCGGGAATGGGTTGTGGAGATTTATGTGAAAGCCAACAAATTCTGTGTGTTAGGTAACTTTTCGTTGCGTTCTTCTCGAGAATGCCCAGGATCCGAAACTGGGAAAGGATTTTGTCATGTGCAATAATACACCAAACTAGGATAATTTTATGCATTAATAATTACCTTCACGAGAGAGCTCATTCATATGTTGTGAATTACAAAGGTAATTTGTCTTTATGAATGAAGTATTTCCAGATGTAGGTTGAACAAGCAAATGGCTCTTTGAATTGGGCCCATTTCATTTGCACATCTGTTACTTCATAACTTTATGAACCAGGTCCAGTGTTTCTTGTGGCCTGTGTTCTGTACATGGTGGGCATTGCTAAACCAGTGACCACCCAGTGTCACATACTGACTGTCCAACAGAGTCCAAGTACGTCACTGGGCCAGGCTCAACATGGTAACGGATGCCTGAATCACCCCTGCCTTGCACTGTGCTCGCTCTTGGCCTGTAGCCTTTGCACGAGTAAACCAACCACATTAAGCAGGAAAGCATTGTTTAATGAAGAACACATTATAAACTAAACCCCAGCGGGAGGCTCTTGCAGTTGAGAAGGTTTTAGCTTGTTTTCGTCTCTCCGATACTAAAATGCCAGATGCAGTTGTTTTTGTATATTAGCCTTGCCAGGAATGGATTATTACAAGTACAACAGACGGTCTGCTATGGTGAAGAAAAGTGGCCGGACTAGAAAGAGGTAAGGTTTAGCAAGGGAAAAAAGATTGTAAATTCAGCTCTTGTGACAGTCCTCACATTATGGGAGTGAATCATGCCCAGAAAAGAGGCAACTTCTAGACATTTAAAGTTAAATGTTGCAAACATTTTTAGCCCATTAACGCAGTGTTCAAAATAAAAAAGCCATGAAATGCTTTCAGCCAGGAGGGCGTGTCCTGACTGTCCTCTGCTGCTGATTGGAAGCAGCAGGACTGGAGTAGTGGTGGCCATGCAGTTCAAAAGTGCGCATGGCACTTTGGCCGGCGGTCTTGCACCAGCCAAAGAAGTGGAAAAAGTGCTACTGTTGCTTATATTATATTCTGGGTGACAGTCGGAAGGTGGCCCTGGCTGGAATTTTTATACCATGGCCAGATGGATGCCTTGAACTGCTGTGTTAGCTGCTGGATTCACCGCTGGCATTGGTTATTCCCAAGCCTATTACCCTCAGAAAAGTTTTTTGTTTATATTTACCATTACAAAAGTTTGATTGTTCACACCCTGTGATCAATGCTCAGTGGCGTATTTGATTTGACTGTTAAATCTGAGCTGAGATTTGCTGTGCAATCGCTGATTGCTTACGTTGCAAGTCTGCACATGAGACCGATCCACTTGAGTGTACTAAGAGCGAGGTAAAGGACTGGCTGCATGTGCCCCATACGGCACCCTCTGTACAACTCAATGGAGACATAATGGGGAGCATCTCAGGCCCTGCATGTTTTGTGGAGATCCTCATCTGATGTACATGTGGTCCTTTAAGCCAAGCATAGAAAAAAGCACTTAAAACCCTGGTCTGGAGAAACAAATGGGAGAGTAATCTTGCACGGGACGCACTGATTTGGATAGAAGGGATTCTTGAGGGAGTGGTCTCACTGGAAGAGCTCAAAGGATGGAATCTCGGTGAGTTATCTAAACTGGTGGACATTTTGGAGCAGAGATAGGTGAAGCGATTTAGTGACATCAAAAAAGAGTATGAATTGCACATAAAACAACTTCATATGTGGCTGGAATTACGTTAAGCCATTGGACCCTACGGTGTCACAGTTTGAAAAGCGGCTTTCTAAACGACTTTATTGATAGAAAATGCCCTGTAGCTCCAAGGCCCAGAAAGGTTACTGCTAGGTAAGCAATGGTGACTCAGGGAACAAGTGTTTGCACTTTATTGGGTTGTACACTGGAAATTGTAGTCTATGGTGAAAGGTGGGGAACTTTGAAGCTGTAGCAACTGCTTTGGAAGTATTTAAGACAGTGGAAACAAGGTAAACTTGAAATGACAAGAGCACATTATAAGAAGGTGTTCTAGAATTACACCTTCAAATTCCTTTGCTCCTGGAAACATTTTTGACCCTGGAGATGATGTCAATATTGCAGAAGAAATAGTGAACCACAGTTGACTTGGATGGCTAGGTGCAAGAGAGAAAAAACTCAGGAGAGGACATGCAAAGCCATGCAAAGGAGGGTAAAAACACAGGAGAGATGAACTGATAAGAATGGTTATAGTCTAGAACCAAGGGGCAGGCAGAAGGATATGTTCAGAGTCTTGCTGCAAGAAAGGGACCTTGGAAGGGACAGAATATTAGCTGAATGTCTCACGCCAGGGAGGGTGTTGTTATTCTAAAGATTTCGAAATATGTACTTGTGGAAATCTAAAGGGGCAAAATCAAAAGGAGGTCTTAGTGGGAGGGGCCTCGTAGGGGTGCAAGTGCTCTAGTAGCTTGTCAGAGTGTTAGAGGTCGTGGGAGAGTCTGTTTGCATGGGGCTACATGGCTGCCAGATACTGACAGGGATGATGTCATGGACTCACGGCAAGCAGATGTTTCTATCCCATTTCAAAATGGTGACTGAAACAGTGCATTCAAGTGTGGGACAACCAATCCAGCATGCTCCTGGTGTTATGAAACTTCTAATTCTAGGCTACAGAGGAACAGACAGTCTAAAGGGAGCAGACTCTTTACAAGCATTGCATGGAAACTAGTGAGCTGGTGGGTTAAGGAGAAATGAGTCGGTACACTTGATATACAAACAGGAGCAAACAAAAGGGAGAGGTACTGGAAAAAGGACATAGAGGAAGTGGGTCAGGCTATATAAAAGAAGGACTAGGTGAAAGTAAGAAACAAGGAGTACCCAACAGATTAGGCACTTGTTAACATTTGAGGGCTGGCGCTCACTTCCTTTTATAGTGGGAGTCTCAAAATGGCGCCTGCACAGGTGTAATCAGTTGTTATTTGCCCATTCATAGATGGCCCCCCACATACATTGCCTTTTTTGCATGATCTGTTTGCTACTTGATCTCCACAATTAAAATAGTTCACACCAGCATACTGCCTATTCCAGGGAGCAGTCATGAATGTTAAGTGTGCCTCCATGAAGCAGTTTGGTCATGCAGCGGGGAGGCTGCAATGAATTTTACTGGCACCTAGGCGCATCACCATGGCATGCAGGAGGCTCCCCACAACCTAGCCCTCCAGGAGGAATAATGTAGGTCGAAAGTCTTCCTGTCATCTGGAGAGCCGACCAATCCCAGCAAACGTAGCCCTTCTCATAGCCCTATAGCAAACAAGAGGTTGCTGAGTGGCTAAGAGTGTGAAAAAGGTTAAATGCTGGGCATAGCTTTTGGAATCGAGCATGAATAATGCTACTTCCATTTCCCTTAGCATCCATGGAAATAAATCCTTTCTTACCCGACTCCAGGCTATCCATAATCACACAGCCAGGCTTCAGCCATGCCGAGCCTATTCTGAGAGAATTAGACTTTATACCTACCTCTAACTGTATCACCTTCAAAACGCTCTATATCGCCTGTCAATCTATCAATGGCAGATCTCCTAAATTAAATTCGAGAAGACTTATCAGATATATTCAGACTAGAAGTTTTAACTTAGTCTCATCAGTGCATCTCATGATTCCATGGTGTCAAAGAAGCTGTCTTGGTGGTACAGCATTTTCGGTCCAAACCGCAGCGATCTCTAACCAATTACCATAGAAACTGCAATTCTTGACCAACCATCTGCAAATCAAAAAAGCTTTCTATTTTCATAATTTCTTTAACTGTTCCCATTTCAAGTCAGTACCAAACAATGGTGGCTGGTGACATTTGAAAGTGGTGAGGATTAAACGTTTGTGATGAATGCCCGGTGGCGAGCGGGTGTAGCAAGCAGGCTGACCATCATTTTGAAAAAAGCGTGGGCAAATGGCACAGTTTCAAGCATATTTGAGAAAGCAAGAAGGTTAATAAAGCGAACGTGAAAGTGTAGTTATTACATCAATAAATGTAAATGTATGTGTCTTGTAAAGCGCACTGCTGCCCTGAGGCGTCGTGGCGCTGTAGACCGCTGGGGAACCCGTCCTGGCTATCCCTGTGAGATGGTCCCTCCTGGGTATCTCCAAGGTGAAACCAGGCATCCCCGGCGAATGTGGGGGGCCGTTGTGGAGATGAGGCAAGCTAATGCCCAGAGTTGCCGAGTGTGTTCCTGGTTAGAGTAGGTACCGAGGCGAGAATTATCGAGTCCGTTTTGACCCTGGTCCACGACCCTGCCGCGTCGGGAATTGAACCCTGGTCCCTGGCCGATTCTCTGCTTGCGGATCTGCCGCCTCTAACCAGTGAGCCACACCTCTCCACCTATCATAAAGCAATGTCATATGATAATGACGTAGGTAACTGCTTATTCAGTATAACCACATAGCTGTTAGTTTGTCTGACATGACTGCCCATCTCTCTCTGCCCTGGCTCTTCTCGAGCCCCAGCCTCTATCCTCCCTCCTGCCAGCCCCTACTGTTTTTTGCTCTTCTTTATCTCCATCTAGTTCCAAGCCAGTCAGCCCCTTGTGCTGCCTGTGTTCCCTCGCTTCTAGCATATTGCTTGTGTGCTCTCTCCTCCCCATGCTCTCCCCCCTACTCTGGACTGCACCAAAAGTCTCCTGCATTATCTTTTGACACCTTTACACTGCTCATGTGCTCCCTCTTTTCCCAGTGCTCTCCTTCTCTGGACCATCAGCCTCCTGCGGTATCCTTTGACTCCAGTGCTTTAGTCCTGCAATCCCTCCTCCCTGTGCTCTCTCTATCATTGTACTCCCAGCCTCCTTCGATTTCAAATATCAGATCCAGAACATTACGGTAAGTGAATTCTCCAGACCATTCTAAAATACTCTGTTCATAACATTCATACACAAACTCTTGTACATGCAAAGAACTACCCAGAGAACTGTCAATCCGACAAACCTGCAGAACCATTCCTACAGTGATGTAACTGGTCTGAATTATCTTCAAAATTCCCTGTTCACAACTCCCTTACTCCATACAGGCATTCGATTTTGTGAATTGAAGGGTTTGCAATTGCAAAAATGCCTTGTACATGAGGGCTTTACACACTTTTTGCTCGGTGGACACGCTAGATGCACTGTGGAACAGACTATCTTACATCATTCCTTATGTCAGTCTGTCTTCTTTCTGTAACCAAACAGAGGAAGGCAACAGAATGGTAGGGAGCAACAACATCAAAATATAAAGAAGAGTAAAATAAGTAAAGGCAGAATAATTGAGGAAACAAGGCAGTGAGTACTCTAGCTTCCCATTTAGGATGTCAATATAAACATTCTATGGTATAACTTCTATATCTGAGCACCTGCTGCAGTGATTTACATCATAACCTGCAAGTAATAGTTCAGCCACTTTGCTGGCGGCTCTCAGTGTTTCACCCTTTCGTGGATCATCAAATGACTATCAATGAGGTAATAAAAGCTATATTACACAAAGCTCATGACAAGGTGCAGCTCCTTTTCAATGGCGGAGGAGTGTTGCCTCACTGGCAGAGCCAGCAGTTAAAAAAGAAAATTATATTTGATTATCGTTTTATTTTTAAACAGCTGGCTCAGGCAGCACGTACAGGGAGTGGTGGGGTCGGGGCATGGGAGAGGGAAGTAGGAGTGCTATGTGGACTCTCGAAGAGCTCATGTGTTTCGCCGGCCATCTCCACAGACTCCCTGGTCTGAGCAAGGTGTCTTTCTAGCCTGCTCAAACCAATCCCCAAGCTGCTCTGCAGCACAAGGATTGGACAGGGAGTCTGATGCAGCCCCAGTGCCTGCTGGGATATGAAGAGGAAGCACCCAGCGCGATGTGGGATGCGGCTGTCAATTTAAGGTAAGTTTTTTATTTTAAATTCTCCCCCCTGCTCCCCCTATCCCCCTGCCCCCCCTCCCCCACACCACCTTCTTCCCTACCCCACTCTCTTTTGGGTATGGCAGCCGCCACTGCTCATGACACAATTACACATTTAGTGCAAGCTATATAACACCATATCATACATCCGGTTAGCTAGACCAAATTTTGTTGAACCTGTTTGTTTAAGGCTACTGCTTCCAAATGTCACCCGCTGCCACTGCTTGTGTTACTATGCTAGTATTCCCACTGGAGCTCAGGATTACCACTGCAATCAAAAAGAGCCTGATCTTTGGGTCCATCTTGATTTGATTAGATTTAGGAAGAGCTTTTCAAGCACCATTCAGAAAAGTTTAAGGACCTCTGCCCCCTCCCTACTGCCATCTATTTATTTGAAGTCTGATGCACGTTTTCTCTTCCTACTCGGTAATGATAAATAGGCTGCAAAGCAATTGCTTTGTGCGTGCAAGGACTAGCTGCCTTTCCAGGCGCACTTCTGTGGCTTGGCTCTTCTTACTGGCTGGAGTGGGGGGAAGAACTCTTTCAACTGCCTCCCAAGAGCATGAGAGACGAGGGGTAATACCCTCCTGTGGACTTGGTATGACATCCGACAAGCATGCTTGGGACTCCTAGCTAGGGACATGCTTGTGTGCACCATTAGGGATGTCAAATTGTCAATGCATTGCACCTTCGAGGGTGCATTACCATTTCCCTTACACTGGCAGGTAGGACAAAGCCAAGTGTATGTTTCTCTGTGAAGGTCTTCTTTCCTTCTTTAGCACTCTGTTGCTCTTTATCTAGATTTAGACTCTTGACATACCTAACATTAATGTGTAAAAAGTGCAACCCTGTATGGTAGCGTAATGCGCCAAGTCAACGCGGCTGCTGACAATGCCTGCCCAGGTGATCACCTTGGGATGTCCCCTCAACCAGCCAATCTGGGTGAGCCCTTCTCTACACCCTTTTCCAACAATGATCCACACCAATTAAAGCGATATAACAGGAGGAAACCGTGTGATGGAAGGGGAGTGCACGAATCAAACAGACAAGATTTATTTAAAAAAAAATAAACATACCAAAAATCAACTTACCTCAGCACTGCAGTAGATCTTGTACATCTGCAGCCCAACTCTATCCACACCTCGTGAAAGCTGAGCAATGCATGATGGGTTGGCAAAGTGAAACGAAAACACCTTGCATCTCAGCCAATGAAAGCACTGCTCTCATGCTGTTAATAGTAAACAGCATAAGAGCAGTGCAAGGATTGGCTGGGACAGGTGACCACATAGCTCCATCTGAGACTGATGGGCCTGCGTTGCTTGTCCAGGTCGCTGACAGGTATGTCTAGGGGGAAAGAATAAACTGCGCATGTCGAGTTGGCCATAAGCAAAGTACAGGACCAACCTAAAATGTGCAGTTCAATCAAACAGTCCTACCTGCCAGTTGACAATAAAGGCACGCCTACTACTGTTTGCGAGAGGCTGGCAGCTCCTGCTCCATGAAGTGGCATTCATACAGTGTGCATGTGCATACAAGTAATGTAATGGCGATTGCTGCAGTCAGGGGGGTCAATGTCCCTAAGCCCTTTTGTAGAAAACGCTGCTGGTGCCAAGAGGCATTGAAGCAGTGGTACACTTTAACATTTTTAATTCTAAATTGAAGAAACTGCACCGTTGGGATTGACTGCAGCTGTTCCTCTTGGATGAAAGACCTGCTGCTGTTGCTCTTTTTCATACCATAAAGTTGCAGTTTGAGGGGCAGGTCACTGCCCAGTAATGTTGTGTATAAGTCACCGAAGAGGATGGCAATGCTGGGACTATCGGTCTTCAGTCACCCTGAGGTAGCAATGAAGTGTGCTGGGTGTGTAAGGCACTGGATAGATGTGGTGGAGGTGACGGGGCTATGATGCCCTGTGACTGTCCTCCCTGCACTACGACAATAGCAGCAGAATGTGTATTTAAATACTTGGGAGCATTAGGTCTCACAGGAGTCTCTAAGACCTGTTGTCCTGAGGCTTGATTTTGTCTGTGCACCTAGCTACTGCAATACCTCCAAAACCTCCAAAGGATAATAAAATAGAGGAGCACAAGGAGATGAAAGACTTCTCCGTATCAATGAAAGGGCATAGCAGGGTGGCTGTTGATGAAGTGCATCCTCACATGTCTACTATGCCCCTACCATATGACCTTTTACAGGAGGTGAAGACCATGATGTCTGTAACAAGTAAAAAGCATGGAAGTAAAGCTTTACGAGATGAGACAAAGGTGATCCAGACAGAGATGCAGGCTGGATATGGGACCGACATTTGCAGAGTTTGGAGACTAAAGTGAATTTGAGAGAAGATGCAATTCTGTTTTGTGATTGTGTCATAAAATCAGTATGCCGGATGAAATAATAGGTAGATCACGTACACAACTTATGAGAGGCTGTTAGCATCAGAGTATTGTGGTCCCACCCTTATCGGATGACCAGTGTTCCTTTGGGTATGAGATGTGTAGGGCAGTGAGAATCTTAACCAAAGTACCAGATAATGGAGTGTAGGGTGCTGGGAGGGTCTTGGTTGACTGTGGTGACCCTTGCCACCATAAAGAATCGGTACCCAGTGCTGCAGTCAAAAACTAGCACTTAAGGGATTTTTGTGTTTTCAAGGCCTTTGTCAAGTGAGATAGAAAAGAAGAGAAGAACTGGAATCGGATACAAAGGAAATGGTGGCTGTTAAATGTGTGTCCACCAAACTGAATGTGAACGCAAAGGTAGTACTTTGTTTTTGGAGATTGAGAAATTGGATTGGATTTTTGGGGCTTCGGGGGCTTTCAGCGCTGGTGTATTTATAACTGTAATGTTGTATGATATTGCTCCTGATATGTTTCTGATATGATTAGTCTTTGCTACTCTTATGATTTTTTCTTCCTGTCCCATTTGTACCCCCTTGTACTCTATGGCCTTGAATCATTGTGTATGACAAGTACAATTTCAGATTTTCCATTTGGAAATAGATTTTTTGACGATATTGAGAATTGCATTGCTTAACAATAAAACGTATACCTCTCTTTGTGTAGTTGTTCCCTGATCCCTTCTGTGGTAACAGTAGTGAAATTACCCATTATTTGGTACCGGAACAATTCCTGTGTCCTGAAAAAAGCAATGTAGCGGTATGTAAATGAAGGAAGCGATATATGGGGCAATGGTTTGCACTCAAAAACTTCAAAAGATTTGAGGTCTATGTAGAAACACTTCTGATGCCTCAAAATGAACAAGGATGGTTACAAACAAAACATTGTGGGGACATGCTAGTAGACCTAGATCGTAATATCAGACAATGGAGAACAGTGATCCTCGGAGGGAACAAAGGGAATGGGATGTTTGGTGTCATGGGTTTGAGATGGATAAATAGTATTGTCTTGATGCCAGAAAGTAACTATATAATTTGTGATTGTGGTTTATTAAAATGCGTGTTAAGCTAGTTATAATAAATAAAGAATGCAGTAATGCACGCGTGGTTAGAGAAATGTAGTAGCATAAGTGTACTGAAATCCAGTAGTGACATCATTTGATTTATATATTTAATCTCTGCTGCATGGTCGTGATAATTATGCTGAGAGGATCCTCTAATAGAAATAAGACGTATGTAGGGTTTGTTTTGCTTTCTGTAGAGCTCTGTGTTACCATCGTTCTCCGACTCAGGTCCTTCGATAATCAAGCCATGATAATGAAGCAAGGCCCTGGTTATTTCATTGGCAATGAGTTCTCCAGTGAAAACTGAGCATGTGGAGAAAATACAGTGCAATGATTTTGGAAGAATGTCTACTACAATCCCTGTATTAATATGTGTAATGTCATTTGTGGAGCAGAAACCTATCTAGAGAACAGGGGGCATAACGTTTGAGGTACAATTCCAAACACTTACAATGAAGCAGAAAATCTGGGAGGAGGTAGGTCCTCTCGCCTGCCACTTGCTGCCTATCACACGTCTTATGTTACAACATGAGACTCGACTTTTGCATTTTACTGCCTTTGGAAGACCACCTCCCACTGTGCAGTGTGTGTAAGTATCCCTACCACTTTGCATACCTGTATCATGCTTTGCCACAGTTTCCTACATATGCTTTACCTTTGTATTTTCCTTGATACAGTAGTGAGTATGTGGTACTCACTACATAGTCCTAATCTATAGATCAGGCCTTACATTGGTTCTGATTAAGGACCCATTCTGCACTATTTCTTTAAGATTAAGAATAGGGACTTCTAAGTGAGAATTTGCAAGCTTGCACATTCGGCTCGAAATAAATCCTTTACAAAGGCTGTATGGCACAGACGCTGTACATTACAGCGGATATCCGGTTTATTTCGTTGTAATGACTGCAACATTGAGTATCTTTCTGCAGTCCAGTCCCACTCTTGTACACTGCACGATGACCCCTCAATAACAGGAAAGGCATACAAAGCAGCCAGATGTCTCCTTGATTTGAAGCGTACAGTGTGGGAACTGTTGCTTCCTGTTGGTAAAAACAAACAGGGCGCGAAAGAAGCCTTGAAACTGTTGCTTATATGCCCGAGTAGTTTCAGCAAAAATCTACAGATTTAGACACAAAATAACAAAGTTGTTCAACTAAAACAAGAGGCCCAGTAATTCAGGCAGACAGTGGCAACAGAGCTGGAAGTTGGGGGAGTATTTGCATGCAATTTGACACTAGCTCTCTACTTTGGTTGTTACTATAGTAGCAGCAGCAACAACAGAACAGATTTTGAATACAAACTAGATGTTTGGACTGGAACTTTACCAGAGTACAGAAAAAAATATTCACACTGTCCAAGGCTGTCCAGTGAGCGCAATATGTGTACTAAAGCCGGGGAAGTTGATATAAGCTTAGTAATTCGTGGGGAAATAAAGAACCTAATAGAATCAGTATCAAAATAAGTTACGCCGTCCTAGACAGCAAAGAAATCGGAAATACACAAAAAAAATGCCAGAGTAAAAAAAAGCACACACACGTAAAGAGAGCAAAAAGATGGATTGCAAATGTGCAGAACGACTGAAGATCACAAACCCATAACAAAGTCCAGGCACAGAAGTTATGTACACCAACAAACAGCCATCGGGATACATTACCCAGCACTATGTCCACAGACTTTAAACCAAACATTGGTGCCTATGCACAAATATGACCTCATCTGGCATGTAACCAACTTAATCAGATAAACATCACACACACGCTCATGACATTTTGACCAAATACACAGAAGAATAAAAAAGCACATCAGTTTTAATATGCACCTCACATATGGGATAGTACCGAAGGACATAATACTAAACATAGAGTACAACAGATTTATTGTGATCTAAAGACAACGTGCAAAGGTAAAATGCATGCAATAAACTTAGAAAAGGTGCTTCAGTGCCAACCAAACCTACATGCCAATAACCACACCAATAAAAAATCTGCCAGGTGTCACTCAAGTAATCAAGTCTGATACTACTACAGAAGGGCAACAGGACACAGTACGTTGTGCATGAACAAATGGCATAGGAATGGACGCAGACTAGCGTAGGACAGTGGATTATTGTTTGGTGTGCACAAGTGTCCAACTCAAAGGATAAGACCACCACTTGCTAGATGTCACACAAACGAAATAAAATAAACTTGTGCTCAATTCCTGATAATGTGACACAAAGCACTCAGGTGTAAATCAAAGGCAATGTGTAAATTATTTAATCTGAGCATACACAGTCGAAAAAGTCACACAATATGCAACAACCCTACACAACTACTTTTAAAGCAACGAGAACACTTGTATGAGTAAAATAAGACTACAATGACAAAAATCTAGTAAGGGGAATTGGATAAATGAATTTTCAAAGATTTAAGTGAAAATAGTCCAAAACCAGTAGACCGGACCTAGAAACGATTTAAGGCCAATTGTAATGGAGCCCGAGTTGAATACACCAGGTAGATTGGTTCCAGTGAAAGGTTGGAAGTCAAAAAGTTTGAAAAAGTTTATAAGTCCCAATGCAAAATTGGACTTTGTCACTCTTTTGAAGAAAAACATTGACATTTCGTCTAAGCTCCTTCGCAGGAAATTGCGTTGTGACTTTTTGAGAAGAAATATCTACCCGGAGCAGACTGCAGGCGAATTGTAGCCCGTGCCGGGGAGTTTGCAAACTTTCTTCTAGTACCAAAACAACCACAGGGGGACATTTATAAGGTCCCCAGTACCTCAGTAGAGGGCCTTTAAAGACTCCCAGGGTGTGAGGCAGAGGTGAATAGCAAATTCCAGTCCATGTCCTGTTACCACTGGTCAGCACAGCAGTTCCAGAAAAAATGCCTCTTGTAGATTATTGTGACCCTGTAGCCACACAAGAGGTCCGTCAACTGACCTTAGTAATCTGCTTCTTCTTCTTGAGTACAAGAGGAGCAGGTTCAGTCCTTTGGGTCTCCTCTCAGGTCGCAGACAGCAGGTCCAGTCCTCTTCTGATCTTCCGCAGGTCCAGTAAGTGTTCTGAGGAGGGCTCTAGGGGCTGCACATTTATGCCTAGCACCAGCTAGTGGCTGAAGGTGACTCCTTGGCACTCCCTGACCTATGGGTTAAACGTTCCCCAGAGCAATTCTATCCACTTTTTCGGCAGTTTCTGTTTACCCTAGTGCAACCAATACCACAGTGCCCCCTATTTCTAAAATACAAGATGAAGAAAGCCATCTCCCCTTCTGCAAAACATGTGTGCCTATTCCCAGGTGTGGCAATGGTAATGAGCAGCCCATTTCTCTGTGGTCCCTCAAAACCACTTCTGGGGTTAGGTTTCCTCCCACTGGGTGTGGTGCCAGCTTGACTGTGGGGACAAAGTCTGGGACTTTCCAAGTGCCACCTACACTGTGCTTGTGACAGGTCAGGTCCCTTTGAAGTTAATTAAGTTCCTAGGCCCAGGTAAAAGTAATTTTCTAAAAAGTACATTTCAAATATATGTAATAAATATCCAACTTCACGATTTGATTGGAGTTTTATTAAATATAAAAATAAATCTTTGAATTGAGTCTGTAGCTATTATAGGTCAAACATTATACATCAAGTCATGATTTATTGTGTCCATTAATTAAAACTGGTACACTGCAAAAATAACAAACACTACACTCTGTACATCAATTACTTAAAAACCTGGATGCCCTGTGTATAGATGCAGTGTAGTTCACATGTGATCTCAATACAATACAATGCAGAAATGCAGTCAGTTCTTTGGCTCCTCCGCTAAGATAAAAATATACATAACTATATTCCATAAAAGCTTCTCATAAAGCATAAATTGCCAATTAAAACCTATAAAATTGTAAAAGGACTGGCGTCCTATGGTCCGGAGGTATATGCAACCTTCTCTCCCAGTTTAGTGTCGTAAAAATGAGGCCCTAAGGTGCATGCAACCTTATTTTGCAGATTAGCAGTGGAAATAATTTGGTCAACAAACTTGCTGAAGCAAGCCAAGTTCATCAGAGTATTAGTCAGCAACCAGAAGTTTCAAGCATCCTTGCAGGTAGATACTCCAAACTTTAGAAACATTGGCTTCAGTAAAGTGCATCGTGCATGGAGGAAATCTGGGCAGCAGCAGAATAAATGAAGCATAGGCTCGCTCTTGTAGTGGCAAAACCTGCAAGCACAAATCCTGTGTTCCTGTGCCCAGCCTGAGTGAAATTTGGTGATCGGCAATACCATTAATCTTGCACCCAGAATGTTATGTCTAGTCCCCCTGCTAACTGTGGATTTCAGGTTTGGTTGTGTTGCTGTTCCTTCATAAGATTGTGCAATCGGTGTGCAATCTGCATGCTTGAACTGTGTTGATGTGAGCCTTCCAGGAAAGAGACCGGGTCTGGTTTCTTCAGGATGGATCTTATGGCTGAGTATGGGATTGATGGCCATATTCACCTTTAGGTCTTTGGCCCCCTGTTTTAAGTACTGAGACCATGCATTTTCCAACTTGGAAAAAATGTCCTGAAACACTTTTTTCAAGGTGTTGGGTTTAGCTTGCTGTACTGAATAATAATATTAAAGAAAGGACGCTTCATATTCTGTGTCTTGTTTAGTTAAGCTAAACACCAGGCAGAGCAGTGAACGACGGGTGTATTTTTGGGAGATACAACATCCTTTTGTGTTGCACTGTAATCTATCTAGAAGAGAAGCAAGTTCACCCGGGAAAGCGTGATGTCCATACAAGAGTGTTGGTGATAGCTTGGCCCTTGTGACTCTGATTATGGCATCTGCTGATGGTGAAAGAAGCTGAGAGTTTAGTTTGGGTAAGGCAAGTGTGACGCCTGCAGACACCCAAATGTGTATTTCATCTGCAATCTAGACTTTTGCTATTTGCAAGTTACTGTCTGACCAGGGACAATGTCACTTTTGGCCTGGTCACTGGGGGAACATTGCATTTTTAATGTCACACATGTTCCACTCTCAAGTATTATGCACCCTACCTTGTGGGCAGCAAGGTGAGCTGAGTGGTGACTATTTCAAATCAGATTTTCCTACCTATCAAAAATGTTGATTTTGACTGGGTGTGCATCAGTGTCCAAGCTGCTGCTATCAGGCTTCACGTGGTAAGGCCTGAAGCCATGTTTTCACTGCCACTCCAGTGAATGGCACAATATGTCCACAGGTGCCATTTAACTTTCCTTGCCATGGGTGTATTGCTGCGCCATATGCTACGGCCTTATTGGAAAGTTGCATATAGCAATTAGGGGGTGCCTTTGTTTAAAGGAGGAACACGTTCACTCTACTCCTGCTTAGCAGGGTTAACACTGCACACCTAAACCTGTGCAATATTCAATTCTACACTCACAGAAGTCGTGCACTTTGATGTATATCACTCCCCCAGTACCACATGGTGGGTACTGTTGCTATTACCATGTTCTCAAGTCAAACACAACAACGTAACAGGCCCATGTCTTTTAAAAATCTTACTATGCCCTTTCAATTGCTCCTGCAGTAATTCATCTCAATAAAAGGTGCATTTTAGAAATGGAGTTTCTGGTTGGCTAGGGTATGCACCTAAGCTAGGCAGAACTCATCACTCTATTCAGGATAAGGAAGTTACACGCCTAGGATAACCCCTGCTCACCCCCTTAGTAGCTTGGCACGAACAGTCGGGCTTATCTAAGAGGCAATGTGTAAAGCGTTTTTGCAACACACACACCAGTGACACACCACAATAGGCACACCACAAAAATAGACTCCACACAAGTTTATATAAAAATATCACTGTGTTATATATAAGACACATAGACCACAATCAAATAAATCAAAAATCACTTTGCCACCTAGGCAAATGTCATAATATCACATGTAGTGCACTGAAGTCAATACTCCTAACTTGCACGTCATACATCACTTTGTGGTATGTACAGCACATTAGACCACAAATCACATTAACCACTTTCCATTAGGCAATTGTCATAACAGTACATATCATGCATTATTTTGCCAGCTAGGCAGGTTGTGAGAAGTTGGCCTGATATATGCTGTCCACTAGTTATAGTGGGCACCCTGTATCAGTCCAAACAACCACTTATTGGCTATAGGTTAAAGACAACCTTTATTGAAAGCTATCCTAGTGGTAGCTATGGAGAGCAGCCTTCAGGCTAAGTCTTGAAGGAATGTAAGGTAGCTTGTTTTACCAGTCTATAATCTCTTGAGTCACTAAATGAAAGATATCCACACCAGGTATATATATAAAATATATGTATTTATTACTAAACACACCCTCCTAGTCTATTTATGAGAATAGAGGTCAAAACACATAAATTACACTTCAATAATCACAGTAAAATAGCACAAATACACGTCAGACCATAGGGGCGAGCCAAACCATATACTAAAATAGTGGTATAAGAACCATGACTTAACTAGACACAAGGCCTAGAGCCTGTAGAATCGCTGGGACCCCAAGGAACCACCCAAGGTAGTGACACAGGGGATCCACTGGGGCCGTGTGCAGTGTGTGAACACAGCCGCGAGTTCCCGTTAGCTTCTATGGGGAAAGTCACGGTTAGATTTTTAAAGATTAGGGACACTTAGAAATGAGTTAGGACCAAACCCTTTTGGACTTAGGAAGTTCCAGGGCTAGCACCCACGGGAGCACCAGAGAACTCGTGTTACCTCACCCAGGGAAGCCGGGTGCATAGGTGTCTTTTGGTGGCGGGTCTTGTCGTCGATTTCAATGGGATCTGGCGAAGAAGTGCTGCTGCCGTGAAGATGCGAAGTGTCCGAAGAGATCCAAGCTTGGATCAAAGATGGGAAGAACCTGAAAGCAGAGGGGACAGAGTCTGGGTCACTTGCCAGTGACCAGGAAGGCGATGAGCAGATGCCCACCGATGTCGGGTGATTTCAGGTGAAGGAGGTGAAGCTTGACTCTTCAGCCACGAGGACCAGGAGGCATCCAGGACAACCAGGAGCTGGATTCAAGCTGTCCCATGAAGGATGTCGAGTGCTGCAGCATCAGTGCCCGGATTGGACACAACAAGCCTTGTCAACAGCAACCTACACAGAAACGAGAAAGATGCTTCGGTGCAGACCAGCAAGGTCTGTGGGACTCACCACTTGGTAGGGAGTCAGGGCACATTTGGAGCAACCAGGGAAGCCCAAGGAAATACAAAGTTACCCTTTCAGGGACCCACCAGTTAACGAACCAGGGACCGCGACGGGACCTCGAGACGAAACACAAATGGCGGCCCACGGGTCACTTGGAATGACCAGGCCGACAATCTTTTGTGGATTCAGTGCTTGAGGTGGGGGCTACAAGTCAGCTCAAGCACGACTTCAAGAGACGTTGGGAAGTCAATGCACTTGCAGAAATGCAAGGTGACCAGGAGTTCTGGTTCCACGCTACTCACGAGAGCTGCGGGTCTCAGCTTTGCTGGGGACTCGGTCGGCCTCTGAGATGTCTGGAAATTCTCTTCCTGGGCTGCAAATACTTCGGAGTCCGGCGGGAGCTTCGATGATGCAGACCGGCAAATTGCTTCGTTGGTGCCAGCCAAGCAGGGGAGTCACTCCTTGACCCCAAGGGAGATTTCTTCAGTCCTCTGATCTTGAGCAGAGCGTCAAAGGTCCAGGATTCAGCTTCAGAGTTTCGTCCAGGGTAATCTAAAGTCCTAAGGACAGGGGTCCCATACTTATACTAAGGTAGGGGGTTAGACATACTCTGGGGACCCACCTATGGGAGGGTTTGGAAAGAGAGATGGCTACACCCATTTCCTTTGTCCAGTTTCATGTACTTTGACAAAGCCAATCTTGCTCGGTTACTATTTTTCAGGAACTTCTGCGTCTGTACTGAAAAAATGTTTGTAGTTGATGTTCTGACTTGCTCTGGGTAGTTGCAATGTTATGATTAGTCACGAGATCATGTGTTAGGGTGTTTTGGATATCGTTAAATGAAAATATATATGTGATTAAGCAATGATAATAATAGTGAAATTCTTTTAATGAATATTCATAAAATTCAAAAAAATATAAATAAAAACTGTTAATAAATACATGTTTCTTTTTGTTTAATTTTACCTTTTTGATGATGGCAGGTGAGAACTCTTTGTAGTCTCAAATAAAATTATATAGGTCCTGAAAGAGCTTTTCCCTTACTGTCTAGTTCTTCCCCCTTTCTCTTGGACCTCAAAGTATGTGCTAAGGGGGGCCTTGTGCTTAGATTTGTTTCTTCTGGCTGATACAGACCAGGGCAGATGGGCTCCGCCTAGGGGGAGGTCTCTGCCTTGCGGCCGGCGCTTCTGTGGCGGCTCCTGCTTTGGTTGCTTAGCAACCAGGACTCTGGACGGTCGCCCCCTGCAACTCCTCAGACCGTTCAGCAGATAGGGAAAAAAACCTAAACGCTCTTTGCACGCGTTTCCATTTTTATGGCCAGAATCAAGGAAGAGGGGAGTGCCTTTCGGGCAACACCCAGTGCTCCCCATGCACTTGCCAAATCCACATGCTCGTGCCCACTACAAAAACACTCAACACGCACTTGGCTTTGAAAATAAAGGATGAAGGACACAGAGTCCACCCTTCAACTTTAGGCTGAGAACAAAAGCGCTCACATGTGCTTTTAGAGGAAGAAAACCATAAAGCGCGCTTCCAGGCTTTCTTCATCCTAAAAAAGTTAAGAACAGTTCAGTCCTTTCCCTGCTCCAGGCAGGAGCAGACTCTGCAGGCCGTCCTACCCCACACACATCAGGAGAGGCACTCCTCACGCAGCTTATCCAGCTCTACTCCCGGGCAGATCCTTTTTAGATATAGCACAGATCTTTCCTGAAGTCTTTTGTATCCCTGAGACTTCCAACAGGAGGCCAGCACTCACAGGCCCTTGGAGATTTTCTTCCCAAACAAAATACCACAGGAGGGCAAAAAGAGTCAGTCCTCTTCCTCTGCCACAGACAATAGCAGCACCTACTGGCCAACCCACCCCTCGCTCAGAAAAGGCAGCGCTCCTCACATAGTCCTTCCCCTCTTCTTCTTGGAAGGTCCTCTTATTCCTTGAAGTAATCTGAAATTCTGGGGTTTTAAGTGCAATACTTAGACCCCATGTCGTTTATTGTTCTCTTTGCTGTATCAGTCTTTGAACCCAGTCTAAATCAGTCCTGTCCTCCCTGGTGCAGCGCGATTGCAGGGGGAAGAGACAGCATTGTGAAAAAGGAGACACAGCCTATTCAGGTGCAACCGAAACTCCACCCACCACTCTAAATGCAGACGAGGTCTATTCAGCCCAGCGATGAGTCACCCAGGAAAGGCAGGGCACACCTCAACCCCCCTAGTGACTGTCTAGAGTGAATGCACATACCTAGCTCCTGTCACTCAAACACCAGACACTTAATACACAATCAGCCAGAGGCATACAGAATGGTGAAGTAAGAAAAAGCCCACTTTCTAAAAGTAACACAATAAGGGATCTAGCTACCTTTTTTATATGCTGCTATCTACTTTTACAGACAAAGGGCCAATGCCCAATTTCATTGGACCTGGTTATTTATCTAACCTTTACTTTGTTCATGTCATGAATTATTTTTCATAATTTAATGAAAAAGCCTGAAACAGAAGATACACTGCTAATTTCAAACAAGTAAACATGACAAATACTGTGCTCTACATTAAACACATAAACAATGTAACATTAATACAAAGAATGATACACCAGTCACGTTTTGAACATATGGCAAGTCCTTTCTGATTAATTCATTTAGTCCTAAAGGGGAATTCCAAACATTGGGAACAAGTGTTATGACAGCTGGGGTGGAGTCAGCGCTACATCTCCTTCAAAGCTGTTTACATTCATAAATTTACAGTTCCTCAACGATAAAAAAGATTGCAGACACGTTTCGAGCCCCAGTGATAATTGTGGAGCTCTCTTCAGGGCTTCTGACTTGGTGTAATCTAAAAAAGAATACAAATGATTGATACTATGGGCATACTCAACATTCTTCCTCCATTCAATTGCTTCAGACATAATACATACTATGCTTTACCTCGTAAGTGCGAAACTTTTAACTTAATACAGGTTCTTAATCTCAAATATTTCTGAGCAGTGGCAAGGGAATTACCTATTCTTTTTTGGGAAATGCTGTGGGCAGGTAAAACATAATCGAACATGAGCAAGTGCTGTAGGCGGAGGACTTCATAGTGAGCGATATTTTTATTTTCGGTCATTAAGATCATGTAGCTGATTGAGTTCCTTTATTCAAGCACACGTTGCTAGTTTATGAGGCCCCTTGCTACGGAATACAGGTTCAGGCTGAAAACGATAACCATTCAAAATGAGCACAAAGTGTGTTTTCATAGTGCCGCGCCGCTGCTTTGCTCTTTAAGATACACAAACTGATTTGATTGTACCTGTTTGTATTTCTTTTTTCCAAACAGTCTGATCATTAAAGTCCTTCCCCGTCATGGCCTGTTTTATACCTGTAATGAGACCAGGCATTTGGTTTAGTCATCACGCGTTTTCACTGTTTGGTTAACGCTACAATGTTCATCAGCTTAATATTCTTACTTAGTCACAACGGTGCGCTTGAAGCAACATCGATCTTCCTTTTCTTTGTTCGAATTCCTTTAGCGTTTAGGAACCGCAAGGGACACAGTCACGGGCTATATTTTGCCTATAATGGACCCACGCATTTAGTATAGTCATCGCGTATTAGCTGTTTTTAAGCTGCACAGTTCATCAATTAAACAACATGTTCTTACTTTATCGCAACAATGGGTCTTCCTTTGTCTCTGTTCGAATTCGTCAAGGTTTTCGCGCCGCCACAGACACGTAGACTACGTTTCACTTGATTTAACACTTCCACCCAGAGGCTGAGTGAAGGGTGGCTTATGGGTAATGTAGTAATGTAATTATTAGCGGTCCTGTGGCTCACTCTCGCAAGTGTTTAGTATGTAGCTTTGCATTAAAAAAAGTTATTTGGTAATATCTGGTTGTTACTTCGAATTAAGCAAGATAACCTGACACCAGTTCATTGCTTCTTGGGAGTTGTAGTAATTACTCCTGATGATGTCATGTTCTGGAAAGTTCAGACATTTCATTCAAGCTTGTGACAATACTGTTAAATATTAGGATGATATATGCCTCCTTCTGTAGTAGGGCTACTTCAGAATCTCCTCCTCGTGTGTGTGACTTAATCCCTGACAAGACAGTCCATTTCAGATCTTTTTCACTGTGTTTATATTCAAAGAAATGCGCTACCATTGGTGCTGTTAACACTTTCTTTTTGATTCTCGAACGGTGCTGCACAACTCGTTGGTTTATTTGCTGATTTGTTTTGCCAATATAAATTTTGGAGCAAGGACATATAACTGCGTAAACAACGTCCTTTGTTTTACAATTAGAGAATTCTCGGAAAGCTGGAGGAGGAGTGCTGCCCCTGTGCTGTGTGCTGTTGGGGTTGGCCTGCAGTGGTTGCTTCTGTCTTGGGCAGGGAAAGGACAGGAATGTACTTTTCATCCTCCTGCTGTTAGAGTTTTCTCCAAGGCTTGAAGTGGAGCTTGCCTCCTGTTGGAAGTCTCAGGAATAGAAAAGACTTCAAAGATCACTTCTGGAAACCAAGAGGAGCCTTTGCCAAGGAAAAGAGCTGGAGAAACTGAGGAGGAATACTGTCCCTGTGCTATTTGCTGTCTGGGTTTGGCCTACAGTGACTACTTTCTGCCACGGAAATGAGAAGGACTTTGCTGTGTGCTGTGTCCCCTGCTTGAGGAAGATCTCCAACGGTTTGAAATTTAGCTTGCCTCCTGTTCTGAAGTCTCAGGGACCCAAAGACTTTACCCCCAGTCCCCCCTGAACTCCTTTACTGGGAGTTCTGACCTGCTGAGAGGTGCCTGCCAGTGTTCTAAACCTCTGGAGGTTGTTTTGGAACTGGAAACTGCAAGAACTGTGAAAATCGACGCATTGCCTGTTTCTGATGCATCGCAGCGCTGCAATAGGAATTTTTCGAGGCATCGCTGCCGCCGAAGAATTGATGCAGCATCTGCTCCCGGCTGAAGTGTATACCATACGCCAAATTCCATGCACTGATCTCCAACGTCCGAGATCACTGCACCGATTCTGACACTGGCCCTGTTATGGAAGAACCGACATATTGAGAGATCGCGGCTGAAATCATCGCAGCGCATCCCGGGTCGTCACGCATCGCATCGTACCGGATCGTCACATATTGCATCGTAGCGTCAAGACTTGCATCACTGGGGGAAGCAGTAAGAAACAGACGCGTCACCTCCCCACGCAGTAAGAAACCGACCCATCACCTCTCTGGTAAGGCACCGATGCATCACCTCCCCTGCGCAGCAGTAAGGAACCGACGCATCACCTCCCCTGGAGCAAGGAACAAGGCATCACCTTCCCTGAGTGTAAGGAACTGTTGCATCACCTTCCCTGAGATTCTTTTTGCTTGCATTTTTTGACGCATCCAAGGTACTGTGTGTAAAAGTGTTGTAACCTTTTTCCTCTTTTCTTCACGTGTGGCACATCACTTTCACAAGGCTGCGCAACCATATATTCAGATGTCCCTTCATCAATAGTCCTGAAGAGACCCCACATTGTTTTGAGGGTCGAAACGCCGTCGACATACAGAAGAAGCGAACAATTTCCCCAGCACATATCACTGTATATAGCTGCTGTTCACATTGAATTATGATGATAATGGTCGACTTGTACAAACTGTGGAAACCAGTTATATACACCTCTGTGTCATCACGCAAACATCTAAACGTGAAGGGGAGTAACCAAACTTCATGAAGGAACGAGTTTCCTAATGGTTCATAGCGTCCTAGGGGAAAATGTTTCATGCATAATGTAAAATTATATAAGGAGATCGGCAGTGTTATAACCCCATGAACGAGTCAAACTACAGCGTTGTTTCCGCTAATGAGAATAGTAAAGGGTCCACTTTTTCTATTTGTAAAAGGGTATAAGTGGCATCTTTCATGGACATAGACTGTTGTCTTTCTGTCAAATTAAAAGGCAAAAATAAAGAGGACGCGTTTACATAGTCCCATGGCATGCGACCCATTTTAAGCATCTGCAAGGTCCATGCTAACTGCATATTAGAGCGCAATTGGCTCTGACCATGATATAGCAAAGCTACATCACCCTGTACAAAATCAACAACAGAAGAAACAATATTGTCCAATGTGTATATCCTGGAAGAAAGGGTATTAATACTGTTATCTACCACAGCAAGAACTTTTTCAAGATTAGCTTGGTCTATAGCCCTTAAAAATGAAGCGGCTTCAATTTGAGACATTTTCCAAATTTCATTGTAAACTGCATATATCCATCGTTTAGGCCTTGGGCCAATCGGGCCTTTTATGAAATCTGATAAATCCACATCATTCGATAACATTGACAAATGCAGTTTAACAGAAGCTAAGGTAGAGTGTAGTAACCATGTTTGTTATAATTTACCAACAGAATATGTTGTAACTGAATGTCTTGTTGAAAAACGTGGATCAGACCTATCCTGTATGTAACCTGGAGCCCTGTTATGGAAACGCATTTTGCATGCATCTGGACTGGTCTGCCAAACCAACCACCCCATAGAGTCAAGATTCGAGATATTAAATGTTGCATTTGTAAATAAAGACTGCAACTACTCAAATGTGTAATTGGTAGTAACATTCCAGTCTCGATATTCGGCAAGGGAAGGAAAAGCAGGAGTCATCAGTTGTTTAGCCGTAGCTAAACCCAGACAAGTAGTCTGATAGATAGAATCGTTTAAAAACAGTATTTGTGTTGGTATAAGACATGCACAATACAAAGCTTCTGTGCCCTGCACCTGCCAGGATTTGGAACCCCAAACTGATTTCAAATCAATTTTATTTTTCCAATGTTCATAGCCACCCATCGCCAATTTAAGGATGAAGGAATCAGAGTATAACAATTTAGTGTGGGGTAAGCATAACTTTTGTACTTGATTCAGAATTCAAGTTAAAATAGTAAGATCCAGGCTTTTAAATCGGAAAACAAAGATTGCACTGCCCGCACATCCCAGTCATCCGAACGTATGTTATATTTAAGCACATCACCCATTGAGACACGAAGTACATTTGGAACATTAACAATCTCTGTCAGGCCATGAATTTGAAACGGGACTGTATCCCAAACTATGTCATCCGTAACTGGCCAGGCCGTAATATTGACGAATGTCAGGTCCTTCTTCATAATGTGCGATGAAGAATGCGGGGCCATAGTTCCATCTTCCAGTTCTACAGCAGAGTGTTCTTTGAGGTAGTGTCCATTGATCAAAAGAAAAAATACTGTCACAAATCCAATGGACATACATAGAAAAATAAGGATAAGCACCAGCCAAATATATATCCATGGGGGAACCAAATAAGTGCATTTAAACCAGGAAAGAAAAATTGCAAATTTTGTTGGGGTCAAAGTCGATGTTGAATGAGAGTCAAATGAAAAACGCGACTCGTTCCTGGCTGTAGCATTTAATCCAGGCAAAGATTCACTTATAGGGTAAGTATATTCTGGCTCTTCATTGGCAGCTGTGGACTGTTGGACCAGCAAAGGATTAGCAACAGAGTCCATCTCAATGGCAGTGTCAGGATTTCCTGGAATAGAGGCATACGATGAAGCCGGTAGCAAACTATTCAGAATCGGCCAGATATTGTAGCTTGACATTGTCAATTGAGACGTATCTGTTGTCCTTGCGACCTGGACGTGGTGGTAAAATTACTGTACGAGTTCCCTGCATGCCCAGCACTGGAACCGGAGCTCGATATGATGGACCAAATTCTTTTTTGTTCTCCACCTTCTCTTGGACCAGTTCTCCAACTTTAGGCAGCCAGCCGATCACTGAAATCTGCAGTGCACCATCAGCAGTGGCAGGTAAATGTTCTTTTGCAAGACTGTCTCTTGTGCCTTGTAGGTTCTGTAATACAGCACAATGTTCATCTACGTCAAAAGGGATGGCTGCAGCCGCCAAGTCTAGACCATCAAGGTCTGGCACAAACATTTTCATGAAAACAGAAGAGGTATGCAGTTCCTAGGGGTATCGCAGGGTTTGGTAGGATAACAAAGAGGTTCCAAGGTGAAGGTGTTAAAGTACGCAGGAGAGAAGATCACTCCTTATGAAAAAGAAGACCCTCACACACCCAACAAGCGGGTGTCTTGCTTCATCACCGGGTCTTGCTCCTTATCGGGCCGGCGGTGCAATGCCCGATCAGGCACCCAAATGGGGCCTTCCTAACGGAGATCTTTTCTTCCAATGCCGATGGGTGAGGTGAGTAAGGGGTTCCTTCTACTAACTAGTGTAGGTGCATGTGAGATGTGAAACGAGTGAACTAAAACAGGTGTTTTAGTTCACTCGTTTCACATCTCACATGCACCTACACTAGTTAGTAGAAGGAACCCCTTACTCACCTCACCCATCGGCATTGGAAGAAAAGATCTCCGTTAGGAAGGCCCCATTTGGGTGCCTGATCGGGCATTGCACCGCCGGCCCGATAAGGAGCAAGACTCGGTGATGAAGCAAGACACCCGCTTGTTGGGTGTGTGAGGGTCTTCTTTTCCATAAGGAGTGATCTTCTCTCCTGCGTACTTTAACACCTTCACCTTGGCACCTCTTTGTTATCCTACCAAACCCTGCGATACCCCATGGAACTGCATACCTCTTCTGTTTTCATTGCTTGATGGGCACGTATGCTGGACCTGTATGAATAATAAGTATTATTATTTATAAAGCCCTCTATCCCTTCGTTTGTTTGAGAGACAAACATTTTCATGCCAAAGAGCAATTCGTAAGGGGTCCGCCCACCCAGAGGTCTTCTAGGGTGATTATTAAGTGCACGTTGTACGCTATACAAATGGGAGAGCCAGTTCCTGCCAGTCCCTAGGACTCTAGCCGTTAAGGATTGCTTTAAGTCACGGTTAATTCACTCCACAACAGAATTGCCCTCAGGCCGGTATGGAGACAAAAATTTGACCTGCACCCCCAAAGACCACATGGATTCTTTGTACGCCTTAGAGGCGAACGCCGGACCCTGGTCCGAATGTAAGGTGCCCACTGCAAAAATTCCCACAAAGACACGCAAATCCCTGACTACAGTTCGAGCATCAGCGCTGCTTTGTGGCCAAACTCATAGAAACTGTGTGCACGAATCAACTGCAACTAAGATGTATTTATAGGCAGTATCAGAAGAAAATGGACCGCAGAGATCCAAATAAACTCAAGCAAATGGTCTATTGGATATGCATAATGGTGTTTGCGGTGGACGAGTCACAGTAGATGGCTTGATTTGCTGACAAATGTCACAAGAAAGCACATAGTATGTGTTTGTTTATATAAGCCACGCAACCAGTAACGTTGTTGCAAGATACTGACTGTAGCACACACACACCAGCATGCGCTGAGGCCATGCCCTCGTATGCTGCTATTATCAGTGTAATCCTGCGGTCCGCGTTGGGAATCAACCTCTCACCAACGTTATTAATTGTCACATAGGGAACGTTATCAGGGTTTAAATGATAAGAGTGTTTGGAAGGGAATCCTTTTGGATAATTACCTCCCTTCTTAGTAGCAGCTAAAGCTGCCAAGATGTCATCATCAATCTTACTCATGGATCTTGTAATTGCTGCTACTAAGCACGTGTCCACTGCTGACTTAGCTGCTTCATCAGCCAAGCTGTTACCAACCGCGTGTACTCCTACACGTTGGTGGCCAAGAGTATGAATTACTTGTGTGAGCGGGAGGCATTCTTTCAGCTCTGCCACTCGAACCCATAGCATTTTATGCTTAATTGTCTTGCCTTTGGAACCACGATAGTCATTTTGAGATCAAAAAAATAAATTGTCATTAAAAGATTGGACACAGTAAAAGGATTAGCTTACAATCAAAGTAGTCACATTAGGATCTGCAAACTCCAGTGCGAGCACCAAAGCATGCAGCTCGGCCAATTAGGCAGTACAGTCGCCGAGGGCCAATGTGTGAACCACACTGGACTGAAACTCGCGTTCACTATGGAACCAGCCACAATCGCTCAGGCTGCAGAATAGGAATGCTTAGATCCAATCACCGGTTGTGCCGAACCGTCAGTGTAAATGATACAATGGTATTCCTCGAGCGGGCGCATAGACAGAGGAGCTAGATTAACAAATTCATATTGCAGTGACTCCTGAGTCTGTAACGAGGAATCATAGATGAATGTGACATCCGGGGATGTCAACGATGTAGCCCATTGTATCCACCGTGGATGTAAAGCTTTGGAATTAGGAACACTCGTCTTTGTCACTACTTCCAGAGCAGGATATGGTGTTATCACCAACATGCGTTTTCCTTGTGCCAGGGCGCGTTCTTTCAGAATCACCATCTGGACTGCCGTCAAGACTTTTTCGACTGAGGAAAGCCTCAGTTCTGCTGAAGTGTACAAGTGTGACTTATAAGCAATAGGAACTGTGTCTCCTTCATTAAACGTGAGGTATGTGAAACCCACCACTCCTGGGATGATTCTTACCACCAGGTTAGTATGGTTGTCACGAGATAACAATAGTTTAGAGTCAAGTAAATCAGACTGCAAAGACTGCAGTATATTTGTATGTTCCGGAAGTCAGTATGCTTTTGCAAATATTGGTTGTATCAAAGCATAGAGAGGCTTGATACGCTGGGCATACTCTGATACGTAAGTACAACCAAAGTTCAACAAACCCAGAAAAGATTGTCATTTTTTCAGGGTTGTAGGAGGACGCAAATGTGCGCACTTCTCCAGGAAATGCGGTGCCAATCCGTGTCCCTCATTATTGAGCTTGTAGCCCAAGAACAACACTGCGAATTCAGCAATGTGTGATTTAGCAAAATTAAATTTGTATCCGTAGTCCGCAAACTCCACTATGATGTGGTCCACGCGACAAAGATGCGGATATAACTCGTCGTCTGTGAGATAAATGTCATCTATATACGAATACGCATCAGGGTCGATTGTGTCTAACAATGAGACTAAACGTGCAGCGAAAACATCAAGGCTGTTTTTATAGCCCATCGCAAACCTTTTAAATTGTTTTTGTTTGCCGCAGTGTGTAAAAGCTGTCCACTGACTTGACAAGCGAGGACAGATTGTGGCTGAAAAATCCATTGGATATATCTAGGGTCGTCTTATATTTTTTCCGATCTAGACTGTCCACTAGGGTTGTACTATGGGTATTCTGTACCGCATTCATCCGACAATGAGAGTTTAAATCTAGCTTGGTTACGGTAAAAAGAGGGTTATTCATCGGTGAAACACATGTCTCAATTACCCCATGATACTCCAATTGGTCTAGTATTTCCGCTACAAGAGCCTTTGCCTCCCTACAGATGGGATATTGGGGTTGTGCCTGTGGCATGGACCGCAATGGAATCTCGTGATGGGGAGATGTTTTATCCCAATCCACCTGAGCACGGTATAAAGCCGGTGCAAGCACTGAAGCCCACTGTTCTGCAAAATGTTGCGTATGCTCTTTCGAAACACTGTGTGAAAAACTAGGGAGGATTACCTCCTCCCCTCTTGGAGCTGCTAGAACAAAAGGTGGGGGCCAGTCTTCCCTCCGCTAACAGGATGTCATACGAAGAAGTCAGATTTTCCACACAAAAAAACTTTGATAATGCGTTTTATGTCACCTTCTATGAGAATACTAATTTCATATAGTCTGTCAGGGGGAGTCACTCGGGTGTCAGCAGTTTCAACTGTGATGAAAGTATCAGTTGCTGTCACCTCCAGAAATGGACGCAGTGCTTGCCGCACTACTGTAACCTCCGCTGCACTGTCTAGCAGCATTACTGCCCATGTTAGATTCCGGAGCTGGGTCCTCACCGTCCGTGGCATACCTCGCAGTAAAAGCGGACACTTTCTTCTTCTGGAACGGAGGGTGCTGACGAGGAAGGTCCTCTTGTTTACCCTTTTCGTCACTTGTCCGTGGCTGCTCACATCCCTGCGGGGCACCTCGACCTCTTCCGCGATCCTGGCGATCACCTCCGCCTGATGCTTCCTGTGAAGAACGAGGAGAATACGTATCAGGAACCTGAAATCGATCAGGAAATTTACTTCTTGCGCGGTCACGCAGTTCATAAGTGCGTTCTGGGATCGAAAGTGTAGGGGACAATGCCCGTCCCCCTTGCTTTTGTTGTGTTTTCCCCTGTTTATTATTCTTCCAATTCTTTTTATCAGTTTGAGACGTCCGTTGAGCCTGCGGTTGTGCAGGTACTTTAGCAAAAGGCTTAATACCCAAACTATTACCCCCAACTGTTTAAGCCTGGGCTATAATCTTAGGTAATTCGCGGGGCTTGTCTACATCTGGGACAAGCGCCAAAGCATTAGACACCTGAAAGTTGACTGCATCACCCTTAACATTAGCAAGGATTAGATCAGCAACCACGTCATACGCTCTAACTAACCTCATCCCGAATTCAACTGCTGCCTCTGGTCCGTGCTCATCTTGAACACGCTTAATCACAGAGGGGAGTACTGTCATGGATGGTGTGCCAAAACACTTTGCATAAACTGCCGCAAATATTTTACCCCAACTCTCACAATCAGTGACTTCGGGTACTAAGTCTTTCTGCAGACTAATTATCAAAATTCAGTGCTTCTCCATCGGCGTGGCATGTGGAAACACCGCTTCCAGCTGGTCAAATTTCTCAGCAAGCCAATAAGGCAAATCTTCCTTATTTGGGGGAGGCTTGCCCATAACTGAATTAACCATTACGGGGCTAATAGTAACACCGCCAGTACCAGCTGGTTGCTGTGCAACTCCAGGTGCTCCCACCTGGACGTTGTGGTTTACATATTGAACCATTGCTCTATACACACGGATTAGTGTAGAGTGCATGAGACAGAGAGCCGCCACATCGCACGTCAAATATCGTGGATGCGGCGCATAACCTGCCAACACAGGCCAAGTGGCCCCATCAATTGCTAAGGGGCCTAACATGACAGGTGACAGGAGTACGGGAAGGGCAGCATCAAACCAAATGCAATGATGCCATGCCGTCAACGGAACTTCCAGAGTTCTATATGGCCGATACACAGCAGGAAGGGCGGTATGGCTGTATTTATGCCACAAATTATCCACCCCTTCAACTGCCGGAAACGTCACCCAGGAATAAAACACCTCATAAGTGTATACTGGGTCGGATTGGACCACAAAGATCAGATTGACACCAACATCCGGCACACCACTTTCTTGCAAATGATGCCGGACTGCCACGCGGCTATGCGCCACGATGTCAACCTCATCCATATAGAAACTTGAAAAGAGAACACTAAGGAAAAAAGCGGCAGGACAATGTTGGGTCGTAATCCAAAATAAGAACGATACCTTTTTGTAAATCTCAAGCTTGAATCACCTATGACAGCAACAATATAGGTAGGTGAACCATCACCAATGTTTTCTGGAAACAGAGGCGAGGGGATTGTGAACAAGTACTGAGAACTACTAAAATGCCTCGTAAATAAGTACCAAACCAAACGTTAGGTGCGCCATGTTGCAGGGATTTTGCACATACACAGAACTATGCACAGGAACCCAGGACTTCGTTGTATTGTGGTGTACCAAAAACACACCTCAGTGCCGAGAACCCCTATACGGCTAGCTATAGCATCCCATTCATTCTCCGTACTACAGCAGAGCTCCCAATGATTGGATATCCTAGAACATGTGACTCAGGGCCTCTCAGAATTTGTGGGAACAAGACACTCTTTCGCTTAGATATGCATACCTGTTCACAATGTTAGTAACCAGAGACACTGTATAGTTTAAAATGTTTATTTCAACTAACATACCCTTTTGCAAGGTCCTTCGGGGCCCCTTCAGAGAGTACAGATTGTGCTTGTAGGGATACTGGCTCTTCCACTCCTGCTGAAGTCAGTATCTCTACCAGCACCCTCTCTTCAATTGGATGTAGTTGGGACTGCAGCCATCTGTGGGGTGAGGGGGGGTCACTGATACCCCCCCACCCACAGTTTCCAGACATAAAGGGCATTATCTAGGGATGCATTAACCACTTTGTAGCTGGTGCACACTTAGTACATTTCCCGAGGAGATTTTTGCCCCTGTGACTGCATCGGTAATAATGCATAGGTAAAGCTGTTGCCTCATTTATAAAGGGATATATATAACCTTTAGGCAAATTGAGAATTGCAACGTACACATTGCGAAGGCACAACATGAACACAATTCTCATTCTAGAAGAAGGTCCACAAGCGTTTGCAACCATTTTCTGTTAAAAGGAGGTGCCAGAATGGGACAGGAAGTGGTTATCAACTTTCTCAATATGACCCTGGAAGCACGTGTGCAGATCAGTTGCCAGCATGTTCTGTAAACAGTAACAGCAATATCTATGCGGCTACATTATTACCTTCATGGGCACCTACTATTCATTATTGGCATGACCAATATGAGAATATTATATCAAAGGCCAGATATACAAAATTACTTTGCGCCTACAAACCAGCAATGAGCACAGTGTCTGTGTTGCCAACGCAAAGTTCCCATTCACAATACAAAAAATGGGCACTGTAATTTGCAATTAACATTGCAAAATATGATGGCTACATTGCAATTTGAAAGAGTGGGAAGGCAAAAAAATGCAATTTTCCTTTTTGAAACTCACAAAGAAAAGCATATATGCTTTGGTGACTGCTCATTTGGTCACAAAGCATTAATTCATTAAATCCTATGTTTTCTTAAATGATGATTTCCAGGAAGTAACATATCTGCAATCAATTATGCCGACTCCTAATAATAACACTGAGTTACAGGATCCTCCTTGGCACTGTACAAAAATACTTGTGATCCACTCAGAAGTGGCATAATGGCCCCATGTGTCAGGCCGTGACGTAACGAGCCGCGCCTACCTCCGACAACTCGTAGGAACTACCTTTCCCGGCTGCCTTTTCGGAAGGGGAGGAGCCACGAGTATAAACTCGCGTACGACGCCGGGAACGTCGTACATGATACTGACCAGATTGATACTGACCAGATTGATACTGACCAGATTGCCAAACGGACGCTTGGCAAGGAGAATTCCGCGTTCTCGAGGAGAGCGCAACGAGCGAGAACCTTTGCCGGACCTGGGCTCGTTTCTGAGCCACCGTCTTGCTCCGTCGCTCGGCTGAGCGGGAGTTGGATTCTTGGGACCTTTGCACAGGAACCCAGGACTTTGTTGTATTGTGGTGTACCAAAAACACACCTCAGTGCCGAGAACCCCTATACGGCTAGCTATAGCATCCCATTCATTCTCCGTACTACAGCAGAGCTCCCAATGATTGGATATCCTAGAACATGTGACTCAGGGCCTCTCAGAATTTGTGGGAACAAGACACTCTTTCGCTTAGATATGCATACCTGTTCACAATGTTAGTAACCAGAGACACTGTATAGTTTAAAATGTTTATTTCAACTAACATACCCTTTTGCAAGGTCCTTCGGGGCCCCTTCAGAGAGTATAGATTGTGCTTGTAGGGATACTGGCTCTTCCACTCCTGCTGAAGTCAGTATCTCTACCAGCACCCTCTCTTCAATTGGATGTAGTTGGGACTGCAGCCATCTGTGGGGTGAGGGGGGGTCACTGATACCCCCCCACCCACAGTTTCCAGACATAAAGGGCATTATCTAGGGATGCATTAACCACTTTGTAGCTGGTGCACACTTAGTACATTTCCCGAGGAGATTTTTGCCCCTGTGACTGCATCGGTAATAATGCATAGGTAAAGCTGTTGCCTCATTTATAAAGGGATATATATAACCTTTAGGCAAATTGAGAATTGCAACGTACACATTGCGAAGGCACAACATGAACACAATTCTCATTCTAGAAGAAGGTCCACAAGCGTTTGCAACCATTTTCTGTTAAAAGGAGGTGCCAGAATGGGACAGGAAGTGGTTATCAACTTTCTCAATATGACCCTGGAAGCACGTGTGCAGATCAGTTGCCAGCATGTTCTGTAAACAGTAACAGCAATATCTATGCGGCTACATTATTACCTTCATGGGCACCTACTATTCATTATTGGCATGACCAATATGAGAATATTATATCAAAGGCCAGATATACAAAATTACTTTGCGCCTACAAACCAGCAATGAGCACAGTGTCTGTGTTGCCAACGCAAAGTTCCCATTCACAATACAAAAAATGGGCACTGTAATTTGCAATTAACATTGCAAAATATGATGGCTACATTGCAATTTGAAAGAGTGGGAAGGCAAAAAAATGCAATTTTCCTTTTTGAAACTCACAAAGAAAAGCATATATGCTTTGGTGACTGCTCATTTGGTCACAAAGCATTAATTCATTAAATCCTATGTTTTCTTAAATGATGATTTCCAGGAAGTAACATATCTGCAATCAATTATGCCGACTCCTAATAATAACACTGAGTTACAGGATCCTCCTTGCCACTGTACAAAAATACTTGTGATCCACTCAGAAGTGGCATAATGGCCCCATGTGTCAGGCCGTGACGTAACGAGCCGCGCCTACCTCCGAAAACTCGTAGGAACTACCTTTCCCGGCTGCCTTTTCGGAAGGGGAGGAGCCACGAGTATAAACTTGCGTACGACGCCGGGAGCGTCGTACATGATACTGACCAGATTGATACTGACCAGATTGATACTGACCAGATTGATACTGACCAGATTGCCAAACGGACGCTTGGCAAGGAGAATTCCGCGTTCTCGAGGAGAGCGCAACGAGCGAGAACCTTTGCCGGACCTGGGCTCGTTTCTGAGCCACCGTCTTGCTCCGTCGCTCGGCTGAGCGGGAGTTGGATTCTTGGGACCTTTTGTTGGATTCTTGGGACCTTTTGCCGTAGTAGCGGAACTGCCGCGGACCTCCCTCGGAAGCGAGAGCACTCGTAGCGTCGTGCCAGAATCCCACAGGCTTCACACGGGGGACACCGTTCCTGGGCAGGGATTTTCCTGGAAGGACTCTGAGAGCCCTGGGCCTGCCGACAACCTGAGGGGTAAGCCTCTTGACTCCCGGTTCGGAGGTTGAGAGAAGTTGTTCCCACTTTCCAGATACCTTAGCCACCGCTTCCGGTGAGGAAGCGAGGAGGCTCGTTTCTTTCCTTTTCACTAGCTCTGGGACAGGCTGTGAAGCCTTTCGACGCCTTTCGACGTCTGCCTCAAGAGGCCGCTGTTCAAGACTATGTACAGGGTCAGTGGGGTTTAAAACATTGTCGAAAGAACCTACTGTTTCCCGTGTTCTGCACTCTCATAACCAGCTTCAAAACTTTGTTGCATCATTGGACACCCCGGAGGGAGGTTTTTCCGTTTGTTTTATTTCCTGATGATTGAGGCTGGCCGAGATATTCTATAATTTACAAGGGGTTAGGAAGGGACTTCTCATTGGGGTGAGACGCATCTTACATTCAGCACTACCAGGAAGAGAGAAGACTGATGGTACGAAAAGGTCTTAGCGAGAATGAAATGAGAGTAGTCAGGGAATGATCTGTTGCTAACCTGTGTGTTTTCTCTCATTTCAGATATCCCTTCCTTTGCAGCCCCTTCCCTACCCTATCCCTCGCTTGATTACCTCTATACTCTGTAAACACTTGTATAGTCAGAGTGTGGGGAAATCAGGAGGTGGACCCATATGAGCATCACCCTGATCCCGAGGAGCTCGGACCAACCGTGACACCATGAACTTCTGACCATCCTTTATGAGATGAGTGCACTGACACCAATGATCACTGAACAGGGATAAACAAGCCACTGTTTCAGGAGACGAATGTGTTGACACCATTCCGGGGTGTTGTCATGTAAGGGGAACAAACAGGTGTTTCTGTCTGTGCTAGGGTAGGTGTCCAGATCTAACTTGTATAGAGACTGGGACAGTTTAATCGGAAGTAATTTGTAATCAGTTGTAATAGGATAAAGCCTGTAGTTGTTATCGAAATTCCAAAACGTGTTTATGAAAAGAAGTTGCAAATTATTAGCCTGGATATTGTAAGTAAGGTTTTTTTTATGTAATGTTATAATCTTTAACTTTACTCCTTTACTCTGTTTTCCCTTTTTTATAAAATATTTTTTGTATGAAAATGTGCGTGCTCTTTGTCAATCTTGTATAGTACATTGTATTTTTTTTACATTTTCATTTAAGAAATCAACCTACCCTGAGGGACTGAAATAACCAAGGTTCTCTTGCATATAGGACTGTCCTGTGGTGATTTTTATGTGAAAATGGTTCAATTGTAAATATTAGAGAATGGCCGCTGTGGTCAGAAGGTAGCTATTCACAACGTAGTGGCAGTCCATTGGACACAGACTTGAAGACAGTGGTCTCCCAATACCACTGCCTGCTCAACCAATGCTTCTTCCCAGTGTGCCTGCTGCAGTCTCTTTAGCGGCCCCTTCCCACCAATAAAAGTTGTAGTAACTTTGAAGGCACTTTGAAAGCCAAAGCAAGCACAGAGGCCTATTTATTGTCTCGAGCAGACGTCCGCCCTTCTTTTCATTGTGTATATTATGGGGCACACCATAAACTCCCGTCATGCACTTGGATGTGGCAGGCTTGCACAGAAGAGCTTCCGGCATACATCCCTGAGCACAGCAGGAGCTGGTATCAGTGGGACACAGCACAATACAGCTTCGAGACACCCTTATCCTGCGGCCGAACCACCTAGTACAAGAGGCTAGCTTTTGGTGGCGCGAGGCGAAACATCAGTGGAAATGAGAAGGGGGATTGGTGGAAAGAAGGTGGGTGTACGGGCCAATAGCGGAAGGCCATTTAGGGACTGATTGGTAACTTGGAGCTTTACAGAAAAGTAGGCCTTATAATCTATTCTGTTTTTTTTTTTTTTTACTTATAGATGTTGTACCTTGAAATATTAACGATGGCATGTGGTCTATTAAGAAGCAGGAGTGAGGGCCGACTGCTTTTGTTAAATAGTTATTATTTGTTATTTTACATTCTATGCAGAAAATAACCAAAAAAATCCTAAGCAAACTCGAACATTCGTGGTAAATCCAACTACCCGGCTAACTTCATATGATACTACGTTTTGACCGTTAATAGTAACATTCATATTTACGATACAAACCTGGATTCAAGAGTGCACACGTAAGGCTGCCTAGAAGCCCAGCATGTGCCGCACTTGCATTTTATACCTCCAAGGCCAGCCCGAGCGCCCCGCCCCCAGTCCACTCACCTTACGAGCGCGCCCTGTGTTGACAGGAGAGCAGCTCTCCGCGGGGACACGGCCCGCCTCACAAACGCTCGGTTCCTTTGGCAACGGCTCCCGGTGAAGACAATTATACCGCCGTGAGCGTCTGTGCCCAGCAGCCCCGCCTCTATCGGCTGATGCCAGCATGTTATCATGCAAGAAAGGGCCCCATGTTTTCGAAGCTGAGCACGCCTGCACGCCGTGCTCCTTGTTTGAAGTTAAAAAGTATATTTTCAAGCCAGCAACGAAGTTTTAGTTTTGAACTCGGTAGAACGTGCAAAATATGCTACGTGTTTTCAGAAGAAGCTAATAGTTGTCGCATTCCACGTGTAAAGGCAAAGCTATTAGGTCTGACTTATAGTTTCTGTAAGTATTTGGTAGTGGTTGGGTGTGTTGCTTCGATCTGTCTTAGAAAGAAAATACAATTACAAAGCAACCCCTTGGGCTACAGCTATGTGGATTCTGGAAGTCAGGTCCCTTTGCTGGACAGACTGCTTTAGCAGAGTCAAGCTGTACCCTCAAAGAAGAGGGGTATAAAAAGGAGTCATAGTCGGAAAATTGTGCTAGAAGTGGTGCATTTAAGAGGTATAAAAAGCAAAATATTGCACAGTAGATACTTTTGGCAATAGATCAATATATTTGTGGTATAACTGATTGAAAGCTTATGGGTAACATGTCTTTGCTTTGTGACCAAAAAAGGCTAAATCTATCAAGATCAAAGTAAAACAAAGGAACATGCAAGGGTGATTAACGAGTAGCCTTAGCCTGTCATATAGACAAACAGGTTGTGCTTCCTAAACAAACAAGTATTGGCAAAGCCAATATGTGTCACCGATGAAAGCCATTAGCTGACATTTTGGCTTTGCAAGAGCTTGTTGCCATTGCTCTAAGTGCTTTGACAAAAAATAAAAAAATGCTTGTTGCTGATATTGAGCAGCATCATAAAAATAAAGCCACCATGACGGGCCCCAGCGTGATGACGTATACGTACGCATGCGTGCAGCCTGAAGCTGCAGCCACCTCTTTGGCTTTTTTCTTGTTTCATGTTTTCATCTCAGAGCAATCTGGCAACAAACAGCTTTATCTATTTATCAGGCTCCTGTCATCATCAAGAACATAGATAGAGATGGAGAGGGATTTTGGGTCAGCACCCTTAAGTTATTGCTTGAAGACTCATTCAAGTTTTGGATGAGGCCAGATGAGTATTTCAGTCTTATTTTTAGCAACTGACTATTTGTCTGTTTGTACACCTATTTATGCCGAACCAGCTGTGAATTTAAATCTAAATATTCGTTTGCTCCTAAATGTGATTTGTGCTCTTAAAATTGTTGCCACGCTGCCGCTGGTGTTGCTTCAAGAGCTGGTTTTGCACCTTACTGTGATCTGACACATATCTGAGATTTTTGCTCTTAAATGTGATTTGTGATTCTTAGGGACAGGTTTCAAAAGGTGTCAGGCAACGCAGCGAGGCATCCAAAGATGCTGCGCTGCATTGCGTGACTGAGAGAGAGAGCATGACAGCACCATATTCACAGAGCTATGGCACTCTCCTTCCCTCTCCCTAGGGCCGGTGCTTTTTAGGTCTCGCCTGACCCAGCGCATGCGCTGGACTGGCGAGACTTATTGAGAGGGCTCCAAAAAGTGCTACCAGGCCAGCCTAGAGCTACAGTGCATGTGCGCGGGCGTGCGCACCGCGCTTTACCGCGATTACTTCCACTTTCGCGACTGCACGGCCGCTTTGCATAGCCAATATGTCTCGCTTTTGGGACCTTATAAGTATTTAGTTATGCAACTGCTGCATGGCTAAACACTTATAAGGTCCCAAAGGCGAGACCTATTGGCTATGCCAATGCTTGTTTCAGCTGCTGTGAGCCATGCACACACCGTAGCTCCATAGTGCTAGGGTGTGTGCTTGAGTCTATCATAGGTTTTGTACAGAAAGGGTACCCTTCCTGTACAAAATACTATGCCTCGACATGTTTAAAAGCTGTTTCTAGTTTGCATGTGTGCTGTGAAATGCAGCATGCATGCAAAGTCGGAAAAACACTGAGAAATTATAACATTTCTCCATTTAACGCCTGCTTTTCAGCTGTCTTATTTTTTGGCGCAAAACCTGTTCTACCAATGTTAGTGAATAGGGTTAAGTGTCGAAAAGCATGGGTGGTTGCATGGGAACGCCCATATACCTCCCATGTAACAGCCCCTTGACGCAAATTAATGCAAAGCTGCCTTTTGTGCTGCTTTGTGCTACTTTTACATACAAATCAACGCTGATACCAATTAGTGTTGGTTTGTAATTCCCAAAACGGGTTTAGCATCAAGTTTGTGTTGAAAAAGTAACGATAACCTGACGCTAAACCTTTGAGCATCTGGGCCTAATTGTTTTGTCATGCTAATGTTGCATGAACCAAATCAACCAAATGTTATGTCCTACTGATGCACACCTTTTGAGCTTACTTTGTCATCTCACTACCTCATTTCACTATACTAATCCACTGCTCATCCTTGCGGGTTCCGGAGTAGCGTGCTACTCCCTGAAAAGTGCTTTTGACCCTCGTCAGAGGTAATAAGCACTATATAAATACAATTAAAATACAATACAATACAATTCTCTCAATGTAGTGAGTGAGTTGTCACCTAAATATTTGTGCAACTTAATGCATTTTCTGCTCCACTGTGTTTTTGTACCTAAAGGTGCCTCCCACTACTGTTGAAGTTGCACCAATTGTGGTTTTCCTGCGAAATGTAATTGTGCGCTTAATTGAGA
Organism: Triturus cristatus; assembly: GCF_964204655.1. NCBI lineage: Eukaryota > Metazoa > Chordata > Amphibia > Caudata > Salamandridae > Triturus > Triturus cristatus. Next base: position 154,240,002 of record NC_140580.1, read on the forward strand.
TTTTATACATAAATGTGGTTAGGGCTTCTTTACATTTTCTGCACTCATGCTCACAATGCACCAAGAGTGATTTTGCACTAAATACCAATTATCTCGACAAAAAGTATGACAATAGAGGTACACACCTTTTAACTTAATGTAACATCTTTCTCCAGCTGACTTTGCACCAAGTTATTGTGCACTTACATGTGGGTTTTATACCAAAATGTTATTTGCGCTTCTAAAACATTTGTACACTCATGCTAACAAGCTACTATCACATTTTCTCCTTGTACCGAGTGCTACCCCGTATTATATTGCTGCTGTCTCATACTGACTCTGTTTCTCAAGATGATTGTTTAAAAGTTTTAGCACTCCGTCCATCATCTCCTTGTGTTTGCTTTGTTCGCCCGAAGTTGGCAGGGTATGCCCAGACGTGGGTCCCTTGCTCACTTTGCCACTGGATTCAAGCTAGCCTGGATGAAGAGGGCTGTTAACCCGAAACCGGTCCCAGGATGCTTGTTTGCGGTCCAGGGAAGACATGGCTTAAAAGTATGGGCTGGCCTGTTTCCATGAGGCACAGGGTCAAGACTGATTTGCATATAGCTGTGTCTGGACTGGGGTGGCAAACTGAGCTTAAGAATGATGGATTCAACCTAGATCTGTGACTGGGGGTGAGTGTTTGAAAAGTTTCAGCACTCCTTCCATCATCTCTTTGTGTTTGCTTTGTTTGCCCTAAGTTGGCAGGGTATGCCCAGATGTGGGTCCCTTGCTCACTTTGCCACTGGATTCAAGCTAGCCTGGCTGAAGAGGGCTGTTAGCCCGAAACCGGTCCCAGTATGCTTGTTTCTGGTCCAGAGAAGACATGGCTTGGCAGTTCGCGCTGGCCTGTTCCCATGAGGGACAGGGTCAAGACTGATTTGCATATAGCTGTGTCGGAACTGGGGTGGCAAAGTGAGCTAAAGAATGATGATGGATTCAACCCAGATCTGTGACTGGGGGTGAGTGTTCAAAAAGTTTCAGCACTTTGTTCATCATATCCTTGTGTTTGCTTTGTTCGACCTAAGTTAGCAGGGTATGCCCAGACGTGGGTCCCTTGCAGCGGCGTCACTAGGGGGGTGCGGGGGGTGCGGACCGCACCGGGTGACACCATCGTATGGGGTGACACCAGGGCCGGCTTTAGACGCCGTGTTCGAAAGTTTATTATGCTTTTGAAGCACCTGCTGCAGCGTTTCTTTCCCCCATCAATTACCAGGCCTCACATAAATGTCAAGATAACTGGTGTGATTAATTATCTTCCTGGAGAGAGATCAGCATTTTGTATAGATGAGGTTTTGACTTTTATGTGAAGTTACTGCAGCGGGTTAATGTGCCTGCTGCAAAGAACGTGTACCAAGTAGATTACAGAGTGCGTATGATGTAAACAGATCTGCAGGTTACTGCTTTCCAAAGAGACATCCTTTTGTTACTTGCAATTTATAACTTAAAGTTCTAATATAGGATAGTGAGCTATTAACTTTCATCCTAGAACTGCATACACACCGCAAAATATACATTATTAGAGCATTGATTAATGTTGCAAAAAGGGTTAATTTGGCTAGAAATCGATTCTTATTTTTAAAGAAAACTCCCAACTAGGCTGTTTCTTTTTCGACTCTGAGTTTGTGCTTCTCCACACCAAGCACTCTTAAACTATACTGCCTACCAGTATGGATGACATGTGACTCCTACACTTTTAGTCCTTTGGCTTATGTAACATTGCCTATACACTGATTTACACACGTATGATTGATTGTCTCTGTGTAATGTGTGTGTGATGCAAAGTGCTCGGACACCCTACACTGGTATGAGTGGTGCTGTATAACTAATTCAATGCATCTGAGAGGGTGTGGTTATGGAGACTTGGTCACTGTTAAAGGGTGCTAGTGAGAGAATCCGAGGTGGAGGTGGTCATTGGGGGGGCGCCAACAAACATTGTCGCACAGGGCGCCACCAGCCCTAAAGCCGGCCCTGGGTGACACCAATCTGGTTACGCTGTGTAAGTGTAACACAGCTCTGCAGCCTTGCCTCTGACTGCTTTATAATCAGGACTCAGAGGAACAAATACTGCAGTGCACGCCAGCACCACGCACGCACCACCTACTAGCATAGTGGTGATGGTGCGATGCGCGGCGGTGGCGTACCCAGTTTGTGGGTCCCAGGGCCGTCAATCTTATAGCGCTACCAATGACGGCCCTGGGCCAGCCCCCGCGCTGTGCTCCTCTGACGCGCACCATCACCACGCGCTTAGACTGCGTGAAGACAGAGACAGTCTCGGCAGGGGAGGGCTGCTGGGCGATTTGCAGAAGCAGAACCCATACGGTAGGGGCCCAGCCACCACCACAGTGAAGTCTTAAAAGGTAAGATGTTTCGTGTAATCCAATCAGGCTGCTCGTAGTACCCGGAAGACCACACACACTGCAGTTACAGTTCATGTAACATTACAGTGATTCGATTTGGGAAAAAGGGGGTGGTGATGGACAGAGTTTCTGAATGATGCAGAATACTCTTACCAAGTCAAGAGATCATGGTTTTAATCCATCACCGTTTTTTAGCTCACTGCACCATCCCAGCTCAGAACCTGGCTACATGCAAATTAGTCTGTACCTGTCCCAGTGCATGATGGGAACAGGGCAAACCAAACTACCAAGCCAATTCTTATACTGGGAAGGAAACAAGCTTCCGGGGACCGGTTTCTGGCATCACAGCCTTCATCGGCCCGGCTTGCCTGAATCCTGATGGTGCAATGAGCAAGGGACTCACGTCTGAGCATACCCTCCCACACTGAGTGTGGATAAAATCGATTTGGGAAAAAGGGGGTGGTGATGGACAGAGTTTCTGAATGATGCAGAATACTCTTACCAAGTCAAGAGATCATGGTTTTAATCCATCACCGTTTTTTAGCTCACTGCACCATCCCAGCTCAGAACCTGGCTACATGCAAATTAGTCTGTACCTGTCCCAGTGCATGATGGGAACAGGGCAAACCAAACTACCAAGCCAATTCTTATACTGGGAAGGAAACAAGCTTCCGGGGACCGGTTTCTGGCATCACAGCCTTCATCGGCCCGGCTTGCCTGAATCCTGATGGTGCAATGAGCAAGGGACTCACGTCTGAGCATACCCTCCCACACTGAGTGTGGATAAAATCGATTTGGGAAAAAGGGGGTGGTGATGGACAGAGTTTCTGAATGATGCAGAATACTCTTACCAAGTCAAGAGATCATGGTTTTAATCCATCACCGTTTTTTAGCTCACTGCACCATCCCAGCTCAGAACCTGGCTACATGCAAATTAGTCTGTACCTGTCCCAGTGCATGATGGGAACAGGGCAAACCAAACTACCAAGCCAATTCTTATACTGGGAAGGAAACAAGCTTCCGGGGACCGGTTTCTGGCATCACAGCCTTCATCGGCCCGGCTTGCCTGAATCCTGATGGTGCAATGAGCAAGGGACTCACGTCTGAGCATACCCTCCCACACTGAGTGTGGATAAAATCGATTTGGGAAAAAGGGGGTGGTGATGGACAGAGTTTCTGAATGATGCAGAATACTCTTACCAAGTCAAGAGATCATGGTTTTAATCCATCACCGTTTTTTAGCTCACTGCACCATCCCAGCTCAGAACCTGGCTACATGCAAATTAGTCTGTACCTGTCCCAGTGCATGATGGGAACAGGGCAAACCAAACTACCAAGCCAATTCTTATACTGGGAAGGAAACAAGCTTCCGGGGACCGGTTTCTGGCATCACAGCCTTCATCGGCCCGGCTTGCCTGAATCCTGATGGTGCAATGAGCAAGGGACTCACGTCTGAGCATACCCTCCCACACTGAGTGTGGATAAAATCGATTTGGGAAAAAGGGGGTGGTGATGGACAGAGTTTCTGAATGATGCAGAATACTCTTACCAAGTCAAGAGATCATGGTTTTAATCCATCACCGTTTTTAGCTCACTGCACCATCCCAGCTCAGAACCTGGCTACATGCAAATTAGTCTGTACCTGTCCCAGTGCATGATGGGAACAGGGCAAACCAAACTACCAAGCCAATTCTTATACTGGGAAGGAAACAAGCTTCCGGGGACCGGTTTCTGGCATCACAGCCTTCATCGGCCCGGCTTGCCTGAATCCTGATGGTGCAATGAGCAAGGGACTCACGTCTGAGCATACCCTCCCACACTGAGTGTGGATAAAATCGATTTGGGAAAAAGGGGGTGGTGATGGACAGAGTTTCTGAATGATGCAGAATACTCTTACCAAGTCAAGAGATCATGGTTTTAATCCATCACCGTTTTTTAGCTCACTGCACCATCCCAGCTCAGAACCTGGCTACATGCAAATTAGTCTGTACCTGTCCCAGTGCATGATGGGAACAGGGCAAACCAAACTACCAAGCCAATTCTTATACTGGGAAGGAAACAAGCTTCCGGGGACCGGTTTCTGGCATCACAGCCTTCATCGGCCCGGCTTGCCTGAATCCTGATGGTGCAATGAGCAAGGGACTCACGTCTGAGCATACCCTCCCACACTGAGTGTGGATAAAATCGATTTGGGAAAAAGGGGGTGGTGATGGACAGAGTTTCTGAATGATGCAGAATACTCTTACCAAGTCAAGAGATCATGGTTTTAATCCATCACCGTTTTTTAGCTCACTGCACCATCCCAGCTCAGAACCTGGCTACATGCAAATTAGTCTGTACCTGTCCCAGTGCATGATGGGAACAGGGCAAACCAAACTACCAAGCCAATTCTTATACTGGGAAGGAAACAAGCTTCCGGGGACCGGTTTCTGGCATCACAGCCTTCATCGGCCCGGCTTGCCTGAATCCTGATGGTGCAATGAGCAAGGGACTCACGTCTGAGCATACCCTCCCACACTGAGTGTGGATAAAATCGATTTGGGAAAAAGGGGGTGGTGATGGACAGAGTTTCTGAATGATGCAGAATACTCTTACCAAGTCAAGAGATCATGGTTTTAATCCATCACCGTTTTTTAGCTCACTGCACCATCCCAGCTCAGAACCTGGCTACATGCAAATTAGTCTGTACCTGTCCCAGTGCATGATGGGAACAGGGCAAACCAAACTACCAAGCCAATTCTTATACTGGGAAGGAAACAAGCTTCCGGGGACCGGTTTCTGGCATCACAGCCTTCATCGGCCCGGCTTGCCTGAATCCTGATGGTGCAATGAGCAAGGGACTCACGTCTGAGCATACCCTCCCACACTGAGTGTGGATAAAATCGATTTGGGAAAAAGGGGGTGGTGATGGACAGAGTTTCTGAATGATGCAGAATACTCTTACCAAGTCAAGAGATCATGGTTTTAATCCATCACCGTTTTTTAGCTCACTGCACCATCCCAGCTCAGAACCTGGCTACATGCAAATTAGTCTGTACCTGTCCCAGTGCATGATGGGAACAGGGCAAACCAAACTACCAAGCCAATTCTTATACTGGGAAGGAAACAAGCTTCCGGGGACCGGTTTCTGGCATCACAGCCTTCATCGGCCCGGCTTGCCTGAATCCTGATGGTGCAATGAGCAAGGGACTCACGTCTGAGCATACCCTCCCACACTGAGTGTGGATAAAATCGATTTGGGAAAAAGGGGGTGGTGATGGACAGAGTTTCTGAATGATGCAGAATACTCTTACCAAGTCAAGAGATCATGGTTTTAATCCATCACCGTTTTTTAGCTCACTGCACCATCCCAGCTCAGAACCTGGCTACATGCAAATTAGTCTGTACCTGTCCCAGTGCATGATGGGAACAGGGCAAACCAAACTACCAAGCCAATTCTTATACTGGGAAGGAAACAAGCTTCCGGGAACCGGTTTCTGGCATCACAGCCTTCATCGGCCCGGCTTGCCTGAATCCTGATGGATTCTGAATGTGTGAGTGTGGATAAAATGGTGATGGATTAAAACCATGATCTCTTGACTTGGTAAGAGTATTCTGCATCATTCAGAAACTCTGTCCATCACCACCCCCTTTTTCCCAAATCGATTTTATCCACACTCAGTGTGGGAGGGTATGCTCAGACGTGAGTCCCTTGCTCATTGCACCATCAGGATTCAGGCAAGCCGGGCCGACGAAGGCTGTGATGCCAGAAACCGGTCCCCGGAAGCTTGTTTCCTTCCCAGTATAAGAATTGGCTTGGTAGTTTGGTTTGCCCTGTTCCCATCATGCACTGGGACAGGTACAGACTAATTTGCATGTAGCCAGGTTCTGAGCTGGGGTGGTGCAGTGAGCTAAAAAATGGTGATGGATTAAAACCATGATCTCTTGACTTGGTAAGAGTATTCTGCATCATTCAGAAACTCTGTCCATCACCACCCCCTTTTTCCCAAATCGATTTTATCCACACTCAGTGTGGGAGGGTATGCTCAGACGTGAGTCCCTTGCTCATTGCACCATCAGGATTCAGGCAAGCCGGGCCGACGAAGGCTGTGATGCCAGAAACCGGTCCCCGGAAGCTTGTTTCCTTCCCAGTATAAGAATTGGCTTGGTAGTTTGGTTTGCCCTGTTCCCATCATGCACTGGGACAGGTACAGACTAATTTGCATGTAGCCAGGTTCTGAGCTGGGGTGGTGCAGTGAGCTAAAAAATGGTGATGGATTAAAACCATGATCTCTTGACTTGGTAAGAGTATTCTGCATCATTCAGAAACTCTGTCCATCACCACCCCCTTTTTCCCAAATCGATTTTATCCACACTCAGTGTGGGAGGGTATGCTCAGACGTGAGTCCCTTGCTCATTGCACCATCAGGATTCAGGCAAGCCGGGCCGACGAAGGCTGTGATGCCAGAAACCGGTCCCCGGAAGCTTGTTTCCTTCCCAGTATAAGAATTGGCTTGGTAGTTTGGTTTGCCCTGTTCCCATCATGCACTGGGACAGGTACAGACTAATTTGCATGTAGCCAGGTTCTGAGCTGGGGTGGTGCAGTGAGCTAAAAAATGGTGATGGATTAAAACCATGATCTCTTGACTTGGTAAGAGTATTCTGCATCATTCAGAAACTCTGTCCATCACCACCCCCTTTTTCCCAAATCGACATTACAGTGATTCACCTGGAGTCAGCTTGGATGCCCCTGGGAAGAGATGCATGTATGAGGGCTGCTGTCTGACAAAGGCAATGTCACCCACTCACGAGTACCCCTGCATCCACCCACTCACAAGTACACCTGCATCACGTGCTGATAGGTACTGAGAAAGGTCAGGGCGGTTGCGCCACTGTGCCATGCACCTCTTGTTATTAAACTACCCACTGTAAAAACGTCATGAAACGTATGCCTTTTAAACGTAAACACCGCATACCTAAGGGGTTTATGGCGTGAGTAACACATGCATATAAGGATTTTCCAGCAAATTTCAAGTCAGTTTATTTACTTTTGCTGGACCTATTAAAACGAGCGTTGACAAAGTCAGCAAGTCTGACTAGAACTTGCTAACGTATGTAAACAGAGGCATGCATAAACGAACACAGACAATGTATGTGGTCTCTCAGTGGAGCATGATTCTTTCTAGGTCACCCCAGACTGGACATTTTTTTATGCAGTTTTTTTATAGCGTGAAACTGTCCCAAGGGCATTAGTGCACTTAACAACAAAACCATACTACGTACACATTTTTTCATTTTTTAAGCAGCGAAAGATTAAGTGATTTGCCCACAAAAACTGCTAAGCCTAGACAAGGATTCAACCCCTGCTCCCTAGGTCAGCAGCTCAGTTCCACTAGGTATTCACCCCAACCCCATCATGTGGCAAGGCACTTGCACTGTAAACTGAGGAACAAAAAGAAAAGCAGCACCAGATGTTTAGGACAAAAAATCCAGGGCACAGACAAAAATACAAACAGAAAGTGACAGGTTACACAGAGGCACCACACAAATAGTCTGTCTGCATTTGTGTTTCCCTACCTGTGGTTGCATGTCTTAGCAGCAAAGCGTTTCCCAAACTGTGGCTCAGGACCCACTGGAGGGTCGAGCTTACTTTTGGTGGGTCTTGAAAGTTAGTCCGAGCAATATACAAAGATGCTTGTAAATTCTGTATTTATCTTGTCACATTTCCTATGCTTCAAAGATAGAGGACATGACCTGACATTTGACTTCTGACAAATTGCTTCTTATGTTTTTTTCAACGTGAAGGATTGGTATTTACAAACTTCTCTCACGTTGTGGTCAGAGAAAGTAAAGTGAATTATATGACAATATTGCCAGGCACGGGGAGTGCGAAAGGGAAGGCTATCATTTTTTGTAACCCACAACAAAATGTAGATACCTGTAAATTAAATGTACACATTCACCTGTGAGAAAACCAAGCACAAAGCCCATTTAGTTCTGAAGAGTTATGGAAACACAGATTTAAATAGGGTTAAAACAAATCAGAACACGCAACTCATTGATGCACAAATGATGAATGGTCACAGAAACCCAAGCTCCACACATCATCATTTGTCACCAATATAGTTTTATCAATAAAACTGAATGTCTGTGCAAATTTAGTGGCCATTTCAATGGGCAAACTAAAATGACACCCAAAGAAAACAAACAATAAGAATGGGGTTTTGTGACATCTCACTGAGTGCAGTGGGCACAGTGTGGTTTGGTGACATAAGGCCACAACAAGGAAGCATTTTCGGAGATGAGTCCGTGTGCATTGGGACGTTCAGCTTTAGAACATGACGGATGCCAAGCATATAATGCTGCATGTCTGCTCGTGCCTCCACAATAAAGCAACATGTTATTGAGCAGACATTGCCTCTGGGAGTTTTTTGGTGCCCCAAGGTAAGACCTTCCTCCTGATGACCTAAACAACATGAAGAAAAAACCTTCATCAGAAGGCACAAAGTTTTTTATATGGCTCAATACATACATGTGGGCCCTCTTCCCACCCCTCGGTACTCACTGTGGTTCATGGGGTTATTCTCAGGTGATGCCACCAGGTGCAGGTAGGTGGTCCAAAACCCTTCTATGGCCTTTGTAAATAGAGGACCTAAATTTACAAACGTTACTAAGGATTCTGTATGGTTCCGTTATTTGCCAACTGTGTCCACTAGTGGACGCGGAGCGGAGGAGGTTCATGCGGTAAGTCGTGATGGGGTGACACCATGAGTTACCCGCACCGGGTGACACCAACCCTAGTGACGCCACTGGTCCCTTGCTCACTTTGCCACTGGATTCAAGCTAGCCTGGCTGAAGAGGGCTGTTAGCCCAAACCGCTCCCAGGATGCTTGTTTCCGGTCCAGGGAAGACATGGCTTCGCAGTTTGGGCTGGACTGTTCCCATGAGGCACAGGGTCAAGACTGATTTGCATATAGCTGTGTCTCAACTGGAGTGGCAACGTGAGCTAACGAATGATGATGGATTCAACCCAGATCTGTGACTGGGGGTGAGTGTTTAAAAAGTTTCAGCACTTTGTCCATCATCTCCTTGTGTTTGCTTTGTTCGACCTAAGTTGGCAGGGTATGCCCAGATGTGGGTCCCTCGCTCACTTTGCCACTGGAATCAAGCTAGCCTGGCCGAAGAGGGCTGTTAGCCCAAACCGGTTCCAGGATGCTTGTTTCCGGTCCAGGGAAGACATGGCTTGGCAGTTCGGACTGGACTGTTCCCATAAGGCACAGGGTAAGACTGATTTGCATAGCTGTGTCTGAACTGGGATGGCAAAGTGAGCTAAAGAATGATGATAGATTCAACCCAGATCTGTGACTGGGGGTGAGTGTTTGAAAAGTTTCAGCACTCCATCCATCATCTCCTTGTGTTTGCTTTGTTCACCCTAAGTTGGCAGGGTAAGCCCAGATGTGGGTCGTTTGCTCACTTTGCCACTGGATTCAGGTTAGCCTGGCTGAAGAGGGCTGTTAGCCCGAAACCGGTCCCAGGATGCTTATTTCTGGTCCAGGGAAGACATGGCTTGGCAGTTCGGGCTGGACTGTTTCCATGAGGCACGGGGTCAAGGCTGATTTGCATATAGCTGTGTCGGAACTGGGGTGGCAAAGTAAGCTAAAGAATGAAGATGGATTCAACCCAGATCTGTGACTGGGAGTGAGTGTTTGAAAAGTTTCAGCACTCCGTCCCTCATCTCCTTGTGTTTGCTCTCAAGATGAATAGCCTATACCTTTTTCATGTGATCTTCTTGCCACTAAACCCAACATAAAGAAAAAATCATATCATATCAGACTTCAGAATTGCATGTACCAGCGCCTCAGAGATCCTATTTTGTTCCTGGTCTTTCTAAAACTATTTTCTAATACCATGAACTCCAAGTCACGGTTTGACTGTTATATAGGGCAATCTGGCAGTACCAGAAGGGCTGGTCTGACAGGTCAGTGTGTTGGCCATTTTTTGGCAGTTTTTGGGCATGTTTTATGGTATGGTCGGCCAGGTTTTACTGTTGATTTTCTTGATGTTACCACAAACATTAACTCCAGCAAGCACACATGCATGCAGTCTCTCATACCATGCAAAAACACCTATACAGTGACTCTTTACAAGTTAAAAACTGCCCCAATCTGGAAATTCAGGGAATCTTTTCAGGCATCTGAGTCTCTAAAGGGGTCTACTTTTATTTTGGTGGCCAAGCTGAATTTCTGTTCCAGTCCAACCTTGCACCGAGCCCTTATCACCAACCCATCAAACCTTAACCAGTGACAAATGTCATAGTTTAACCCCTTCGGTGCCACGCCCTTTCCCCCTCCTGTGCCGGGCGTTGCACTAGTGGGTGGGGTTCATGACGAGATAGTCTCGTCATGGGCACAGCGCAACCGTGCTCCATGACGAGACTATCTCGTCATGGGCACTGAAGAGGTTAAGGCTGGGCTCCATTAAAATTAGCCTACTCTTTTTATTTTAACTCAGACCATGCACTCCAAGATCAATAAACTATGACTTTTTTCTTAGTCTCAAAGAACACAAAAATACTTTTCTGGAATAAAACTTCCAATCACAGGGTTGCTGCAACCCAGATACCTAAGCTACACAACAACCTATATGACACTGAAATTGGAGGTTTATGATCCAGACTTTGGATATAAACCTCCCTATGTTTGCCACTTGTTTGATACCATGATACTATGTTGGCTTGGAACATTAATACTGTTCCCACAGCTACAATCTTTACTTATGACAACTACTAGGCTCTTCCATCTCAACTTCCTGTGTCTCCCCACCTTTCTATTATCACCCACACAACTCTCAAGAATGAAACCAGACAGCATAATTGCACCATAAATCAAGATAGCTGGGACCATACCCTTGAATAAAACTACTCCTACACTACAGACCATGCCCACGGTCACCATCCCTCAATACATTCACCCTCTGTCAATCAGCGACCCATTGCAGTAGAGCAGCTCCATAAGAACAGCACACAAACTGTTTTACCACAGAACGACTCGATCACCAATATTCATGATTCAAATGAAAGGTGCAATTGCTCACCTCATGCTTCATCACAACCACATACAACAGAGCAGAGAACAGATTTCGTATTCACCCCCCAAAATGCTGTGCATGCCATCAGATTGAGGCTGGATCACCTGCATCAAAGTCAGCCAACAAACTCCCTATCTCTATCTTCTAAAAACACTCTCCTCCCAGGGACTGTCCTTCTAACCCTTCTACAACATTACACTGCACTCAACACAGCTAATTCTGAAGAGTGCAACACACACTAACTCCTCTGCTTTGGAACATTCCTACATACACATTACCTATAGCACACCGCACAAATGTAAACACTGTGTGATCACAGATCCCAAAATACATTATATTACCACAATCTCCTTATATTCAAAAATCCTTCTGTTTAAGCATCCTCAGAATAGACACATTCTATCAGCCCAGTGACCTAACCCTTAGACAGCATAGCAAAGCTGCCCTCCTGAATTGCAGGTCTGAGGTTTTAATATAATTTTCCTATCAACCTGTATTCAAAAAGATGACCCTGATGGTAGTGCACTCAAAGACACTACATCCAGCTCATCCTCCATACCACAATCTTACCGCTAAAATACAATATCATCGACGTTGATAGTGCAGAAAAAACTGGTGGAGGAGCCGCATTTATCTGCAAGCAATCCCTGTCATTCATACAGATTTGCTCAAATAACTTCTCCTAAATCCAGTGCCTCACTCTGAAAATTACAAATACTGCACCTAACATACTGAACCTCAACATCCCATATTGCCTACCTGGCAGTAAAAGATTTTTATTGAGGTTTTTGTTAAGGTGGGAATGTTTACTGCATGACAGATTGGTGTGTTCCCCTGTCCTGGGCGCCGAACTGTATGTGAAATAAGTATCCTGACTTTTCTTTTGGCTCTGACAATAATCTAGCATCTGAGCAGATTCTAGGACTGTCCCTGGCAATGCGAGGTCCAATAACTGCCCTTTGTCCTGGGGAGTGGGCGCATCGTGGATCCTCTCATAGTTGGTAATGGACTACTGTCCTTTCCCTGGGTACACTACGAAAAATGGTGGTGGCAGTGTACCATGTTGTGTGAATTTGTAGTGTGAGCTGACCTTTTTCTCTGTTCAGTGAGACCACGGTCTATTGACCCCTCTAATGTAAAGTTCTGTTGTTATGATGACATCCAGTGTGAATGACGAGTGTATGTGTGTGTCCGGTGACAGTGTGATACCTGTATGGTAGCAGATGTGTGTGTGTTTGTATGGTGTGTGTGAGACTGAGTCTGAGAACTTAAGCTAAGGGGATCCATCTTGGATGCCCCTTGTTTAGCATTACACATGAAGGATGGTGAGTGTAGTTTCCAAAGAGAGTAGGAGAGTATTACTTGCATTCCAGTGAGTAGAAAGTGGAAACCCAGACACTGAAGTGAGGAGGAGGGAGAGAGGGCTGTTTTTTTGAAGTTCAAAGAGAACTTAGTTAGAAGAGAACTACTGATTAGTTGTCCCTGAGCCCTGCTGTAAGAAATTGGGTTACTGGTTGAGGGGGCAAAAAACCCTACTCAAGCAGCAACTGCAATCCTTGTCAGGGTGAAGTCAATAAGCACACTAAACTGTGCTCAACCCTCTGGTAGCTTGGGCCAGAGCAATCAAGCTTAACTTAGAGTCAATGTGTAAAGTATTTATACAGCACTTCAAACAGTGATAAAGTGAAAACACAGCACAAGAAGAATCCCACTCCAAATTAATAAATTGAGTAAGTTTTAATAAATGAAATAAAGATAAAACACCAAAAATCCAATCAGTAGAACCAGAGCTTTGCAGGTTCAAAGATTGTAGTGAAAATAGCACCAAAAAGTATCAAGTGCCAAAAGTGGTTAGATGGTTGCTCTAGACCAGGACAAGGTCACAAGTTCAGACCCACATGTTGGAGCGCGGGCCAGCTACAGGGACCCACTTGGGTCTACTGAACTCAGTACCTTAATCCTGGTGGCAAAGAGATGCAGAATCCTGAGTTGAGGATGTTTTGTGCAGTATAGGCAATGTGAGGTCTGGGAGAGGAGATGTGTCATGGAGCAGTGGTTCTGGAGAGCCACGATGAATGATGCAAAGTTCTTGTTTTGGGGAAATCTGCGACGATGTGTCGGTTCAGAAGGTGATGCGTTGAGCAGCAGGGGAGATGCACCAGTTCTGCAGGAGATGCGCCACAGGGGGGATGAGTTAGTTCTGCTGAATCCATAGATGGGTGGTCAGGGGACCTTCTGACACACTTCAAAGGGTCCAGGACTGGGGTGGCACCACTTTGGAGGGCATTACGTAGAAAAGGCAGAGTCCAAGTGCTGAGTTCAAGGTTGTTGGAAGTCTATTCTATCCCTGTGGCTTCTTATCAGGAGGCCAGCCAACGAGCTCTTGAAATCACTCTGGGCTCCATGGGTTTAGAGATGCAGGTCCTGTCTTTTTCACCCAGGCAAGAGGGCAGCAGGGAAGCAGGTCAGCAGAGCAGGGCAGCAGTCCTTCATGGCAGCAGTCAAACTGAGTGGCAGTCCTTGCAGCAGCACAGATGTCCTTCTTACTGGCAGGGTCCATAGCTTCGGAAGCGTACTGAAGAGTTGGGTCTAAGGGCCCAATATTTCTACCTGGTGCCCACTTTGAAGTTGAGGAAGCTTCTAGCGGTGATCCAGCGGCGCACCAACAACAGATACTCCAACACCATATATTGACCTGGGCCCATCAATATTGCATACACTTTAATTCACTTGGCTAACCGCTGGGGGGTGTTTATTTATCACTGATCAATAAGTTCTTTCCATTTGGTCAATGAACCAAATTAGTTGGAACTAGTTGATGGTGACGATGCACATATCCAACCTTGCAAATAATTCATCAATAATATTAAACACAGACTCAGGAAGTTTCAAAAACCTTTATCTAAAATTTTAAATGTGAGTGAACCATTCAAAATACACCACGGACACCTTCTATTGTTTAGAAAGGAAGATTCAATCAATTTAAACACTCTCACGAATTCATCAGATTGACGTTGCTCAGAAAGAGAGGATAGAGACAGCAGTACATAAAGATATTATACGAATCATATAGTTATCACAGATGGTGTGAAGACCAACCCCCTGAACAAAGGGCTGGTAAGGGTCCCCTGGGAAAGATCAGGCGACAAAGGCTTCAGGACAGGATTTAGGACAGGACAGTAGACCTCACTAGAACCGAAAACTCACCGCACCCCTCTCTGACACTCTCTCCCTCCTCGAGATTCTTTTGCGATCTTCTTTCTAATAAATTTTTATCTTTTTATTTAAGTCTTTATTGAATCTTCTTCAGCATCTCAGCATCATCGATAATTCCGACAGCATCTTCCCACTCAGCATTCTCTCAGATTCACACACTCCTAATTAACTAAACTACCTTAGTTATACCTTTTGGGATTCATGTACCACCCCCTAAAGTTGCAATATCGCAAAAATGCGATTTCTGATTGGACAGGCAAGGGGCATTTTGGTCATCACACCATGATGGCATAGCACTTTCTTTGTTCCCAAACCCATCCCTTTATTAATATTCATTTTATTTTATTCCCACCCGAGTTCATCCAAAATTGTAAATCTTTTTATAATAATGTTCATATGGTTTCTTTCTCTGCTCATCAGACATCTGCGTTTCCCAGGGTTTAGCGGTCGATGGCCTTGGATGCAGTCCAATCATGGGATCATCCTTCCAGGGGAAGTAGAGGTCACACATGCGCAGATGTATAACACCTACATCTACTCTATTGCCCTTTATTCTTTAAGACTTTTCCTGCATTAGCTCTTTAGTAATAAAGCATTTTCTAAATAGCAAAGCAGGTGCCATGCATTTGGATCTTGAAGACGCCATGTTAGTGCTTACTGCTCATGCGCGAGAAGTTCCCTCCAAAGCTATTACACGTCACATTACGTAGATGCAATTGACGCATGCGCAGTAAAGTTTTCCCTGTTAGAGCCGCGCTTTTAGTCCACTAGCCGTTTTAATGGTCAGTAAACACATAGGCGAGCTTCACTGTTTTATTTATGTAACTGAAATGTGCAAAGATTAATCACAAACACAATTAATAGTTTCATGTTAGTAAATTAATAAGTTAATCGAGTGAATTGAATTCGAGCAAGTCTCACATAGACGAGTCCTTTCTCGATCGATCCCCTCTCTGATGACATCTTATGCCATCACAAACTACCCACCGAAAACAGATACCAACTTTAGTATTCTCTACTGTTCCAATACTGTTCCCACTTTCCCTTCTTTTTCATTATTCTCAAAATATTTCCTGGCTCTATCAAGTTTGCCTTTCATTTCCTCCATCTCTATTTCATCATTTTCCCTCTTTCTTTTCCTTCCTTTTTCATTTATTTCATATTTTCTTCTTCTTTTACAACACTTGCAACAAATCATTATTGTAAATGCTATTATTGTCACGCCTACTAGGGTCAAAACTATTTGGCCTAAAAGACCTTTCCCAATATGAGTAAACCACGTCCCTATTGAAGTTACACCTTTTGTTAGTCTTTCCCACATGCTGTCAACCTCGAGTGGTTTAAACATTTCATGAAACTTCATAATATTCTTTATGTACCCTTTCATTTTCTTACTTTTGTCAGGAATGTCTGTGCAACAATGTTGAACTTTCAGCATTCCACAGACTCCGCCCTCTTTTGCTAATAAACTGTCAAGTGCAAAACGATTTTGTAAAACCATTGATCTGATGGCAACCATTTCTGTTTTGATCATCAAGAAACCTCCAGCAGTATCAGTCGATAGACGATCAACTACTATTGATAATTGACAAATTCCATGTCAATTTAGTATGACTCCCACTGAAGGTATTATTGCACTAAATATATCACCTACAATTTCTGAAAAAACTAGCTCTCATTGTGCGTGTTAGTACATTCGAATTTTCATTGCTTCCAGTGATTCTTTTTATATGATATTTTTTGGAAATACAATCCCCAGGTAGCAGCTTTCACACACATAATAAATCCCAGGAAATACAGAATCACTCCCCCCCTCGCCTTTTATTCCCCAACCTCCCAAGATGAGAAAGTTATGTTTACACTCACTGGAACCAATAAATATGTTATTGTAATCTGTCTTTAATAATAATTATGAATGCAGATCTTCCCTTTCTTTACAAATTCCAGGGACATCGCTGCATGAGCCTTGCCAGTGGTAAAAACTCCCTCCCTTTCCGCCCATGTGGGAACATGAGTTTTCTGTTCAACAGCTTTCTTTTGGAAATTCTGCCTTTTTTCCTCAACTAAATATAGGAATATCTTTTCTTCTTCATGCAATGTGCATGTTAAATTGTTTTCGTGTGCTTTAACTAAATTTATAGACTTAATTGTCAAGAAAATTTCACCCATGAACTGTGCACTCTGAGTACTAAGTACTGGATTCATGTTCCTTCGAATAGGAAGTTCTGAAAATACTACATCTAAGTTTGAATAATTATTTTGTAACTTCCCACTTGCGTAAAACAGATTTGCTAATACACTACATGATATACCATATGTCAAAGGAATGTGATAGTAGGTGACCACTTCAGACACTGACGCTGGTAATTTCATACAAACATAACAATCACTAACTTCCATTGTGTCAACATATTCAATTAATAATTTTGTGAAGATATTTAATGATGTGTCATTATCTGTCACTGTGTGATGGAAATCTGTCTCATCTGCTGCTTGTAATTCTATCTTATCTCCTTTATATGTAGCTGTATTCTCATAGGTACCTGTGTCATTCTTCTTGTTGGGTGTCATAAGAAATGGGACTGCTACTGTTAACACTAACCATATTAATATCACTATTATAATACTACTCATAAATGCTTTACAGCATCTCTGTACATAATTTTGTTTCGGTTGCTCAGTAACTCTGTTTCTTGCCATTTTTAATCGGTGAGAATAATTTCTCCTTTTACTTTAACACCTGAGTTTCCAGAATTTTAATTTTAATGAAATCTCACTCTTTTTCTTTTTCTGGTGAAGGATTCTGATTTTCATATTCCTCTCTTATGTCCAGATTTTCAAATTCTTCCAGTATAATATAGGTCCATTCGGGGCCTTGGTACTTATTGTTCAGAATTTTCAATCTCGGACTTCTTCGTAAGTTTCTATCTTTCTTTTGTCTTGTCTGGGTTTGACTTGAGATCTCGTTTACTTGTTCTGGTTTTTCAATTATTCTTTTCAGAACATATTTCAGCCTCTTCACTCCTTCTGCGGGCCAGTTGTCACCCTTTCTGGCTCTTTTTATTTGTACTGCACTTTCACCCTCTTAGTCTTCATTAGGGGTTCTTTTATTATTACAGAGGTTTAGCACAACCTGTTCTGTCTCAGTTGATTCACTTTCTGTCTGTTCCTGATAAGTTCCCTCAACAGAAAAAGAGCACGCTCAGGAAAAAGAGAACAAAGCAAATTCAGAAACTGAGTAGGAACAATCAGGGCGAGAAGAACATACTCAGATAAATGAAACTAAAATTATTTCCACTTCTGAGGAGGGACAGATAGGAGAAGAAAAACACGATTGGGCAGCAGTCAAGCAAATTGCAATAAGACCTAATCAGGACCAGTTAGGGGAAAAAAAACAAGTTTGGGAAGAAGAAGGGCAAACTATACACAGTCCCAAACAGGGCCAGTCAGAGGAAGAAGAACACATTCAGGCGGATGAGAAAATAAACAAAAGACCTGAACAGGAAAATTGACTTTCGAGGCATGACTAGTGTTTCCAAACACTTTTTCAAGATCTGGTTAAAGATTGTATACCCTTGAGGAACTCGGCACCATGCCAAGATATGATCATCAAACTTGAAGGCAAAGAGATATTGACTATCTGGATGCAAAGGAATAGAGAAAAAGGCATGGCATGAATCAATTACTGTAAACCAGCCTGCATTCCAAGGTATCTGATATAAAATCACTGCAGGATTTGGTACTACTGGACAACAAGGCAATACAATTTTATTTATCTTCCGCAAATCTTGCACTACTCTGTACTTTCTGTTAGGCTTTTTAATTACTATTATGGGCGAATTACAAGGGCTACTTATTATTTCTTTTAAAATGCCTTGTTCAATCAGTCGTTCTATTTCTAAAGCAATTCCTGCTTTTACGTCTGAACTCATTTTGTATTGTCGGGTGTTGGGATAGACTGCACCTTCTCTCACAGTTACTTTCACAGGATCTACATTTGCCATCATTCCAATTTCTTTTCCTGTAAAGTCCCACACCTCTGGGTTCACTGTAGTTCTTAGCTCTTCTGGTAATTCATCTGAGGTCATTAGAGAAAACATTTCATTCACTTCAGTACCTTGCTTTGCTAACATAATCTTATAGACAATATCTTCATCGGGGGTTTGGAAAGCAACACCATCCGGTGTGCAGTAGATTGTGAAGCTTATCTTGCACAGTAGGTCTCTACCTAATAAATTCACAGGACTAGAATCACATACAATAAATTGATGTGTATCTTTGAAGTTACCAATATGCACCTCCATTGGCCTTTTAAGTGGGGTTTTAATTTGTTGGTTCGAAACACCAACGACTTGGATACTATCTCCCGAGAGGGGTAGGTTTGGGATGTCTGCTGTTCTCACAGTAGAACGGGTAGCACCAGTATCCAACAGAAAAGTGATATCATTACCTTCCACTTTCCCATCAATAAATGGACCTGGCTGGCTATCGGCAAGGATGCGCCAAGTACGCACTCCTCTTCCTTCCTCTCAGGCACCGTCAATCATCTGAGTCACTGTATGTTTTTTTCAAAAGATATTGTGAAATCACAGAATTTTTCTTACCACTTCCTCCTGGAAATCCGGCGTCCGTGTGGTGCTTTTGAGGGTTCACATAGTTTGGCATGGGAGCTGGAGGCACCTGATACTGTGGATTAACTACCTGCGGTGGCTGATTCACAACCCCTTCAGTCTGCGTCTGTGGGTTTAAATTTTGATTTGGCCCATTATTATTCTGAATATTCGGACACTCATTTCTCCAATTTCCAAGCTTTCCACATCCGTGACATGGAAACTTCTTTTTCGCATCCTCTCTATTCACCCCCCCTCTCATTTTACCACCATTCATTCCTTGATCACTCTGGTTCAACCCTTTATCAGTTTCTGTATTTAATTTTAATTCCTGCTGTTCTGATAATTTCACTTGTGCCCACTTCATCTTCTCTTTCAGCTTTTTATGTCTGGCTTCAATATCATCGCCACAATATTTGGCATATTTCAAAATATCATCAATGCTTTTGCTCTGCCAGCAAAGCATATGCTGTTGAATCATCTGACTAATCTCTGGTTTCAAACCATACACAAACCGATACACAAAATGTCCCATATCCTTATCACCAATATTCTCAAAGCCGCTGTACAGCTTGAACACCTGTAACAGCCTCTCATAATAGGCATGTACAGACTCATTTGATTCTTGAGTTGTCCTGTCTATTTTTACCCAATCTGTCTCTTTTGGGGGAATTTTTCCTTTTAAGAAAGTAATCACTTGGTGATACCTTTTCATCACATCCTCTGAGGGTGCTCCTGTTTTAGCATCTCTTGGATACTCCTCACTTGGCCAATCAATTGTAATTTTAAATTCTATCCACAAATCTGCAGGTACCACAATGTCAAACAAACCATCCAGGTCCTTCAACAAAACCTTCGACACCTTCACAAACCTCTCAACCTGCTTATACCACTCCGCGGGTTTTTCTCTCAATTTCTGAAAATCATTTGTAAATGACAAAATATCCTGTCTACTCCATGGGACATAAACATATTCACCACCAGGTACTTCTCTCATGGGACACAACCGCTTCCCTAGCCTTTGCTTCTTCTTTCTTAATTGTCCACCTAATTTTCCACTTGTCCATATCTCCCCACTTCTGCAAAATGTTCATTAGTTCTTTTACTTGTAATTTTCTACCAGACACATTCATGTTTTCCAAATCTTTGTCTGTGAATTCCACTCGATAGGGTTTTTGAAACGACTTAGATTTCCCTATATCTATTCTAATCTCCGC
This sequence comes from Triturus cristatus, assembly GCF_964204655.1. Taxonomy (NCBI): domain Eukaryota; kingdom Metazoa; phylum Chordata; class Amphibia; order Caudata; family Salamandridae; genus Triturus; species Triturus cristatus. Next base: position 154,260,489 of record NC_140580.1, read on the forward strand.
AGCCATTTCCATCAGTTTTTCATGAAATACCTTTGCATTTCGCGTAATACTCCTACATACAAACAACAATTCTTCTTTATTGTAATAATTCAATCTTCCTAATCCCACATTTCTAGCAATCATTTCCTCTAATTCCACTTTCAATTTATAAATATCTAAAATCTTTGGGACTGAACTAGATCTTTCTATTCCCTGTGACCACCTTTCCAAATCTTCCGGAGTAACCGCTGTTGTTCTTTTAGTGATTGGAGGGGTTACTGTCCCTCTCTCCCTTCCATACACAGGTAAACTTCTTTTTGGAGTTCCAATTACTGGCTCTCCTGTAGGGAGATCCAATAATGAAATGACTGAACTACACTCACTGGCTTGATCTTCCGCAATTTTTATTTCTGTTTTGGGGTTGCTCATGGGGGCAGGTACAGTTTGAGAATTTTAAACATTCACTTTATTCCCGAATAATGGTATAACAGGGCCTATGGTTACAGGTAATGACAAGGCATCTGCGGGCAGTTTCAATTGATTTATTTTCTGTATCAATTCTTCTCTATTTTTGTTCAGAGCCTCAATTTCTTTTTCTTGGAGTACTCTATTTGTCATGTTATCATGTAAAATCTGCAGAACTAAAGGAGTTCCTAATACTGGAGAACTTGGGGTGACTACTCTATTGAGTCCTTCCTGATATGGAGGAGGATTTTTAATTAAAATATCCTCTGATAACTCATCTTTCGATTCACCATACCCGGTCACACTCAGGTTCTTGTTTTTCTCTCTACACATACTTCCTGTCTGCTCTGGCTATAACCCTTCTGATACCATTGCTCTTCTCCATTGTTTCATCTGATCTTCTTGTGATCCATTCATATATCTGGGGAAAAATCCTTTCATTCTCCCTCTTCTGTGCTTCTCTCTCTCATATGACTCAGTCTCCCATTCTTCTAAAGCTTCATACTGAGTTAATCTAGGTCTTGGTTCTAAATCATTCATTCTCATTCTCAAATTCTGAAGAACTCTCCCATTAAATGTACCATAGTCTGGGTAAGCCAAGCCTCCATCACCTTTAGTGTAATCTACCCAATTCTCCAACCATACACATGTATGCTAACCTCTCTCCATAATCATAAATGAAGCGGTGTTTTTGGTGGAGGGATAAGAATCCCCTCTCTTGTCAATATGGCCTTGTCTTTTTTTAAGACATTTTTAATTCTTTTTATCAATGACATTTTTCTCCCTTCACCATACATTTTGGGTAAATATCGATGTACAAAGTTGTATTCTGCAAATCCTAAAAATCTCCTGTCTGGGCGATTTCCTGTAACAGCCTTTTCCCAATCTCGCATCCAATCTTAATGCAACTTGTAATTTTCCAATCCAATCAGACTAAGGCTCACACTCGTGGTTTGACCAATCCCAGCACGGCCTTTTGTGACGTCAGTATCACTCCTTACTACTGACCCCTCCTTTACAAACTGCGTTTGTCACACATGCCCGCTGTTTCCACCAATCCCAGCGCGGCACACTGTGACGTCAGTCTAACACCGACGACTGACCCTCCCTTCACAAGGTAATGTAAAACTTTCTCACTACTTTCATTAAATTATTCATTAGTAACAACATAAAAACAGTTGCTACTCTGCCTTTTCCACTAACCAAAGGATAGATTTATTTTCACTGCGAGTAACACATTCCGCTTACTCTTCACAAAGTAAGAACTTCCGTTTACTCTTCATACACTACGAGTAAAACTTTCCGCTCACTCTTAATTGAGTAAAGTCTTCCGTTTACTCTTCACTCAAGCTGAGAAGAACCTGCTACTCCTTCGGTGTTACCCTTTCCAGGTTATGTAAGACCAAACTTTCACCGGTGAACTCTTTTGCTGTCACTCTAGCTCGGAAGAACCTGCTACTCCTTTAGTGTTACCCTTTCTAGGTGATATAACAACTAAAGTTTCACCAGCGAACTCTTTGCTTTCAATAACTCTCACTTTTATACGATATAGTCCCTAATTTAACACTGCCAGCGCTGCATAGCTTCTCAGTGCTATTCCAACAGACGAGAAACCTCAGAGCAGTGTGGCTACTTCCACCACCCGCTATTCCTTCCCGAGAGTTCCAGGTATCGCTATACCCGTGTTCCAGACTACATAAATCGCGACGCGGACATATTTGTTAAAACATAAATTAATAATCAATATTCATCACCAAACTAGTCAATAATAAACATCCTCTGCTACTAAAAAACTGATCCAGCGGCGCACCAAGAACAGATACTCCAACACCATATATTCAGCTGGGCCCATCAATAATGCATACACTTTAATTCACTTGGCTAACCGCTGGGGGGTGTTTGTTTATCACTGAACAATAAGTTCTTTCCATTTGGTCAATTGACCAAATTAGTTGGAACTAGTTGATGGTGACGATGCACATATCCAACCTTGCAAATAATTCATCAATAATATTAAACACAGACTCAGGAAGTTTCAAAAACCTTTATCTAAAATTTTAAATGTGAGTGAACCATTCAAAATATACCTCGGACACCTTCAATCATTTAGGAAAGAAGATTCAATAAATTTAAACACTTTCACGAATTCATCAGATTGACGTTGCTCAGAAAGAGAGGATAGAGACAGCCGTACATAAAGATAATATATGAATCATATAGTTACCACAGATGGTGTGAAGACCAACCCCCTGGGCTGGTAAGGTTCCCCTGGGAAAGATCAGGAGACAAAGGCTTCAGAACAGGATTTAGGACAGGACAGTAGACCTCACTAGAACCGATGACTCGCCGCACCCCTCTCTGACACTCTCTCCCTCCTCGAGATTCTTCTGCGATCTTCTTTCTAATACATTTCTTTAAGTCTTTATTGAATCTTCTTCAGCATCTCAGCATCATCGATAATTCCGACAGCATCTTCCCTCTCAGCATTCTCTCAGGATCACACACTCACAATTAACTAAACTACCTTAGTTATACCTTTTGGGATTCATGTACCACCCCCTAAAGTTGCAATATCGCAAAAATGCGATTCCTGATTGGATAGGCAAGGGGCGTTTTGGTCATCACACCATGATGGCATAGTACTTTCTTTGTTCCCAAACCCATACCTTTATTAATATTCATTTTATTTTATTCCCACCCATGTTCATCCAAAATTGTAACATTTTTAATAATAATGTTCATATGGTTTCTTTCTCTGCTCATCAGACATCCGTGTTTCCCAGGGTTTAGCGGTCGATGGCCTTGGGTGCAGTCCAATCATGGGATCATCCTTCCAGGGGAAGTAGAGGTCCAACATGCGTGGACGATGTTCACTCAAGTACTCGAGTTGTGGCAAGAAGGCCAAAAATACGAACTAATAAAAGGTCAAAAGAAAAAAATATTAATTCAAGAAATAGATGATTTCACTGTATACCACCTACATCTACGCTATTCCCCTTTATTCATTAAGACTTTTCCTGCATTAGCTCTTTAGTAATAAAGCGTTTTCTAGATAGCAAAGCAGGTGCCATGCATATGTTAGTGCTTACTGCTCATGCGCGAGAAGTTCCCTATAAAGCTATTACATGTCACTTTACGCATGCGCAGTAAAGTTTTCCCTGTTAGAGCCACGCTTTTAGTCCACTATCCGTATTAATGGTTAATACCACATAGGCAAGCTTCACTGTTTTATTTATGTAACTGAAATCTGCAAAGATTAATCACAAACACAATTAATAGTTTCATGTTAGTAAATTAATAAGTTAAACAAGTGAATTGAATTCAAGCAAGTCTCACATGGACAAGTCCTTGCTCCGTCAGAGGTTTCCAACCTCCCCTGAGGTGTCAGGCATCCCCTTCCTACCTGCCCTTGCCTCAGCTTGTCTGGGGCACAAAGGACCAGGGTAAAACCCTATGTAAGAGATCTCAGGCAGAGCCTTTGTGATGTGCCAGTGCAGTAGGTGACAGCTTCTCCCCCTTGTCAACAGAGTGGCCCATCCTGCCATCACCTAGATTCCCTTTGCCTCACTGTCTTGGAGCAATACACAAAGACCAACAGCCAGCTACATCCAGTCACGTGTCCCAGGATCAGGCTGCAGACCTAACAGTACTGCAGGGGTAGCAGGCTTCAGACTTAACAGTACATGTCCAACTTTATAAATAAACTGCACCCTGCCCTCTGGGCAGTTCACGGCCTATACTAGGGGTGACTTATATGTACTAAAACGGATTGTTTGGATCTGGCAAAAGCTTCATTTTCCATGTAGAAATGGCATTTTAAAACTGCACACACAGGCTGCAATGGCAGGCCTTAGACACGTTTAAAGAACTACTTAAGTGGGCAACACAATCAGTGCTGCAGTCCCATCAGTAGCATTTCATCACATGTAGTACCAATTTACAAGGGACTTAAACGTATATTAAGTAGGCCTATTGGGAGCAAGCCAGTTCTACCATGTTTTAATGCACTTTAGTATTGGTTAGCAGTGGTTTGGTGTCCAGAGTTCTAAAAGCCAACAAAAAAGGTTCCGAAAACACGATGACAAAGAAAAAACATCTGGGGATGACCCTACAGACAGGGCCAAGTCCAACACCTGCCATTTGTTGAATGGCAGGGATGAGATGTGGGACTGCAATTTCTGTTTTTCAAGGTGAATACGTTTCTACAGAAAGCCTTCCCTTTTTCTGTCTCTGATTACTGCTTCAGGAAAGCGATAGCAGCCAGGTGTACAGACCTCATACTTAGTGCCCCAGGTTTTGGGTACTGCTGCTTAGAGCCAGCCCATTTCTGCCTGCTGTGAAATACATCACATTTTGCAAAAGCTCTGGCAGTAGAGAAGCTTGCAAACAACATTTGAAAAATAACCAACCCAAGCCTGGTCTGAAGCTTTGAAGAGTTGATCCGCATCTCTGGTCAGGAAAATGTATATAAAGTGAGATTCAGACCACAACACCCCACTTTGTTCCAGTTCCTCATGACCAAGGAAGAGAATCATCCAGATAGTACTTGACGGACAGATATGTGACCAGGTCTAGTGTCTGCATGACAGCCAGTCTTCCAGAGTCCATGAGACCTCACCTGAAATCTGCATTCTCTGCTGGAGAGGCTAAGGGTCTGACTAGAGCCTAGAAACCTGCATGACTGCTGAGAGATAAAAGGAGTTTGCTTGGCCCATCAGGAGCAGAGACTGCCCAGGAGAAGAAGCTTAGCATGTTTACGGTGTTGGAAGAACAAGAGAGAACAAGAGGCTGTCAGGGAGTGCGCTAGGAGTGACTTGTACACGGAAGGAGCCCCTCGGTCACCCTAAACAGTTTTCATCGGCAAACATGTCAAGTTTTCTACAAAAAGCAACCACTGAGCATAGTTAGCATTGTACCATGGCTGAAAGACTGGTGGTGCTGCTACTGTCATCAGAGTTCGACCAAGGTGTGCACAGTTAGTGGCCCAGAAACATGATCATCTGGGAAGCCAACATCAGCGTGGAGGCTTCACCTGAAGAGCCACCATCCCTCCAGCCCCTGTCAAGAGAGGCCTCAACACGCCAAAGATAGGAAGGTGCTGAAGGAGGCCACTACACTGAGATCTCCAAAGTCCTTTATGTTTCCATAAAAAGCCACTTCCAAGGTCCTGACAGCTCCAAAGCCGCCATCTGAGAAGGAATGCTGCCCACCTTCATCCCACACCCTCCAAGACTCCCACTGCCAAAAAACCTGTGCACAAATGAGAAACTGAGTAACAGGCTAAAGCCTGCTGCAGAGACTAAGGGCCAGATGTGCAAAGCATTTTACTGGCCGCAAAAGGCCCGATGGGCCATTTGCGACTGGTAAAATGCATTTTGCCATGTGCAAAATGCAAAATGCGACTTGGTAACTTGTTACAAAATCACATTTTGCTTTTGCGATTCGGCAGTAGGAAGGAGCATGTTTAGGGCGTCCCTTCCTAATACAAAATAGTACTGGTATGTATGACTGTTTTACGACTGGAATGCAGTCGCAAAACATTAATAATTTACCAACTCTGTAGATGAGGCGATAACCCAGCCGCAAACGAGAAGGGGTCCCCATTGGACCCCTTCCCCTTTGTGAACATGGGTGAAAACATTTTTTTAAGAGCAGGCGGTGGTCCCATGAACCACTGCCTACTTTTAAAAAATGAAAAGAAAACTTTTCAGTTTTACTTTTGTAATGCAGACCATGTTTGTTTTAGGGAAAACGAGCTGCATTACAAAAAAAAAATGTGCTTTATCAAAAAAGCAATGACAGACATGGTGGTCTGCTGACACCAGCATGCCATCATCCCTGAGATTGTAGCCATTCTCAATGGGTCGCTAATTGCGACCTGCCTCATGAATATTGATGAGGCAGGTTAATTTGCGACCCATTGTGAAGCTCAAACAGTGTCTGAGACACTGTTTTACATAGCTGTTTGTGATTTCCTAATTGTGAATCACAAATATTCGCAATTATGAAATCACAAACTGTCTTTTTTCTACATCTCACCCTAAGACTTTTCCAAGCACTATTGCACTGAAGAGAATGCAAACAGAAGTGTGAATGCGCCTTGGGGATGAATGAGGTACTGCACTTGAACCCAGGCCACACAGTTGCCATGATTAGACACCAGGCATCAGAAAAGCTGTGGAACTCTATTAGTGGGGTGGGGGCAGAAGGGTGCAGCACCTAGATTTGAGCAGGATTTTAACCCTGTATTATATTCCCCTAATTGTGCTGGGTAGTATATCAGAAAGCTTCCTTTTACTTAAAAGATTAGCATTGGGCTGGACAATACTTTATTGTGTTTGTTGGTTGATTGTTCAGTTCTGAGGGGAGACATCTATTACAATGCGGGCATTGCATCGCAATGTCTTTACATCGCGGTCATTACAACGCAAGTCGTTACAACGACTTGCGCTGGATGGCGCTCTAACCTAAGGAATAGTACGACTGACTATTCCAACACCTTCTCTACTGTACGTAGACTGGAGTTGGAATAGTAAATCATACTGTTCCTAAGTCCAGTGCCCTCCAGCGCAAGTCATTGTAACGACTTGGGTTGTAACAAATACGATGTAAAATACGGTGTTGTGAATGTATGCGATGTAATGTCATACATTTGTTCTGAGCATTGCACTAGGCCCAGTTTACAGAGTCATAGTACGATGGACCCCAGAACACCAGTGGCAAATAATGTCAGCTACCACCTTTTGGGTCAATTAGCCCTGTCTGTCCTATGCCCACCCCAACCCCCCAAACATGGGCATTTCCTTGATTTTAGCACTGTTCAACTCACCTCATTTTGGGATCAGAATCTCTGTAGAAATATCAACCTCAATGAAGACACCATCACATCACCTCTCAAATTCTTCCTATCAGACAACAACCTAGTACAACACTGCATCTGTCCTACCTACAATAAGAACTTTATCCTGGATCTGATTTTCATAAAGAAACACAACATGCAAATCTCAAACTCTCAATTTGGACTGGTCATACATACCACTTCTTTATTCAATTCAAAATCATGATCTTTACACAAATTATCCATGCTAGACTGGAGGTCGTATGATAAAACCCAGAGACCTCAAACACATTGATAACAAGCATTGGCACATCCAGGTGGTCTGGCTTAAATTAGCTAACCCATATTTATGAGCACTGACAATTTAAGCCCTCTAACTGTGCATCTTGTCCCTTTCTGTGTCTCTTATGTCTGTACCCTTGGTTTTAATCCGAAAACTTTGAGTGCTACTATTTTGTATTACCTAGTGCAGTTTTTCAAAAATATACAGAGAGACAGATTGCACAGACACCGTAAATAGTCTGCACACATTTGTGCCTGCATGTGTTAGTTTATTTAAACCAGCACTAATGGGTTTGTAAATGTTTGTTCTCATCTCTACCTTCACGGTCCTTTATGCTAGGCTTATCAAACATAGTACAATGGATGCCAGAGCATACACCGGGATAGGGCAATTAGCAGTTTCCACTGGATACCCCTATTTGAAATCTATGCATATATGGCAACACATCATCCTGTCCCAAATTATGCAGCTCTGTTTGTAGTTATGTGGTATGTGTAGATGTATAGAGGAGTACTCATTCTCAAATGAAGAGCCGGCAGACAATCTCATGCACAGAGATATTTTTGGTGCTGGTGTCCAATGCAGTAGTAGTGAGCGATGCTGGCACTGAACGGTGCCAGTAGCTGCGTCCTAAAAAGGACTTTGGGCCCAGGCACTCATTTATTTTACAAAGGAAGCACAGCTGAATTGATGTTGTCTAGTTAGATAGTGGAAGTTGACACTGTTCCACATAGAAAGCCTAGGGAGGTATCTGTAGCTTACACATCAGTGTGACAAATGGGTGAATTAGTTGGTAAACAGAAGACACGGTTGCTGACTAGAGTTGGTGCTAGAATCGATAAACGGTGAACAATTGATAACAAACAAGAATCAGTGTAGCTAGGAATAATATCAGTTTAGTAGGATTTCCATACAAAGTGGATAGGCTCTCCACTAAACAATTTCTAGAGACTCTCGTCCTGGACAACATTAAACTTGATTGATTGTCTACATTTTTCACAATTTAAAGAGCACAACGCTTCTTTCCAAAGCCAGGGCCATATCCAAGAGCAATATTTACCTTCGTTCTCAATTTAAGGGATCATGATGCAATTCTCAGAGCCTCCCAAACTAACGGATTTGTTCAGTTCGAGAACACACAGATCATGCTGTTCCCAGACTACACACAAGTGGTGCATGCCAAACAAAGCTCCTTTGCTGAGATAAAACTGCAGTTATGTAAAATAAATATTACGATATGACGCTATTCCCAGCTAAACTGTGTGTGCTATCCAAGGTGAAAATCTAGTTCTTTTTAAATGTAGAAGAAGTCTGGGAATGGCTTGATGGTTGTCAGAAAGTTAGAGTGAGAAGAATAGCAACATCACCAAAGCCCCAAATAACAAACCGAAAATGGCGAGAAAGAAGAGCGAAAGACGAACTTTTAAAGATGAGGAGGAGGGGTACTGAAATCCCCACCCTACCTCGAAACATGTAGGAATTAATACAATTGGGGATGGACAGTGGGGAATGAGCAACTTAAAAGACTGTTAAGGACATTTAAAGGGTAATTAATAGACTGTGGAACCAAAAAAGATATACACATGGACAGCTCTGTAAATCCATCAAGAGGTACCCGCAGAGTCCATAGCCTCAAAATGGAGGACAGAGTGAAAGAGGCTAAGGGGAACCATAGAAACAAGAGGTGAATACCCTAAAACATAAGCAATTCTGCTCTGTCCCCAATCAAGAGTGGGCAAAAGTAATTCACAAATGTTTAATGTTTGAGTTGTGACAAACAAGGTGGTTTGAGTTAATGATCAGATAATGTCCGGGTGGCAGACAGTGTGAGTTTGAGTGGCACGAAAGAGGCTATATTCAATTCAGATTTCAGGAACACTGAAAGACACATGTTGAATCTCAAACTCAACAAAATTACAAAGATCACCAGGGCGACATAACACAGAAAGGAAAATTGTAAAGTAGTGACTTAGAAAGTTAATGGTCTAGTACGTGAATTTAAAAGTGGAGTGGCATGACAATTCCTTGGCAGACATATCCCAGATGTAATAGTTCTTCAAGAAATACATCTAATGAGTCATAAATGCATCTTTATTGGGCAGGGCAAATAAAGCGTTTTAGCACTTTCAGGGTTTACTATCAGCTCTCTTGGAGTAGCGGGTGTGACCTGCAAATCCTTCCCACTGATGAAACTCCACACATTACTGAACTGTTACACAGCAATATGTGGAAATAGAATGGAGAAAAGACAATGGTAATCTTGGCATATTTACTCTCTGGGTTGCAGACCACCCATGTGAACCAGATGGGGAAATTAGTCTAGTAACATCTGAAACACTACCAATCTTCTATCTAATGATGCATGATATTATAGATTGGCTCACCTCTAGGCGATTGTGAGGTAAGGAGGAGCCTTGTCGATGAAACTTTAAATGAAAAATTGAATTGTCTGATATTTGCACAGTGTTACATCAGTGGTAAAGACAATATTATTATTTCTATAACATTGAAGGCTCGTTCTCCAGATTGGATTACATCCTGGCGCCAATGACACACAGCTGGAGATATGGTGAAACAACATATGTGGCAAGGGGGATATCAGACTGCTTGGCCTTGGTAACCCTTTTGGTGTGGTGGTCTCCTCACCTGATGAGTGAAAATTAGACCCAGGAGAACTGAAAAACACTGAAATAAAAACAATTTTGAGTGAGGCAACAGAGTGTAATGTTAATGAAAATGAGGGATGGGTGAAATCTGAGGTGAACCTATGAAAAGCCTGTAAGAACAGTATTGAGAGGCTCGGCGATCTAGAAAATCACAGAAAGATGCAGAATAAGGGAGGCAGATGTTTGTGAGTTGGAAGAGCACCTTGCGAAACTGGAACTTGGGAAATTGCAGGTCCTTTCAACAGACTTAGAACATGAGATTGCAATGATGGGAAAGTAATACAGGATACTGGTGGAAAAAGAAGCTAGACCACACTATCAAATTAAACAAACTGACTCTATGAAGTCAACAATAAAGCTGGAAATCTCCTGACTTGTTCACCCCAGAGGGAAGAAAGTCAAGATGGATTCATCAAGTTAAAACTAAGACAGGAGCTAACACATGCGGCCTAATGGGGTCCAAGGATGCAAAAGCACATACATTTGTACTATACCATAAACCAACATATGAATCTCAAATTAATCGAACAATGATAACTTGGAAAGATTTGCGAGGGCCTCTGATCCAACACTCAGTTGCATGATGCAAGATTAAATGGAGGAAGAAATGAGAGTAGGCGAAATGTCATGAGCAGCATAGCAGCTGAATAGTGAGATAACTTGAGGCCTGAATTATTTCCCATAATCATCTTTAAATGAATTGCGAGCAAACCTCCAGAACCTATTAAACATATGCATTATTGTATTGTAATTGCATTTATATAGCGTTCACTACCCCTGACGAGGCGTCAAAGCGCTTTTTCTGCAAGTAGCACACTACTCCGGGACCCATAGAGGATTAGTGTTGAATTAGTATAGTGTCACATGCAAGTAATTTTAAGTGGTGGATAGGTTAGTCAGTTATTTGGCGTTGGAATGATAGCAGAAGGATAGAAGAGGGTGCTAAAGAAGAGGGGCAGGTATTCCCAGACCTGCATACAGTCACTAATAATTTTCATCCATAAACATGCTAAGTCCCCAGACAAATGTGCATCTTACAGGCCCATCTCATTATTGAATGTCGAAATTAAAATCTTAACAAAGGTCCTTACCAGTTCCTTATAAAGAGTCATTAAAAAATCACGCTCTTTCCTCAAAATTGACCACCCAAAGAGGACTCACGCCCACTCTTTTTAATTTGTTCATTTCTGATTTGAATATCCTGTAAGACCAAGCAAAATCCTACTTCTTAGCCATAGGCGGTCAGAGCTTGACATCGTTGTGTTAGACCTGGCAGCCTTGGCGTGGTTTCCCTGACCTTTTACCTTCAGACCTGTTTTTGCTGTCTTTAGGACTCTGGGATCTTTACCACTGCTAACCAGTGGTAAAATGGAGGTGCTCTCTGCTTTAAACATGGTAGCATTGGCTTATCCACAATTGGCATATTTAATTTACCTATAAGTCCCTAGTAAAGTACACTACATGTGCCCAGGGCCTGTAAATGAAATGCTTCTAGTTGGCCTGCAGCACTGATTGTGCCACCCACTTGATTAGCCCTTTAAATATGCCTCAGGCATGCCATTGCAGAGCCTGTGTGTGCACTCTTAAACTGCCATGTCCACCTGGCAAGTTAACCCTCTTGTCAGTCCCAAATCTTCCTTAGTAATACATATAAGTAACCCCTAAGGTAGTCCCTATACAGCCCAAGGACAGGGTGCAGTGTATCTAAAAAGTTGATGCTGGAAGGTGGTTTATTGGTAGGTGCAGGTAGGGACCTACCACAAGCAATAAGGTCACCAACGCAATATAAGATCCTGTCAAGCTCTTAATACATTGGTAGCTGGCTGCAAGCAGGCAGGCTACACTCAAGAGACAGTTATGTAAAGCATTTAAAAACACCACTACATAAAATGAGTAAGACACAACACACAATAAAAATCCCACACTAATTTATAAAAATAGGAAATATTTTTATCTTTAAAATGGCACCAAAATGACATAGTCCAATATAGGGAACCGGAGATATACATTTTTAAAGATTAAACACTTACTAGTGCTTAAAAACATATAGCACCAACTTGGGACACCTAGTCGCGCTTGACCAGGACAAAGTGAAAGTTTGAGGTCAACTGCAAAGGAGCCCTGGCCAGATACGCTAAGTGGGAGGCCCCGTTCCAAATTTTACCTGTGGAGTTAGAGACTTTTCTGGAGGATTTTCTCTCGCTGTTGTGCAGTTCCCTCCAGCAGGACAATTTCGATGCTGCATCATCAGATTGCTTATCCGCTAGGCTTCCTCCAAAGTGTGTCATATTCCAGTCCCGCAAAGCATTGCACTTTAAAATTCACAATGGAGAAATCTACTCCAGGAGTGTAAAAGCTGGCTAAACCAACCTACTGATGTGGTTCATTTTCATTAACACTCCCCCCTCAGACCTGTTGCAAATTCCATTCTTGGGCCTGCCATCTGGCTGAGGGTACAGGAAGAGGGGGTAGACCTGGCTGGCATTCCCTACTGTCCTGCTCTCTTTGAAGCCCAGTTTGATTTACCCAGCCCCCACCCAAGCCTGTTTTCAGCAGCTTCAGAGCTTCCCCATCAGATAACCTCTGCTTTATGCAGGCCACTTATCACCTCATCAAAGCACCTTGGCTAAGCCTGTTAAGGCCAACCAATCAGAAGAGGCTGCTAGAAGGCTGGATTTTGGCTCACAGAAAAGTAAGTTCTGGAACTTCTTTTCTGTACTAGTTATGATAAATTCAACAGTAGCAAGTTGTTGTATTTATTATTACCTCTCCTTTAAGTCCTTTAATTATATTGTGAGCTCCTTCCTAGAAATATGTATACTTAAATAAAATATTCCAATGTTAGCCTATGGAGCTCAGGTCCAGATGTATCAACATTACATTTTGCGAGTCTATAATAGCGAATTTTACTGATTCGCTATTATAGACTCGAAAATGCAATGTATGTAGGAATCTGCTAATATTTTGCGATTCCTACACATTCCTTGTTTGCAACTCGCAAATAAGGAATGGCTTCCCATTCATTTCTATGGCCCAAGAGGCCCATAAGAATTAATCGGAATTGTGCGCGCAATTTGTGAGTACCCAATAGGTACTCGCAAATTGCGCATGCAATTTCAAGGGTGCAAGGGTTCCTAAAGGACACCCTGTTGCACCCCTGAAATGTGCATATGGGCACATGTGGTGCACATACATGTTAAAAAGTGAATTTTTCAAGGTAATCGCAAATTACCACCAACTTGAAGCTGGTGGTAATTTGAGATTCCTTACAGCAATATCGCAATTTGCGATGGCTACTAGAATAGCATTTAGGGAATCGCAAATTGTGATTCTCCAAATGCTTGGGGTGACTTATATGTAAAACATAAGGCAGATTACTACTTTGGAAGTACCTTTAATTCCAAAGTTGATTTTGAATATAATTTACTTTTAAAGACAGTCTGCAAAGCAGGGCTGCCTTTAGAAATTACAGCAGGCAACACAGAAGTGCACACTCCAGTGCAGGAAATCTACTTGGACTCTAAACTTCCCTGCCCTATTATATACCAAGGACTTATAGGTAGTTTGAATCCCTCTTGCCTTATTATATACTTGGAACTTACAGGGGTCTGCCATTGCCAATTGTAATTATATCTAATTGCCATATAACGTTTTCATCAGAGCACTGGCCCTGTGCCTGGTTAGCAGAGCCCAGGGCACTGTGAGAGTCAGTTACCACTTGTATCAGTCAACAATGGGAGAGATCGGGGCAAAAAGCCTGACTTTTTCACAGTGGAACATGTACTTTTACGCTTTACATGTCTTAGTAGGTAAAAACTCTTAAATTTATTTTCACTACTGCAAGGCCATCTCTCCCATTGGTAAGTGTAATTTCTAATTAGGAAGAGTGGGACCCCCACAATTTAAAATCCACTTTTAGAAAGTTGGCATTTTCTTACTTTAGCCGTTTGGTGCCTTCTGTCTGTCTGTGAATACATGTCTGGGGTGGGTGACAGCTGGGCTTTGTGCATTCCCTCTTGACAGCCACACACAAACAGAGCTTAGGTGATGGGACGCTAGTCAAATGGAGTAACATTCACACCTCTTGCACCTCGACGCACTGAAATCTCAGCTGGCACTAATTCACGCTTTTTCACGAGTCTTCCTGCCCATCGTGAGGCCTTAGCAGGGGGTTATCAAATCAAAACACATTCCAGCACTATCTATCCTTTTGCTCTATAGCATTTCCTGATAAACGATGGTCTTTTGTAAATGTTTCACATAGCAAGTGTGCTGGTTATTATTACATCTTCCCAATAACGCATCGCAAGCCGAGGTGAGTTGGAATTCAACCTTACTGATCAACAGTTGACCCTGAAGGATTTGCTGAGCAAGTATTGATTCTCTTTGAGGCATGCTGAAGAAGCTACATTAAAGTGCATATCTTGAAGGAGATTCAGCTCGGTGCAAATTTGGATACACGGAAATTAGCATTGCCCTCTTCCCCTTAGAGATCTACAGGTAGAAAGTCTATGGGAGCAAAAATTACTGTTTTAAAACATTTTTGAATAAGTCAGTAAATCTGATCTGTTTTCGTGGGAAAAAAAGAAAAAGAGGTCATATTTAGATGAGTATTAACACCTACAAGCGGCTTCAGCGTCAAAACAATTTGGTTGAAAGCTACAAAAGCTATTTCGAATTAAGGCTTATGCAATTACAGTTTGAATTGTGCTCTTTGCAAATCTTACTCCCAAAATGGGTGGTAATGGCACCCCACATCATCCCTGCTTCGTAAAGTGACATTACTGCACCTCCACTCCGTTTCCTGCTGCCTCTTAATCGAAAGCAGATACTAGCTGCTCCTGATGTTCACCCAATTTGGCATTAGAACTTGTCAAGCAATTATTTTTGTCATGTGGAGGGATTTTACCTTGGTTATTGTCCATTTCATCAAATTTATGGACAAAACTGAGCGACTTTCATCTAGCAACAACCTGTCCAAGAGAAAGTTGGCCCTTGCTAGCTGGTCCAGCTCTGCAACCTCAGGAAGCATTACACAATGCTTGGACCCATCACTGATTCACTCGCACTGTCTAATTTTATAATGTTTATTTTTTATTCTGCTCTTAATGACAGTTTAGTTAATCGCTAGTGCTTTGGCTTAATGAGACCACCTAAAATTGTTCTTTCCCGTGACACGCCGTTAAAGATGTTTTAAGGATGTTTTTAAAGGATGCTTTGCAGGTACTTAGCACTTCAGCGTTCAAGCACCAACAACACATCATCAGTACTTTGCTAAATGAGTTTATAGGATAGTTGTCACTGGCATTGAGCACTTAGATTTTATGTAGTATACATACTATGCAGTATATTTAGGGTACTATTCCCTCTGTTTCAGTCTAAGATTTGCTTCAATCTTCTTTTTAAGGGTTTGATGCCACTTTGGTTTTAAATAATGAAATCGTCCCACTGAGTATTTTAAACTGTTGTATTTTGGGTTCCTTGCGGAATGTTTCTTGTGGAATTTTGTACACGATGAAATATTGCTATTGTTTATTTTGTTTGAAAATTCCCTGCATTTTAACTTTCCTGTGGAATGCTCTATTGTTTTTATTAACTGTAATAAACTTTAATTACTTACAGTCATATATAAATTAATCCACTCAGACCAATCCAGATTTATGCCACGCTGTTCTACTGTGCAAACTCTACAGAGCCTATACAGGAGCCTGCTGAAGGCACGAGAAATACCAAAACTAGTGCCAGATGGTGAAAAGGCTTTTGACTTACTAGAATGGCCCTTATTATTTGCTATGGGGTTTGTCCCTGAGTTCTTGTCATACTTCCCCCTCATATATACAAAGCCACTAGCCAAAAAGTCAGGGTGAACAGTACAAAATCACATCTGTTTCATCTGGGGTGAGGCAAGAGGCAGGGCTGCCCACTATCACTGCTCCTGTTCACCATAGCCCTAGAACCATTGATGATATGGATAAGAAAAGATGCCCTGTAACTGGACTAAGATGAACCCCCAACTGGGAGGTCACAATTGCACAATGCCACTATATGCTGGTGACCTCCTGCTCCATTTCACAGACCCTGCACATTTCGTCCCAAGATTACTTACAATAGAGAGCAGATATGGAGTCTACTGCAGCTTCCATATTAATTGGGACAGAATGTGATGACCTTACTAGATTACTATAAATCCTATGTGAGCTGCTGCCGAAAGTTACCTTTCCTACCTTTCTCATTGATGGGCAGAGCTGCCTTATATAGGCATTGACAACATTTTACCATGTGCATTGGAATACCCTACATTCAGATGCTTACTTCCAAAAAGTAAAAAACGTGATTAGAGCCCTTTTTGTGGGATATTGGAACGGCTATGATAGCCAAGAGGACTCTGGGAATAGGCCCATATAATGGGGTATTAGCCTTAGCAATCTAAACAAGTACTATTCGGCCTTCCACATTATCGTAGTTAATGACTGGGCATCTAGCTCTCAGCAGGAGACTGCAATTAAATCAGATAGAAATACATTAGGTCCTAGGGGTTATCCGGGAGCACTATGTATGGGCAAGCACCATGATCATGGCTGTAACACAATAAAGCAGTGATTACATGATTTGCGGAACCTAGAAAGTTTAATCAAATGGGACGTGATAGGTATTTTAAAAATAGGAGAATTTGGGGCTTGGAGGTCTTAAAATGTTTGAGAAGTTGTTAAAGGTTTTTAAAGGTGTCATTTTGGGTGATAAATAATATGTGTAAAATAATAATTAGCATATAGTCCTAACTGATGAGCTAAGGAAGTTGCACTTGAATCAATTAAAATACAAGGGGAAAAGAGAATCTAAAGAGAAATATAGGTATGTCACATTTCTGTGCAAGATACCTTTTTATGAAAATGAATGCAGTTTTCTGATGTTTTGTTTATTCTGCTCCTGCTCATCCCTCCTCCCAATCAGTGACCCCTGCAAAATGTTCTCTCCTCGCATTTCCGTGGACATCAGCCTGTATGACGTCAATGTCAATTTTGTTGGAAAGTGTATAATGTACCATTTTGAAGGACGTCCATTGGAAGTTACCACGTAGGCCTGCAGAAGAACATTTTCCTATAGGGCTTTGTTTAGAATGTTTCATATTGTATTTTGCATCTCCAGACTGTAGTTGTAGGGGAAGAGAATGGAATATTTCCTTACCTTAAGAAATGGATTAGTCTTAAGTGTTTTAAAAGTATACGACAATATTTCTTCTCATTTGTCTGAAATGAACTAACCATGATCATACTGTTGTATTCTACATTCTCTTATGTGTATGCCATCGATGTGCTCGTGGCAGCTGTGTCCTAGCAACTCAGGTTCCACTACGAGGAGCCAGTCTATTGGCGTCTCGGAGACGGAGGCAGGAGTGCGCGAATGGGAGCTGTCGGGTGTTGCTGTCACCTTCGTTATGAAAGTCTCTCTTCAATTATGCCATCGTCCTCTCTTCAAAAATGGCGACGAGGATGGGATGTCCCTTTTGAAGGAAGATTGGACATTGTATGGCAATTTCTAATTTGCCCCGCAATTCGGAAGAGGATTGAAGAAGATAGTGTGTGCACTTCACCCTATTTCGAAGAGGTACCGAAGACCCTCGGCAGCAAGGAGCAATAGCAGCAATTAACCAATCGGTAGCGAGAATTTATGATTAAAATACATAGCATCATCATCATATAGTCTTTATTCGAATTTAAAATAATTCATACAAGACCCAAACATATACAAAAACACAAAATTATTACTGATCAAATACATAGCAACTTGGAGGAATTTGGTCTACGTGCTTGGTAACAACAACTACGTAACCTGTGCCTAGGAGTCTCCTTGATTATGAGACTGATCTTGGCAAGACACTCTGCGCGGCGCCAGTAGGTGAGGAATTTTCGTTTTATATGACACAGTGACATATATGATTTTTAACATAAACATACAATTGTATGGCTTACTAGTAACTGTCGCTCTCGTGATGTTACGCACTCGGTGATTTGAACCATCACTCTGCACACAAGCGCGTCTCTGAGCGCGTCTTTAGGGAGTTCATTGTTCTGTGGTTCCACCGCTTGTATCCCGGAACTTCCGTTTGTTTCATGCTGCGTCACCCTGCGTTGCTGTGATACTTGGGGTCACGTCGTGCGTGCTGCCATCTTGCCTGTTACTGTCCGCACAGTTTGACTTGCAATGTACACACATTGCCGAGAATTGTGTCATATGCTGTGATAAGGTGACCGACTAAGTTGCTGTGCTGTGATAAAGAAGGAATCGTAATACAAGGAGGCAGCGCTTGACGGGGTAACCGACTGAGTGCTACTGAAAAACTTGGTTATACAAGGAGGCAGCACTTGACGAGGTAACCTACTAAGTGTTATTCAAAGGCAGCGCTTGATATGGTAACCGACTAAGTGTTATTGACCTACTAAGTGCTATTGAAGGACAACATTTGATGAGGTGACTGACTAACTTTATTAAGAGACACCTAGCTTGGTTTAGTCCTTTTGAGACCTGCACGAAGGTGAGATCTAGTGAGACAGTCCTGCCATAATCGAATACAAGTTTTGACTAAACTTCTGAGCAACGTGTTTAAATTCTTCGTGATTGGATTCATCTTTAAGAGCATCATTATTCATCTCCTGTCATTTGGAACGTCGTTAGTGAACATTTCCTTGAACTGTCAAATATTAGTATTGGTTATTTCTTTTATTGTTCCTTCTCTTTGAGTGGTCATGTCTAACCAAGCTATTATTCCCCCTCCTACATTCTTGCAGAACCCAGGTGCCACGTGTATGAACTGGGAAGATTGGAAGGAATCTTTCACTACATATTTGGAAGCTATAGGTGGGGAAGTTTATATATCTAATAGAAAATTGTCAATTCTTAAACACCATTTAGGTGTAGAGGGAAGAAATGTTTTAAAAACTCTTCCTAAACCTGCACTTCCTCCTAGGAATTCTGGCAATGGTTCCGATTCAGATGAAGAGGATGTATATGAGATAGCCATGGCTATGTTAGAAGAAAACTATGGAAGGAAATTGAGTACTGTAGTTGAAAGGCATAATTTTTTTTCTCGTAAACAGTTAACAAGGTGAAAAAGTAGAACAATATGTTGCAGCTTTAAGGAGATTGGCCATCACATGTAAGATTAAGGATTTACGAGACAGGATCGTTAGGGATCAGTTAATTAATACTACCAACAACAAAAAGGTCCAAGAAAAATTACTAGATTTGATAGATCCTACATTAGACAAAGCCATAGAAATTGCTAAACGCATCAAGAATACATCTCAATATGTCAAAGAATTAACAAACACAGAACCTTCCAGTGAATCAGTTACTTCTAAAGTTTAAATAAATGTTTTTAATGAGACAACAGGAAGCAAAACTGAAGGTAACAAATTTGATTAAAAAAACCTTTCATGAGTACTAACAAAATATGTGATAGATGTGGAAGCAACAGACACTCATCTGATGCTATACATTGTCCTGCAGCAAAAAGTAGATGTTATAAGTGCAAAAGAATTGGACACTTTTCAAGAGTGTGCAAGGTGGCTGGTGCATCTCAATCTAAACCTGTTGTAAATGCAATACGTAATGAATCAGCTACTAATTCCAATGAGAGCAATATCGAGATATTAGTAATCAATGAGGTCAACGATGTAGGTGCTGGTGGTAGCATCCATTACAAACCTCCAAAATGCGACATTAGCGTGGATGGCAAAACCATTTCAATGTGGGCAGATTCATGTTCTCCATTTACCCTAATTGATAAACAAAATTGGGTGGATTTGGGTTCAAAAGCTTTACACATTCCAGATGTGAATCCCGTAGGGTACTGAGGGCAAAAATTACCTGTTGTGGGTTATTTCTCATCCAATATCAAGTTTCAGATAGAGAAGCTGTAGCCAAGATATATGTCGTGGAGAAGGGTAAGTCCTTACTTGGGTGGAGAGAACAGAAATCTTTAAATATTATACTTAATCCCAACCATCCTTCCCAGGTATTATTAACTGATTTTCATGAAGATAATGACTAGGTATCAAAATTCCCCAATTTGTTTAAAAAAGAACTAGGATGTTTAAAAAAATTTAGACATCGCATAATCTTAAAAAAGGGAACAACCCCTAAGGTACACAAAGTACGTAAGGTACCATTAGCGTTGAGAAGTCCTCTTAAAGAGGAATTAAATAGATTGTGTAGGGAGGGGATTATAGAACCAATAGAGGCGTCAGAGTGGTTAAGTCCCATCGTTATCGCACGCAAACCTAACGGCTTTATCCGCATGTGTGTGGACTTGAGAGACCTGAACGAATGTATTTGGATTGATCGCTATCCCTTGCCCCTCATCAATGAGATGTTATCTGGTGTCAACAATGGTAAGTTTTTTTCAACGTTGGATCTATCAAGTGCGTACCATCAAATCCTTTTGCAGCCTGAATCAAAACACTTAACACCTTTTACCACACCTGAAGGTGCATTTCAGTTTGTCAGAATGCCCTTTGGTCTGGCTTCTGCTTCAGCAGTTTTTCAAAGGGTTATGCAGGGAGTGCTGAAAGACATCCCTAATGTGCTTGTTTTCCAGGATGACATTTTGGTGTGGGGAAAGGATAGATCGAAGCACAACTGCTTAATGGAGAGGGTTTTAAACAAATTAGAACAGGCAGGTCTAACTATAAGCCAACAAAAGTGTACATTTTGCCGAACTGAAGTGGACTACCTAGGTCATACCTTATCACGAGAAGGTGTTAAACCTAAATTTAAACTTGTAGAAGATTTAGAAAATGCACCAATTCCAGAAAATAAGGATTAGTTAAGGTAATTTCTTGGGCTGGCTGAATACTACTCAAGGTTTATCTATAATTTTTCCACCTGTGTGTTTCCTCTTCTCGAGTTAATGAATAAAAATGTGTCCTACGTGTGGTCTGAGAGTTGTCAACGTGCATTTGAAGAAGTGAAGAAGGCTGTGGTTAATGCCGCCACTTTGAAACCATTCAATCCCATGGATAAGTGTATTATTGTTACCGATGCCAGTGGTTATGGTTTAGGAGTTGTGCTGATGCAAATCCATGAGGGCAAGGAACGAGTGGTGGCCTTTGCATCACGCACACTCAAGGGTATTGGGAGCACATACTCTACCATCGAGAAAGAGGCACTGGCATGTTGGTGGGGTGTTCAACACTTCCGAAATTTTGTCTGGGGTACGAACTTTGAGGTGCACACAGATCACAAACCGCTCATTGACATATTTTCTACTACAGGTGCAGGTAGAGACACACCTCGCATTTCTAAATGGATATACAGGTTACAAGAGTTCAATTTCACCTTGAAGTATGTGCCAGGTGTAAAGAACGTGAACGCTGATTGTCTGTCACGCCTACCTGTAACTAAATCTGACAGTGAAGAAATCAATTCGGAAGCAGATGATTGGATTGTGGCTAATTTGGTGGATGTATGTCAAGCCATAGAGGATGTAGATTGGAAACTAGCAATTTCTGATGATGTCATTATGAAAAAAGTCATAGAGTGTTTGCCTATGAATGAAGGATGGAAGCACCATGAGGACATGTTACAATACAAGGAAGTTTGATATGAATTGTCAATGGTTAATGGTATTTTGAGGAGAAATGACAGGTTAGTGGTTCCTGTTTCAATGAGGCCTAGGTTGATCGAGCTATTGCACGAGGGCCATGGCGGGATGTCTGCCATGAAGAGGAAGGCAAGGGAAGATTTTTGGTGGCCAGGCAAATAGAGAGATTTGTAAGAGATTGTGTGCCGTGTGCATGTAGTGACAAGGCTCATGTAGTGCAGGAGACTTCTATCCACCATACAGATTGGCCTGAACATGCTTGGGAAAAAGTGGCCATTGACATTTGTGGTCCCTTTGAGATTTTAGGTGTTGGTTGCAGGTTTGACATTGTCTTGATGGATTACTTTTCAAAGTGGCCTGAGATAACCTTTGTGCGTGAAGAAAATCTTCCAATATGATTGATTTTTGTGAAGAAGTTTTTCGGAGAGAAGGATGTTCTGCTGAAATGTTAACTGACAACGGTCCTCAATTCTTGTCAAAGGAATTTGGTGATTTTCTTAAGAAATGGGGCATTTGTATATCATCCCAGGGGAAACGGTTTAATTGAGCGCTTTAACCGTGTTCTTGGGGAGTGTATACAGAGGGCAGTACAAAGTCATAGTTGCCGGAAGAGTTCTGTGAGAAATATGTTGTGGAATTACAGAATAACCCCACATTCAGCAACGGGAGAAACACCTTTTTTGTTTGTTGAAGGGAAGGGTTCCATGTTCAATAGCTGTACCGGCCTGGATGGGAAGAAATAGGAGAAAATGGGTGAATGAAAACGCAATAAGAACTAAGGTCGAAAGGTATCAATGTACATATGAGCAAAAACATAACGAGTAATTACTCAAAAGACCAAGGGTTTTTTACTTAGGTATGTATGTGAGAGTGAAATTGGGTACTCCTTTTTGCAAAGAGAGTTCCAAATTATCGGATCCCAAGAAGATATTGATGATCAAGGGTAACTTCCTAAAACTTTCTGATGGAAAATGGTGGAATACCAATCGTGTAGCCAAATGCAATGAAACTGAGGTGCAGGAGTGGTTAAGGTTGAATTCCAATTCCTGTCATGATGGTGAGTCAGGTGTGATTTCCAGCAAAGACTCCAAAATGAGCTCTAACGTTGGAAATAGAGATTATCGTGTACGTGGTGCGCGATTCAGAGTTCCACCACTAAAATTGAAAGACTATGTTTGTAATTTGTTATTTTTTTAATTTGTTAAAGAAAGAGGATATGTTGTATTCTACATTCTCTTATGTGTATGGCATCGATGAGCTCGTGGCAGCTGTGTCCTTCCACTACGAGAAGCCAGTCTGTTGGCGTCTCCGAGACGG
Source organism: Triturus cristatus (assembly GCF_964204655.1). Classification (NCBI taxonomy): domain Eukaryota; kingdom Metazoa; phylum Chordata; class Amphibia; order Caudata; family Salamandridae; genus Triturus; species Triturus cristatus. Next base: position 154,283,639 of record NC_140580.1, read on the forward strand.
AGGCAGGAGTGCGCGGATGGGAGCTGTCGGGGGTTGCTGTCACCTTTCTTATTAAAGTCTCTCTTCATTTATACCATTGTCCTCTCTTCAAAACATACCATGATTAGTTTGCAGTTTTGTTAATTGATATGCATGAACTGTGTATAAAAAAAAACCTGATTTCGGGAAATCGGGGCGATTTCTCATTTTCCTCCCGAAGCTCTATCCAATTTGATTGAGACTTATTTCCTTACACCTATCATTCTGCTAGGACTCTTAATGAGTCAGATACTTAATTCTTGATACCTAAATAGGGATTAATTGCTGTTCTGATTCTGATTTCTGTATTCTGAACTTGTGTTTTCATTACATTTAATGCACATTTTCTGTAATGATTTTATTGAGATTACTTATAACAAATCCCTAACATTATTCTCCTGACCTAGAACTCAGCTATTGAGTAGTCCCAGATGCTAATTGACTATGTTGGTTTATACTCTGCTAATTTGATTAAAGTGAGAAAATAGGGTGAGGTTTCTAGCCGCTAGATCAACAGAGCAGTAAAGCCAAACTGATGAGGTAAAATCTGAGGTGATTACATTTATTGGAGTTCATTCAATTATTGAGGTTCGGCACCCTCAGTCCTACAACAAAAATTTTCAAGTAACAGACACCCAATACTATAAATATCTATACGGCAGACAGAGATCAGGAACTACACAACACACATCTGCTACAAGACATCCAGGACAAATCCCCATGGAATACAAAATACTGGCAGCCCCAAGATACAATATCGCATATGCACAGGACTCTGGTAAACAACACCTAAGGTATGCTCATGGACCTGAGAGGTCAATGGAAGCATAATATTGGCATACTAGATGATAAAGTCTGGTTAGAGGCATGTAGACATCTACACTAAGAGGCAATGAGGCTAATAAAATTGAAGTTCATGCACCATATATACTGTACAAGGGTAAACACATTTGGGGTGGTGGGTGATTAAAAGTGCCTCTGGGACTGTAATCAGATAGGGACCCTTTTTCATGCTGTCTGGACTAATACTAATGTTCAAAGTACAAGTATTCCGAAAGCATTTTAAGGTCCAGATCACCATGGTAAATGGGGAAAAAACATTGAGTTTCAGGCACATTTGTCAACAATTATTTCTTATCAAGAAGGGTCAACATGCAGGGTCTGTGGGAGACACAGTAGACTCAACAAATCTGCCATGAAGAATTTCACCTGAAATGCTCACTTGGTATTTTCAATGTATCAGATGTATTCAGTAAATATAAATAACATTACAGTTGTAATATAACTAGCAAAAATTACTACCAATCATTGGTAAAATAGTGTGCTATGGGCACATAACTTGCCTAACGTTAAATATATGAAAATAAAAACATGAGAGCATAGCCAAATCATGAGACTGAGCAACAGAGTGCTCTGCACAACAAGGCCAAAGTGTGCAAAGGTGTGCCTTAAAATGAACTCTAAAATGTGTTAATTCAAGTCTTCTGATGGGGTTTAAAGCAATAGGAAAATTGATGAATACAGAACTAAAATTATGATGACACATTTAATACATAACATTTTGCCAGCAACAGGAACCAACAGCAATAATTGTTACATGAAATTCTTTTAAAAAAATCCTTCACTTTCCATCCTGATGCTTGTATCTTTCTAAAATACATATATGCTACACTATGATTTTCTGTGCGGGGATTCATTACATTCATGTAACTTTCCATCAGAATGAAAATAACAACTTAGAAATATATCTCATTCATTAATTTCCTTGCCCATACTTCAGGCTGGAAGTAAGCATTGTAAAAAAAAAATAGTATGAGAACATTTGCACTTCTGCTAAAACACACTGCTTACATCATCCTTGTAATGTCACATCTATTAGCAGTTCCAACTAATTGATAGTATTTTTCTATTTTATGGAGAAAGAAATTTATCCACGTTTATTTGTTGTGCATGTTTAAGATCTACTGTGTTTGTAACCGCAAAATTATGTCGTATACATTTCCAACTTGTTATCCAGCTTTCTCAAATTTAGCGGCTCTTAGCATTTGGAAACACTTGACAATACGGAGAAACAAGTGCCATTTGTGCAAAATACCGCTAATGGTAGCCAGGAGAAATATAGCCAAACACTGCAGTAGACAGATAACCCCTTCCTTGGGGTCAGGGAGCAAAAATAAGGACTGCCTACTAGCAGAGAAAGTTATTTATATGGCACAGGGATGTCCCAACATTTTTTTAAATATGGGGAGCTTGCAAAAGACCAAGAGGAACCTAATTACGAAGTGCTGTATGGGAGGGGCCAATGGGACATAGATTTTAGTAAGACAGCATATGATGTGGCCACTTAGGTAAACTTAGTTCATAAGACTTAGGGTTGTGAGACCATGACGAACAACAATCATTGCAAAAGCTGATTTTACCATCTGATTGTATGAAAATATGTAACACATGTAAAGATAATATGATGTTTCCTGAGCCATTATTGTCCTCTGAGAAATCTGTACTGTACATGAATTTCAGTAAAAAATGTTTTTTTTAAAAATCAGTACAGGTGTCTATAATTTTAATTTGCACAACCTTCCTAGTAACACAGAAATTGGGTTTAAGTAGGGATTTAAGAAATCCTGAAGAGTGATCATAGAAATCGTAACTAAGAACCTGATAAAAAAGTTTGTGAATGTGTACAGCATCACAAACATGACAGATATCTCGTCTGCCTAGTTGCAAGTGATTATATCCTAATAAGCATATAACACGGCGGATGGGATATCATTCCCGTTTGTGAGTACCCGGCCAGCAAACTGTAAATTATGCCCTACAACTTTATTACCAAAATGTAAAATCAGCATTGGACTTGACAAAACTTAGGGAGCAATATCTGATTATGTATGATGGAGGAAACGCTCTGCCGCCCAATATCCCACAAATCAACTTGACACCCCTGAATAGTTTCCTACATGCAGACCCTGACTCTGACTCCATATTCCCATCTAAATCACATTCAGGACTGTTACATTGTTTATAAAGCATTCAATACAAGCACTCCACCATACTTTGTAAACAAGATTGAGATCTGCGGTGAAGGGGAAACAACCCTAACAACGCGGGCATCACATCAAGATGCCGTTACAACGAGGTTGTTACAACGACCACATTGTAACCACACAATGCCATTACTACGCAAGTCATTACATCGACTTGCGGTAGATGGCGTGCTAACATTAGAAATAGGTTGGAGTTGGAATAGTAAATTATACATTTCTATTGTCAGCGCGCCATCTACGGCAAGTCGATGTAACGACTTGCGTAGAAATGGAATTGCGTGGTTACAACGCGGTCGTTTTTTAACCATGTTGTAATGGCACGCGGAGTAATGGCTCGCAATGTAACGAGTCATATTCGCGGTGAAGCATGTATGACACAGCAGCAATATTTCTAAAAGTAGCAACCTCCATCCTTATCCACTTCCACCATGCCCAATCCCTTTTTCCATACCAGAAAGAACTGAAAATATTTGTTCCCAAGAACCACCTCATCATAGTGTAATTTCCTCTGAATGCCTGATTTCAACCGTTGACACTCCTCTAATCTCCTACCTACCTACTCCATATAATGTTTCTTCCCCTCCTCTCTTCTTTGCCCTACACCACTCTTTAACTGTAATTTCCACTCCTTCTCTTACTTCCCAGCCGTCAATCCCAATTTTAATCCTCTGACACGGCCCCTCCACCTAACCATAATGTAAATAGTCCCTATGTGTACTCCACAGGACCGCTCTCTTTCCCCTCGCCACCTTTAAGTAAAACTCTTTTCTACAGTTCTCTGTTGCTGTGTAACTAGGTGTGTGCTATATAAATCTTATACAATCTGATAAATCGCAAAAGCATACTTCTAAGTGAAGAATATAATCAATGTAGCTTAGCAAGAGAGAGTTTATCGTCCAGATGCTTTAGGATAGTGTGATCCAATCAGTATTACTCTTGATTCCTGCCTCATTGTTTATATCTGGATTTATTCCAGGTACTTCTAGAAAACATCTGTTTATTTTCATTTGTATATATTTTACTTTTTCTAATATATTTACTTTTCACCTTTCCCTGTAGTTTCCTTGAATGGGGAGATCATGCACATATAATATTAAAGTAAACTAACAGGGAAAATTCAATGAGGGCCAAGCTAAGAAGTCACATTATTGGCCGGTCAGCATTTTCTAAAACCAATTAGAGTGATGAGGTGGAGGCTTCGAAAGCCAGAAGAAGAAAGCCATCAGTAGTCCTCATTAGAATGAGCCTGCATAAGAAATTATATTCATATATACAGTGGAAGGCTCACAGCCCCTATCATTTAAGAAAAATCCTTCTGCCCATTATCATTTTATTTGCCCGTAGCATTGCCACACATTGGTAGCACACCTGGTTGGTCTGTATTATGGCAAGGTCTGGGACCTATAATAGTAATACTCATTGCAGAAATGGGTCTCGATATCCAAAGTTAGACTGGGGTACAAAATAAGCCCAGCCACAAAAAAAACAGTTTCCCCATTGAAGAATCAGAATGCTTAAAACGTGGCCCATATTTCCAAATCGGGTTAATTTTGAACTTATAAAGACTGAGGGCCATATTATCAAGAACGGCGCTAACATCATCGCCGCTTTAGTGGCAAGAAACTGCCGCTAAAGCGGCGATAAGGGGCTCGATAATATGCCCTAGAGAATTCCAATAGAAGCCCAGGTTCTGGAGTGAAGGACATCAAACCTGGGCTTCTATTGGAATTCTCTAGGGCATATTATCAAGCCCCTTATTGCCGTTCTTGATAATATGGACCTTAGAGTATAAGTGTTGTGGAAGGTATCGGGGACTGTATGCATTTTTGCTTACTGTAGGTAATGTTTGTAGTAGTATCAGGCAAATCTGCTGTAAAAACAGGTGCACCAGGCCATACAACTGTCCCACGAACAACCAAAACACTGGCCCACACACTGACTTATCAGACCAGCCTTTTATGCACTGCTAGATTTCCCTATTGCCCAGTACAATCCTGCCCATATCTAAGTACTCTCTGTGTTTGGACATGAGTCTTAGAGATGTAGGTGCAATCTCCAGCCTTAAGAGTCAGAGGTTTTTTTTCTGCAGTAATTCACCTTTTTTCAAACAAATTTAATTTCTACATATTTTAGCTTGAGATTCTTTGACATAGCTCTGTAACATTTTGCATACATTTCCTTGTATGTCCCTCTGTGTGTGAGCGGGACTCATGCTTTATCCTACTATTTGAGAAATTGCAGTGAGCAAGCTTCCAAGTATCAGCAAGTTGCGTCCATACATTTATCTGAGAATCAATGGAAAGAGATGATATATTTTCAGATTTTTCCACATGTAGCAGCCAGGTGTTAGATAGTTGTTTTAATCATCATTATGTCACACATGCCCTGGCAGGCCTAACGTACTCCAGCACCATTCCTTATACGCTCAAAAAGTTACCATACATAAGATGTTGAGTCCATTTAGCAAAAATAAGCAGTCACTTTAGATGACGTACAATGTCATGGTTAGTAGGTTTGTCTTTGCTTTCCAAAATGAGATACATCATTTAAAGTAAAATGTGTGTGCTCATTTCATTTCAGTAGTCAAATGTCTGCTTTCAGCAATGAATGAGTGGCTTGCTACCGTCTTCATCGGTGTTTGCTTCTCTTCCAGTGCTGAGACGAGACACTTGGTCAAGGTCGAATTTGCCATTTAAGAGGGATCAGCTTATGGATATCATTTTCTTATGGTCCAACCTTCTGTTTTGACTTTATAGTGTTCATGATGCATACTGAATCCTCCCTCAATGTCTGTTCTTGATGCCTGAAAATTTGAAGGTACGGCAACATCATGCGTTATTGAGAGGCATTTTTCATGGTGAAATGTACCCACCTTTAGCAATGCTGCAATAGAGTAGAACAAGCTGGATTACAAATCTGGAATCTATTGTTGGTTGAGCCAGAAACCGGTTAAGTGCTGGCCTTATGAATTGCCATTTTGTCTTGGTATACGGGTCTTGGTATACGGTGCCGATACCATGAACACAGTCATTGGCGCCATTGGATTCAGTGTGGTACCCCAACGTAGAGATCTACAGAAGCCTCATTCTCCTTTACATCGTGGCTGGATGCTTGATGCATCTCTTCAATAACATTCTTATTCTTTTTCAATGTAAGTGGAATTTTGACTCTTAATAGTTGGAGAGAGAGAGAGAGAGAGAGTCTGTGTGTGTGTGTGCGTGTGTGTGTGTGTGTGTGTGTGTGTGAGAGAGAGAGAGAGAGAGAGTTTGGGCACGTAGCAGATTTTGACTGTACTATTGAGAACTCATTTTGTACATTTAAAATAATGAAGACTTCAGTTGGGATACTCCATCTAAACGTGGTTGCTATCCCGCCCTACATAATACAAAGGCCATAGGTTATAAAGCATTGGTAATATGGAGGACAGTGACAGACTATGCCATCCACCAAACAATAAATAAACACTTACTTAAAATACATGGTTTCTAATCAATCAATCAGGGTTCTTAATCAATCAGGGTTCGTATAGAGTGCGGCTAATCACCCGCTAGGGTCTCAAGGTGTGGGGGAGGGGGAATTCCACAGTTCAGTCGAAGAGCCAGGTCTTGAGGTCCTACCTGAATTGGAGCAGTGAGGGTTATTGCCTGAGATGTAGAGGTAGAGAGTTCCAGGCCTTTGCAGCGAGGTAGCAGAAGGATCTTCCACTGGTCGAGGTCTTGCGGTACCATGGGATAGTGGCCAGGGCAAGTTGGGCAGAGTGGATATGTCTGATAGGTGTATAGAAAGAGAGGCGGTGGTTGAGGTATGCAGGTCCGGTTTTGTGGAGGGCTTTGTAGGCATGCGTGAGGAGCTTGAAGGTGATTCTTTTGTTGATCAGTAGCCAGTGAAGGTCTCTCAGGTGATTGGAGATGTGGCTGCGGCAGGGGATGTCCAGGATAAGTCTAGTGGTGACTTCTGGATGCTGTACAATTTCTTTTGGAGTTTTTAGGTGGCACCAGTGTAGAGTGCGTTGCCGTAGATGGCCTTGCTGCTGACGAGTGCCTGGGTGATAATTCTCCTGGACTCGGGATACACTTGAAAATTCTCCGAAGCAGGCAGGGCATGTAGAAGCAGGAGGATGAGATGGTGCTGATTTGGCGGTTCATTGAGATCGAGGAGTCGAGGATGATGCCGAGGTTGCATGTGTGGTTGGTGGGTGTGGGAGGGGTTCTGAAAGCTGCGGGACACAGGGAGTCGGCCCAGGTGGCGAGAGTGGTGCCCAGTATGAGGACTTCAGCTTTGTTGGAGTTGAGTTTGAGACAGCTGTCCTTCATCCAGGCAGTGAATGCCATCAACCCGTTGTGAAAGTTGCTCTTAGCGGCTGTAGGTTCGTCACTGAGGGAGAGAATCAGCTAGGTGTCTTCGGCGTAGGAGACGATATTGAGTCTGTAGTTTCTGACTATCAAACTCATTTTGTAAATCTTAAAATAATGAAACATTAGGGCCCTTATGTAGACTTCAGTTGGGATACTCCAACAAAACATGGTTGCTATCCCACCCTACTTATTACAAGGGACATAGGTTATAAAGCATTTGTAATATAGAGGGCTGTGACAAAGTGTGCCATCCACCAAACAATAAAGACTCACGTAAAACCTACATGGGTTCTAATACATGGTTTGTAGGGTACATATAGCTGTTTGGAGCAGGAGAATAGCAACTAGCTATTCAACCAGAATTGTAACTTGCAGGTAAAACAAGGTTCTCTGGAACAAAAGCACTAAGCTATCTTACATAAAATAGAAATGTGCGACCTTCACTTACATGATGTGCTCTGGAGCAGGCTCATTAACACTATGGTGTCAAGAATGGTAGTCTATATTTCATCGTAGGTGTATGAAAGGTTATGTTAGGGTGTGAGGAGGTGCATCAGATATTAAGTGGATGATGTCATCAGTGATGTAATTTGAGATGTCATGAGTGATGTCACTGACCATTTCATGAGTGATATAATATGTGACGTCATCAGCACTTCATTGCGGGGGCACGAGTTATAGTTAGCTCAACTAAATATAACGGCTGAATTACTCTGGTTTTGTACGAGTGAAATGTCCAACTAACTATAACTTTCCCTAAAACCTTTGGTTTTTTCTGTGAATTTCTAAGGTTTTTTTAAATGCTAATTTCTAACTATAACGTGACTGAAACCTATGGTTTTTTCAGTGAATTTCAAAGGTTTTTTAAATGCTAATTTCTTATTATAACTTGCCTGAAACCTATGGTTTTTTCAGTGAATTTCAAAGGTTTTTTAAATGCTAGTTTCTAACTATGCCTACAGAGGTAGGACATTTGAAGAAAGAAGAAACAACGTACAGAAAGAAGCAAAAGAAATGCAGAAAGAGGCAACAGAAGTCCACAAAGATGAAGAAAATTGCAGGAAGAAGCAAGCCGTGCAGAAAGAACCAACCGAGGAGCAGAAAGAGGCCTTGTTGCAAAATCATCCTGTACCCTCAACATTTTCAGATGGGTACCGGTGGTAACTGAATCTGACTAACCAGTCCTAGTGCCAGTGCTATTCTAAAAGACACTTAGAATACAGTGAAAACACCTACATACATACACTAGGGAACACTATGCGTTGGGGTCCCCCTGTGATTACCATGGCCTCCTCTGTAAGCCCCTAGTACATAATAGGGAAGGGGGATTAAAACTACCTCTTAAAACACGCCACAGGGCGCGTTTGCACACTGGCGAAGGATGGGGGGGGCCTGAGGTGACTTGTGTGCAAACACACCCTGTGGCCGTTTTAATTTGGGGATAAAGTCCCCTTGAATCCTGAGTGTCCCTTGGGTCCCACAAGCCCACCAGGTATCTCCAGTTAGCGCCACAGAGCTGCGTTGCAAAGAGGTGTAAAAAGGGGGACGGCCTGGACCACCTCTCTGCAACGCAGCGCAGTGGCGGTTACTGGAAGCACCTGGTGGGCTAGTTGGCCCTCAGGGGCCCTCAGGATTGAAGGGGAATTATTTCTCCAACTTAAAACGCTCCAAATACTAACGTCAGTTTAATTAAACATATGTCCTTACAAATTATGATGTAATAGGGAATTTCACTTTCAGTAGGTGCAATAACTCATCAGTAGATCAGTCCATCATTTTCTGGAAGTGTACCAAACTATAATTTTCACAGCCTGGACTGGTAGAAATGCAAACACCCGTCACTTCATGTTAGGCACAACAGAGACAGCAGCAGTGCAACTAGCTTTACCATTTAAAGCAGGCACCATTATAAAAGAATCAGGGCAAGCATCTCCATGGAACAGGTACCGAAAAAACAGCAACAGTCCTGATGGAAGAGGGACATCAGCGACTGCAGCAGTGAAGCACCCCTCACTCTCAGAAGAGGCCCGGTCGGCTTCATTGTCAGCGTCAAGGAGCTGCACAGCCAACATTAACATGACAAGTGTGTCGTGTCAATTCCATGGTGTGCAGGTAAGCAGGCATTGTCAAGGGAACCCCGAGATTCCAAGGACAAATAGGAAATTACTGGGTGAATCCGTAATTCCAGGAGCCATCATTTCCCCTTGTGATTGGCCATTTCTCCCTGCAGTTTCCCTTCGAATTTCTGGGCGTCTTGAACTGCCGAAAACCATACAGATCTGCAGTATTCCCACTACCTCATAATTCCACTGGCCCGGTAACCCCTGTTGTCTGGCCCACTGGAATTAACGGGCCGCATGTAATTAGGGCCTTCATTGAAACAACAGTGCAAGCAGGTCTAAGGCAATGAATACAGTAGAGAGAGCAGCAGCACAGGCATTCCCTCGCCCTCAGAAGAAACAAGCATTGCTTTGATGCAGTGCACAAGAGGCCATTTTGAACTACAAAACTATGTGGGAGTATTTAAAATAGTTAAATCTGTTGCTCCAACTCCTAACATGATTTAAATCAGAGCAAGTGCAGATGGAATACGAGTTCACAGGCCTCTTAAACATAACAGATGCCTGAGTCAAACAAACACTGCAGAGAATATTGCAAAATACAAAGCATTGGCATACTTTAGCAGCGAGAAATTAGTGGCTTGAAGCAATTGTGTTCCTTAAAAGAGGCCATACAGTGCAGAGAAGAACAGAAAGTTCTATTTGCCCAGTCTTGCATCACCAGCAGACTTTCCAGAGTGTCCCACAGCTTGATGATATTTCCTTGAATATTGAAAGCTTTTGTGACATAATTTGACCGGATTGGTTGCTGGATGTCTTTGTCAGTTCAGTTACCTATGCAAGTCATAAATGTACCTTATTCAGATAAGTCTCCTTTGCCAACATCACGTAGCTCACCCCCAGTGCCAGAATGGAGCCCGTTCCCCACCCAACTTCTTGTAAAGGTGTGGAGAACAACCTGCCCTCACCACAGAGGAGCCAATGATGGAGCGCTAACATGCTACACATCCTGATAGACCAAGTTAAGTTCTGCTGCTTGAACCAGATAGGATGACCCACAGTGTTGTTTGTAGTTATTGTGCAGCATGGAAGTACGTGATAGAATTGTGTGTGGTAAATATGAACATTCAGATGCATGTGATAAATTGCATTTGTTTATTTATAGTATTTATAGAGCGTAACGCTAGCCTCGGGGACAACAGAGCACTTTACATATACCATTTCAGCTGTATTCGTGGGAGGGAGGCAGAGTGGCTGGGATCTAGTTGCTAAGAAGGAAAATAATTCAGCAAAAAAAGTTTGAAAAGGTGCTTTTGCAATTTTTCAGGGAGTTGGGAAGTTTAGAATTGGTCTTATGGATATAGGGATCTGGTGAAGTAGTCTGAGGGCTAGACAGAAAAAAAAGTCTGGGGTTCTTTTTATGATCCTCTAGCGTTAGTCTCTCTTCCCGTTGTTAGTTTATGTCTACCTGAGGTGTGGAGCTTTTACTGCAAATATAACCACTGAGTACATACCATGTTTGCTTTACGCTACAAGAAATAATGGAGTGTAGTTGCAAACAGAGCCACAGACGTGAAACCATCCCACTGTTACTCCCAACTCAGAGTAGGATCTTTTAAGGTACCTATGAGCAAGAAAGAGGTTAAAGAGAGCAAGTGTGGACTGTCATGCAGGTGCCTAAGGCGAGAGGCCCAAATGAGGGGTACCTTATAGAAGAAGGACGGAAATCTTTAAGTAGGGCAGAGAAGAGCAGTACGTTTGAGTGGACATTTTGAGCCAGAGTGCATCAATGGAGGCTTTCCATGAGGTAAACTGGTGCAGCGTCATGGACTAAGATTAGTTGCTTGAAAGGGCCAATGTGTGTGTGTTTTTCTGGAAGAGAGCCCATTCAGCAAAGAGAATGAGTTCGTACACTGAGGAAAAAGGAGTATGGGGCAAACAAACCAGGAGGCTGATGCAATTGTCCCTTTTGCTCGTGACCAGGTAGTTGAACAATTCTTTGCCGAGAGAATAGATTTTATGTAAATTCTGCATTAAGTATACAAATACCCTTATAATTTTTTACCTTTTCTTGTAAACATTGTACACTGAACCGGAGCAGGTCAGAAAACAAGCTACAGTGAGGATTGTGATTCTCCGATTACCATGACCAGAGAATCTTTATTTCATTACAAGACCGGAGGCTGCCATTATGCATTATTCTTTTAATGCAACTTCAAGTACAGCCACTTAAAAGTTACATCATAAACCAAAGCTCTAGAATAAACAAGTGTAACTAGGCACCAGCAGCACAGAGATCTGCCTCTTTTAAATGCAGTGAGAGCAAAAGGAAAAAGTTATTTCAGAGGCAACGAAGTCCACAAGCTGGTATCATGCAGGGAAGGCCACTCCTTGGAACAGAGGCATGCGAGGAGTCGAGTGTTGCTTGCAACGGATCGTGAAAAAGAGCCAGTCAAGACAAATTATCTGAAAAAAGACAAAATATTAGGAAATTGTACTTAAAACCCTATGGAAAGAGGAAAAGAAATGGTGGTAAATTATATTACACATATTAAAGGCAAAATACAGTGAAAAACTGAGTTATTTTGTAATCTAATCAAAACATTACACGTGACAATCAAAGAGATGTTAAAATCCACTCCCGGGAGGGAGGGTTTGGATAATGCCAGACTCCGTGTCTTTAATGAAATCCAGATTTTCTGGTCATGGTAATAGGAGAATCGCAATTTAATTACAAGACTGGAGGCTGCCATTATGCATGTTGGTAGTCAAGTAGAACTACATCTGACGTGTTCAACAGGTTTGCAGTAATGTTTTGCAAAGGTATAGGAACTTGACCAGTCTGCTGCTTTGAGGATATCATCCAACTTGCCTCCTTTCCAAAAGGACTGGCTAGCCATAGCCCCTCTTAAGGAATGTGCCTGAAATCTAAGGAGATCGATGCCTGCCAATTGCATAGCCAGTTTAACCCATCTAGCTATGGTAGAAGAAGTGACAGGTGTGAAGGTCTCAACAAAGGATATAAGGAGTTGGTTTACACCAGTGGAGCGACGAGGGTCCATCCTTGAATCATATTCCTTCATGCAATCCACCACACATAATTTTTTACAAGCGTCAAACCTAGGGTAAAAAATCATATCAGACATCGTTTTAGTTCTCTTGATAATTTGAAATCTGACGCTGAACGCGTCATAGGATCTGTTGGATATTTCCAACGCTTTAACATCCGAAACTCTACGGCATGATATTAGAGAAAGGAGAGAAGCAAGTTTGATGGAGAGTCTCTTATTATCTAACAAGTTATTATTCAGCCAGTTACAAAATAGATCAAGTAGCAATTTAACGTCCCAAAGGGTGTCATATTTAGGTTTTGAAGGTCTTTTAAGCTTGATACTCTTCATAATTCGGCAAATTATAGGGTTTTTGCCAATAGTTCTACTATTTAAAAGGGAGTAACCCGCAGACATGGCAGATCTATAACAGTTAATTGACCTATAGAAAAGACCTCTTTCAAATTGTTCGACAAGAAAATTGGCTACATGCACAATAGGAGCCTCCACAGAATCCAGGTTCCTTTCCAGGCACCAACAAACCCATCCTTTCCAGATGCCATTGTATCTATACTGTGTACCAGGGACCCAAGATTCTTGGAGGAGAGAAGAAGCCTGCGCCGAAAGCCCAGAGATATCATTGGCTCGCCTGACACTTTCCAGGTAAGAAGGTTCAAAGTCCCGTTCAGAAGGAGCGGGTGATCCAAACCGCCTAGGTCTCTTAGGAGGCCTGGAGAAGCTGGACGTAGAAAGGGTATTTCGTAAGCTAATTCCAAAGTCGTTGGGAACCTCGCTTGGGACAGCCAAAATGGAGTTACTAGCACTATTGAAGATCGTTCTGTCCTCAACTTCTGAAGGAAACGTTGGATCATCGCAAAGGGGGGGAAAACGTATCTCCGAATGGCTTTCCAATGCTGGAGAAAGGTGTTCACTGCCGAGGCACCCGGGTCTGTCATCCAGCTGAAGTATCTGAGAAGTTGAGACGTGAGTCTGCTCACAAAGAGGTCTACATCTAGGGGACCCCAAAGACAGTCTAGACTCTTGAACACGTTTGCATTTAATTTCCAATCGGTGTGATATACGAGGAACCTTGAATTCCAATCCGCACAGACATTTTGTAGACCCGGAAGGTATTCTGCTCTTAACGAAATTTGGTGTTCCAAGCAGAACATCCACAGTTGTTTGGCTAGGTTGGAGAGGTCTGGTGACCTTGTGCCCCCTAGGAGATTTATAAAGGTGACAGCTGACATGTTGTCCATCCTGAGGACGAATGACCTCCCCTGAAGGGATTGTTTGAAACTCATTAGGGCATAAAGCCCGGCGGTTAACTCCAGAAAGTTTATGTGGTGTAAACTCTCCGAACAGGACCATAAACCTCCCGTGTTCTGATTTTGAAAACAAGCCCCCCAGCCATGACGGCTGGCATCTGATTCCAGTACCTAATCCAGGGAAGTCCCAAAAATGGCTTTCCCGTTCCATGTGTCTAGATTCTCTAACCACCAAGACAGTTCCGACGTTGGCTTCTGTGTCTAGGTGAATTTTGTCTCCGTACCAAAGGCCAGAACGGAGGGCCCTGCCCTTGAGTCTTTGAAGGGCTCGGTAATGTAGAGGGCCCAGGAGAAAGATAGCCTGGATAGATGATGATAGGAGGCCCAGAAGTCTGGCTAGTTCCCTTAAGGTTAGGAGATCTAATTTGAGAACGTGACGTATCTCTTTCCGAATCTTGGATATCTTCTTTGCGGGAAGTAAAAGCATAGACTTCACGGTGTCTACCGTGAAGCCTAGGAACTCTAGAGATCTCGAGGGAGTCATGATGGATTTCTCCCTGTTTATAATAAAACCTGTACTCTCTATTAATTCCACAGTAGTGTTCAAGTCTTTCAGAATTTGAGAATGGTCTTAAGACATGATGAGAATGCCGTCTAAATAGATTATGAGGCGGACACCCCTTTCTCGCAGGACCGTGGTAATGGCCTTAATTACTTTGGTGAAGCACCATGGGGCCGAAGATAGGCCAAAGGGAAGAGCTTGAAATTGATATAGGTGGTTGTTCCATGCAAATTGAAGAAAGGATTGTGACTCCTCTGCCATTGGAATGGTGAAATAGGCGTCTTTTAAATCTAATTTAACTAGCCAGTCTTTCTCTAAGAGCATGTCCCTGAGGAGATGGATACCTTCCATCTTGAAATTATTGTAGGTGAGATACTTGTTCAACTCTCTTAGATTTATTACTGGTCTCCACCCCTTGTCCTTTTTTTCCACTAGGAAAATATTGCTCACGAAATTCTTGCGTTCCCAGGGAACTTTTACGATTGCACCCTTCGTCAACATTGGATTGTTGCTCTAGTGTCACGGTTAACACTTGGGGAGTTGAAACTTGAAAGGGTTTTCCCGTGAAATCTATTCTGAAGCCCTGAACGGTCTCTAAAACCCAAGGATTGTGTGTGATTTGTTTCCAAACATGTAGGAAATGTTTTAGGCGACCTCCTATTCTATATGTTAAAGAGGAAGGATGAGGAGGAAGGGTACTTACTTGAGGTGTTGGAGGAGTTGACGCCTCTGGCCCTGAAGCCTCTTGAGCGGGAGGAACGACCTCGTTGTAGGAAGAATGAAGAGTTGGGTTGGAACCGGCGACCGAAACCTCTTGGTCTTGAGAAGGGTCTTTGGAAGAGGCGGCCGGCAGAACGACCCCTTCTGCCTGCCTTTGCGAAAACACTAGGGTTGAAAACTCTGCGCATGTTGGCCTGCGCTTTATGAAGAGCCATAAAGGTTGCCAGATACTTCCCCAAACCTTTAATCAAATCCTACCCAAAGAGGAGGCCGTTAGGGTTGGATGAGGATTCCTTCTCTGCCATATCGCAGAGCTTGGGGTCAATTTTGGACAGGACTACTTTCCTCCTCTCAGTATTGAGAGAGGCGCTGGCATTACCGAGGAGGATAAGTGTCCTTTGGCTCCATCCCCGTAGGAGATCAATGTTAGGTTGTGAGCCCTTGATATAGCTCTCCTCAAAAAGATCGATCATACGGCACGATGGGCCGAGCATGTCAAGCATGGAGTCCTGAAAAGTTTTGAGGGAGCATTCTATAACCTTCCTGGGGTCTCTGCCCAATTTGAATAGGAACTTTATGAGTTCAGGGTCCAGGTTAGGTGTACGGCAGTATTTGTCTTCGATGACGGGTTGTGGGCATTCTGCCTTAGGGATGTTCCTTGCCTCTCTTTCCAGTGGGTGTTTAACCCATCTTTTAATAAACTTGGCCACATGATTTTGAGGCCACTACTTGAAGCTCCTAAAGGAGGTGGGGAGTTCCTCCTCCGAGAGATCAAGGTCGATATTTGTCCTCGATCTAGTCTAGGTCCAATATATTTTCATCTAGTGAGTCAGTAGAGGTGTCGTTAGATAAGAGAGGATCCATATTTGCACTTTGATACTGTGAGCCGCTTAGGGCATCCAAATGAGATGTGCCGTTATGGGCACATGGTCTTTTTGGGGCACGTAGGCCTCCCGTATTATTTGAGGAGCTTAGTCCTCCTTCAGGTCTTGAGGCGCATAGAGCTCCCAATATATTCGAGGTGCTTAGACCTCCCATAGTGCTCTCATTTTCTAGGTTGTTGCATTTTTTCATTTTTTTACCCCCAATTTTGATCGGGTCGTCAGAGTGCGCTCCGAGGAGTGCAGGTGGTACTCTTACCTGCAACAATCTTACTTATGGTCCCCCTCATGCAGTGTAACTCCTTATGTATCATTTGTTTAATAAGCTCCTCATGGAATTAGGAGCGGGTACCTGGGTCTGAGAGTCATCGGACTCAGCATCAGACATGATAGAGGTTAAAAGGAGTCACTAGGAAGCTAGAATTATAGGTGAAAATTTAGCCCAGGTTGGAGATTTAGTCTAGGTGAATTAGAGGGTAGGTAGTATTATTTTATATATATATATTTTTTTTAATGTTATAATGGGTTCAGGTAACTAGAACAGGTAATCGTTTGAGGCAGGAATCTGTTATTTGGAACAGAAAGCTAGATTTTATGCGTCCGGAGAGGGGAAAAGTTAATGAGCTGCCAACCGCCCGTAATCAGCTGTTGAAGGCAGCATTGCTAGGTAACTTGGAGCTTGGAGAGAGGACGTGCCTAATGTGATGCGGGTCGTTGCTAAGGGTGTGTTCTCTAATGCGGAGGCCCCTTCGACGACTTCGTGGTTGATTGCCTCTTTTTTTATTTTATGTTATTGTTTAGGACTTGAAGGTCTAACGTGCGTTAATGGGGAACCGAAGGCACGCCGGTGGTGCAGCGCAGCCAGCAGTCCGTACAGTGGAGCTGTCAATTGCACAGGATTCCCTGAGGCAATAAAGACTGTAACAAGCTTCCAGGCGCAGGACTGTGAGTCAAAAGATAAACAATTGTGAAAAAGTAACACATTTGTGTGCCCTTTTCTCAAATGTAGCTGACATTGATGTGAGCTGTTGCATTCTGCGACAAATTTAACAAAACATGTATTTGTAAAGCGCACATCCACCCTTCGGGCACTTGGCGCTGAAATAACAGATGTTTATTGCTACCTAACTCGATGGCACTCATTTTATCAACATTGGAAGGTTGAAAGGCTAGGTGAACAACCTAGGATTCAAGTCTGTGACCACAGGGTCAAACACCATCACAGGTGTGACATACTAAATCACCAGTATGTGAACTGATATCACTTGAGGGGACACTAGTGAACGAACAGAAAACGCAATGCCTGCTTTGGTATGTATACTCTAATTTGCGTAGGTGAAGCCCTACTTTTAAAATCCTGCCCATTGTCAACGTTACCTCCTTAGACCCGAAGAGGAGTGCAATCATGGAGGCTCTGCCTTCTTGGTTTTCTCACACTCACTACTGGAGACAGGACTCCACACTGCCAGGCAGGTTAAAGGGTACAAAATCCGAGGGGACATGATTATCGGAGGAATAACTGGTGGGGTTCCTGACACTATCACTCATGTCACTTGATTCCAGGCACAGTAACTCATGGTGACACGGCTGCTGGCTCAATAACTCATGCTAATGTAATTTGTAGCAAAATAACTCATGGCAACATGCTCACTGATAACTACTGATGAGGCGTGAAACAGTTTAATGTCATAATGCTTGTCTAATGGGATCTAAATACAGTCACAAAATAACAATCTAGGACATTATGACAGATATAAATTGGGAAATGATTGTCAGCACCAGCTATTTGATAGTTAAGATTTATGGCACACACTGATACTGGTAGTTTCAATTTCTGACAGCACTAAGACTGAAACCAGAAAAAAACGCTGAATCAAGAGGCTTATTTACTCATTAGGAAACGAGTTTCAAGAAATATCATAGGCATGGGGGTGGGGAAACAGAATTAATTGCCTAAAAATTCAGTTGACCGAATTTGGGGAATGTAACAATCCATATTGGTTGCTTATGAGGAAAATCATTTGAGTGTAAACATAGATCAAGGAGGCAGAATTCCATATCCACTTGCTTTCATCCCCAGAACACCTGTATTTTTAAAGCATCTTGTTCAGCAAACTTTATCCTAAAAATGAGATAAGAACCAATCATAAAGTACAGAGAGACAGAACTTTTAGTTAAATGGATTTCTTACCCCTAGCAAGGCACAGACTAGTTGCACGCGAATGGCTTTTTAATATTTTCACAAAAATCTGAGAGCTCAGAAGAGATTTTGAAAAATAAAAAAAGGTATACACCTTTAAGTTAACCAAAAACCCTAGGGGGAGCAGTAAATTATTTTTGAATTGCTCACCCAATGCTACCTTCAATAGGTTTTTATAGAAGATCTACAGAACCCTCTTTAATTCATTTGAGCAACGGTGTTCTACTCGAGTCAATCCAGTATTCGCAATAGGGAAATTGCATACAGCCGAGAGATGACTTTAAATCAAACTACAAAGAAAGCGTGAGTGGATGTACTGAACAGCGGAAAAACTCCATTTGTGGTTCTATAGTAGGGGCTGTAAGCTCTTCCTCAGCAGAGGTGTATTTGCTGAATGTAATTGATACATTGTGGTCTTTAGGCCGAATGTAACTTGGGAGGTGGAGGGTTGGCAGAGCAGCCGAGTCACATGGCATTGCAGCTGTCTCCAGCAGGCCCTGTGAGCTACCCAATAAAATTACTTGTTCACAGGTGTAAGTTCTATTCCATCATATGGGACAATCAAATTTCACAACCCCATAACAGGTGAGGTTCTTCAGATTTAACACAGAAAGCTGGAGAGAGAGAGAACAGAGGGAGAAAACAGTGAGAAAGAACAGCGAGAGAGAGTCAGAGGGGGCAGGAGGTAGAGGAGAGATCCATGTAAGAGGTGCTGAGCAGGATGTTGAGGATTTGGATGAGATAAGATTAGAGTTACAAAGAGGACCCGAGAAAGGACAAACTGAGATTCACGTGACAACGGAGAGGCATATCGAGTGGAAGGGTATGAGTGGCCTGGTGAAAGCTGCTGACAAAAACAGAGGCACCGTGAGCGATAGAGCTGAGTACCAAGGTCCAGCAAAAACTGAGCGATGGGCAATGCAAGTGCCAGAACATTTTGGGGTTACAAAAATTGTATGGTTAGTGTCATTCATGATAGAAGGCAGAACAAGAGGTACAGATTTAAGATCACAAGGGAGGGTCATGCTGAGATTTCTGTTTCCAGCAGGTCATCTTGGTGCTGGTGGCCACTACTTAGACAGGAGGGTGACAAGGGGCGGGGCAGAGTGCTCTTTACGGCCAAGGGCTGCACACAACCCACGTTCACACACATTTGCTTCTTCCTGCACACAGTGTATCAAAATAACACAAATTTTAAACCAGACAAAGAAATAAAATTAAAGAGGCTCAGACAAAAACAGCCTCTGACATTTGATCTCGGTCTTTGAATGCACAGCAAATGTGAGAAGATGACAAGAATTACAGCCCTGTTTACAGAATCGGAAATTGTAGAAACTGAAAAGATAGAGCGCCCATATGCAGTGCACTTGGACAAAGGAAAAAGGAGTCCTTTTTACAGTTGCTATAATGGAACATATGGAAGGGTACAAGTACTGGGGCGCTGCTCTGTGGGATTAAACAGACGTCAAAAAGGTGGGACAAATAGGAAAGATTAACAACTTAGAAGCAAGAAATTTTAAAGGACTCTGACATAAACAAATGAAAAGTAACGGGCGGGCTGTAAGCCCACAGGATGAATACAGCATGTCTCAAAGAGACAGTGCATGCGCTACCTAGGCTCGACCTAAAAACAGGAAGGACACCATCTATATGTGCACCCCAAAAATGGACAGGAATCCCATTCATGAATGGAAAAGATTTGAAAGGACCAACAGTACACAATAAATACATACAATAACAAAAAGCAATATCCTAATATAATTTAGGCTAGATCTGATAACTCGAGGCAGCGGTTTAATGTGCTACAAGCTGTGGGTGCCAGATTGCCTCTGCAAGAGATGCTCCTGCAGGTAGTAATAAATGTCTGATACACTGAAGGGAGGCGGTACATGACTCTCCACCTAGAATTGCAAAGTTCTCACACCACCGCCAACAGTTTCCATCTAGTCAGACAAGAACACCAAGGATGTTTACTCAACACATGGCTCCAAAATGGATGAATAGTTTAAACAATTCAGCCACCAAAGACAATTTTTTGAAAGTCAATGGCAATTTTGATTTAAATAGTATTAACACCTACATAATTTATTCTGAATAAAATAAAAAGCATCAATTAAGATAATATGGCATTGCATAGTGTGGCATTGAGGGGTTTAGGGACAGCAGAAGTGGGCTGGAACCATCTACTCACGAATCACTGTTTAGCATTAGGAGGGGTAAGCACAGTGGACTGGGGCTGCCAGCTGTAAAAACTGGTTATTAAGGCTAGGGTGGTGAGGTAGCAGGTGCCAAGGTCTGACGCAGAATGCCCCAAGAACTCGGGGCTACATACTGTGGAGGACAAGCTACTAGGCAGATTATAGAGCTGAACAGGGTAGTCTGCGTCCATTGGTGGATGTGCATGGCCCAAAAATACAATGCCTGGATAATAGGGTAGGTGGTGGGAGCTGTTGCACTCTGCGACCAGAGAAATGCGGTAAGGGACAAAAGGTAGATATATAGCTCATGCTGACAGGTGGGGTAGCCCACCACATAGCTGCCATGTCCCCTTCCCAAAGGCTTAGGCACTGTTTAGGCTGGCCCTTCAATCTCCAAAAACGCATAGCAAGCTGTCCCCCTCATTATTGATCAGACAGATCTGGATGGTGTAAGGAATTGTGCCTTAGGGCTGAGAAAGAGAGCTGGAGGATATTTTACCTGTTCTTATCCTCTTTTTCAGTGTACGCTGTTGCAAGGGCCTCCTACCTGCAAGAGAGGTGGGTAGACATCTGCAGCAAGGCTGCCGCCCCCTTTTCTTTTTGACACACTAAAAGCCTTCCTCCTATTGCTTGCCTTTTAGGTCTCACCTAGGCAGTGCATGTGCTTTCTCTTTGAGACATGCAGTATCTACTCTTTGGGCTGTTAGCACACCCATCGCTTTTTATTGGTTCCTTTGTGTGTCTTTTGAAATTCCTTTCTTTTCAGGAGTGAATTGTTCTAAATTTGTCCTTCCTTTCGGTGTGTTGTTTATGCCCATGCCGACTGGCCCTGTTACATGCATTTTTTCTGTTCTGGACATTAATGTTGGTTTCATCGCACAATTTTTTCCGTTTTGCTTTCGGGTCGTGTTTTCGGGTTGTTGTGTTTTTGGCTTGTTTAACAAAACGTGCTTAATCCAGTGGAATTGTATTTCATTTTATTAACTGTGTATACTGTGTTATTTGTTTGTACTTTTTTCATAATATGTTGAATGTAGCAGCCCTCTTAGAGCATTGGTACCAACCGCAGAGGCAGCCAGGGAGTACACATAGTTTCCGAAGGAGTCCCACTGCTGGAGTCCTCGTCGTTTCCCTGACTTTGAACCCCTCGCCAGCCTCAGGCAGTTCTTCATCAGGAGAACCAGCCTCCTTGCATTTAATTTGCCTTTCTCACTCTTCCCCCAACTCCCCTCTCTGCCTTCCCCTCCCTGTCACCTCTCTGTCCATCACAGCCCCTCTCTGTCTCTTTTTTATCCCCACCCTCCCTTCCTCACTGTGTCCCTCCCTTTCTCTGTAGCTTATCTCGTCCTTTCTTTCCTTCCATCTCGTTTTACGATTCTCTCTTTCGCTCTCTCAGTTTCTATGACTCTTTTCTCACTGTTTCTCTCATGGATACATGGCTCTGCCCCGCCACTCCGATGTTTATGCCCTTCTTTTTTTCTCTGCCTCTCTCAATGGCTTTTCCTCGGGCCAGTGTCTTTTTCTGTTTTTAGGTCTCGCCTGGCATTGCAGTGCGCATGCGCTGCCCGCTATGCAAGGGCTTCTTGGAATCAATACGGTTTCAGAAGTCGTGTCTCTACTCCGCCAGCAATTTTCATTGGCACGCGTCATTTGGCGTCATGGATTATGCTGAATGTAGTGTGGTGATTGCACCGGAGGCTTTTTAGTCCCTCCTGGTTGCCACCCTGTCCTCTTTTGGCCCCGCCCACTCGGACTGGATGTTTTACTGGCAGCGTTGGACTGTGGCCTTTAATTACTGGGTAAGCACTTTTTGTTTCCCCTTCCCTCTGTCTCTCTCCCCGAGCAGACCCTTCCCTCTGTCTCTCCAACCGCTGCTTGTTTTTTGCTTTGCGTGAACTCGCCAGCACATAATCCGCCATGTCTTTTGCTTTATTATTGCCATTTTTGTTGTTGCATGAGCACATAATCCGCTCCCGAATCGGAGGTTGTGCCTTCCTGCACATTTTTTTCCTATAGGCGTTCGATGCTGATGCTTTCTGCCATGGTTTTGTTTTGCATTTCGGATGGGCATGTCTTTCCATTTTTGTGGGTGCGGGAGAGCCGATGCCAGGTCCGCTTCCGCAGTTCCAAGATCGGCGCTCTAGATGTTGCCACATCGCATCGCCTCACTGGAACAGTCGCCATCTTTTTGTTTTGATCTTCTTTTGTTTCTTTGGCACGCCCCATGTGTGCACACGTACTGGCGGTCTGCTTGAGTATGGTTGCAAGTGGAAGATATTTCAACGGTTTAAAGAACGCATTCATCTTGTGTAAGCAAACGAAGATCACATTTGAGTCACAGGATATTGAGCCAGCTTGCACAAGCGCGGTTCGCTTCGGCAGCGCATGTTTATTCATTTATTTACTAAATTGCACAAGCGCGGTCCGCTTTGGCTGCGCTTGTTTATTTATTAATTTAATTAGTTGCACAAGCGCGGTCCGCTTCGGCCGCGCTTGTTGATTTATTTATTTACTAAATGTCACAAGCGTGGTCTGCTTCGGCCGTGCTTGTTTATTTATTTATTTAATTAGTTGCACAAGCACGGTCCGCTTCGGCCGTGCTTGTTTATTTATTTATTTAATTAGTTACACAAGCGCAGTCCACTTCGCTCTCTTGTCTCTTTCCTGCTCTCTCTCTCTCGTGGTTCTGTTTACTGTCCATCTCCTTAAGTCTTGCTCCCCCCTCTCTTTCTCGCTTCTTTCTGTCTCTCTTCAGTCTTGCTGTTCTCTTTCTCTCTCTTGCTGTTCTCTCTCTGTCTTGCTCTCCTCTCTCTTTCATTCTCGCTCTTCTCTCTTTCATTCGCGCACTTCTCTCTCTCTCGCTCTTTTCTCTCTCTCTCTCTCTCATCCTCACTCTTCTGGCACTCACTTGGGGCCTCATGTAGGAAGCCAAATACCGGTCGGTAACGGCCGAAATTCGGTAAATATCCCGTTACCGACCGGTATTTAGGCATTTGCTATGTAGGGGGCTGATTTCTGGATTCGGTATTTACCGAATCGGAAATTAAGAAATCGGTAAAATACCGATTCGGTAAATACCGAATCCAGAAATCAGATGTAGGGAGCACTCTAAAGAGTGAAAATTAGTATTAGAAATTAGTTATTTACCACCAATTACAGGTTGGTGATAAATAACGAATACCTTGCAAAAAGCAATATTTTGCAGATTTAAGAGTGCCATGTGGCAGACATACATGCCCTTAGGGCATGTATGTGCGCCACATGTGCACACATGCAAGATTCAGGGGTGCAACAGGGTGTCAATGTGACACCCTGCCACCCTTGAATATGCTCCCCCCATTACCGAATCGGTATTTACCGAATCGGTAATGAGGCATACCTTCCCATTGATTCCTATGGGCATCCAGGCCCATAGGAATCAATGGGAAGGTATGCCTCATTACCGAATCGGTAAATACCGATTTATGATTACCGAATTTTTCCGATTCGGTAAATTTACCGAATCATTACCTACATCACATTTACCGATTCATAAATACCGAATCGGTAAAATTCGGTATTTATGAATCGGTAAATGTGAGGCTACCTACATATGGCCCTAGATCTCTTAAACACACAGACAAGCGCCGTCTACAGCCCATGCCTTTAATGGGCGAGGGGGTGGGGGGAGTGCACTGAGCGGCACCGCCTCTTTAGTAGCTTATATCAATCAATCAATTTTATTATGTTTTGGCACTCCGAAGAGGTCCACATAAAACAAGATACACAAATACAAATACACATTCTCAAAGTAAAAATGACAACTACAACATTTTCCACTGAACAAGATAATCAGCGACACATACCTCCATATTTCATCAATAAATAGCTAAAAAACCTTTAAAAAAGTTAAAAATATTGAAGCAAAACATTTCATTTGGAGGAGTATATAAGGCCTGCAAAAAAGAATTCACATTGAGGATATCCAATTGCAAGCATATTGATCTTAACCACTTCGAACGAAGTGGACGCAATGCAGGACATATAAACAGTACATGAGAACGATCCTGAGCAGACATATTACAAAAGTTACATGTGGGAGAGGACCCATGCCATTTTGCCAAAAGAGTATTTAGGGGCAGCAAGTCCTGCCTTAGGAGAAACCAAAATCTCCGAACACCATGTTGTAGATTCCAGGTGACATAGGGTTGGGCAAGCTTCATTGAGTATGTGTTTGCAAGGAGATCACCTCCCCTCTTTACTAGCATGGACTTCTTGTCCAACGTGAAGCAAAGAGCCCAAGAAGCCTGTTTCAAAAGAGATTTTAGCTGGGAAGGGGAAATAGTAAAAAGGGTACTCTCTTCCAATTCAAGAAGTGCCACAGCCTTTCTAAAGTTCTTAACAATTAGGGAGTACTCTCTTAAGCTACCCAACAATTCCCCCTTGAGAAGGGATCTCAAAGTCCCTGTTTCTCCTCTAGCCAGGCTGGCAACCCATCGTACTAGAGCGGCCAGGCCCTGCACCCAACTACTACGGAGACCGAATTCAAGTCTACAGGCAGCCACAGAACAGGCGGGGTTGAGAGAAGTTATAGACCTTAATAATTTTCCTTCTACCGTCTGTAGAAAACCCCAGTGCTTTAAGTCAACCAGTTCCATTCCATACAAGAGGGTTGATGGAATTTTTGCCCTATAGACCTCCAGTAAACAAGCAAAGTGTCTTCTCCCTGTGGCGGAATAAAGGGCGCTCAGACTTTTGCCTTGGGACAGGGCTTTACGGGAATTATTATCGATATGAGGCTTCTCACTCAGGTTGGCAGAAATTATTTTTCCTAAGAAGGTGTATGTCTTAACCACCTCCAATTTCTGACCACCAACTGACCAACCAAAATTCTCTGATTTAGATTTTTTCTTCCCTGTAAAGCACATAATTTTGCTTTTTGTGGCATTTATCCTCATGTAGTGGGTCTCTGCAAAAAGATATAAAGCCTGCAGACGATTAGCTAATCCCTTAGGTGTTAAATCTAGGATAAGGATGTCGTCTGCATATAGGAGCCAGGAAATAGAAGATCCCCCCACTACCGGGGCTATGCCAACACAAGATGAAAGCGAAGCTGGAAGGTCAGCAATGTACAGGGAGAACAGTAATGGGGCCAGTAGACAACCCTGTTTTAATCCATTAATGGAGGGAATAACCCGCGATAAACCCCTTTCTCCACCTTGTAACACTCGGCACCAAGTGTCCGTGTGTAAAGACCGCACCAGATCTAATAGAAGAGGGGGCATGCCCAAGTCAGATAGCTTTCTCCACAGCAAGGGACGATCAACTTTGTCGAATGCTGTGGAGAAATCAATGAAAGCCGCATACACTCCTCCTCCCCGAACTCTTATATATTTGTCCGAAATAACCTGAAGAGCTGTGAGGTTATCCAATGTACCATGCCCCTTACGGAAGCCGGTTTGTTCAAGGGGTAATATCTGATTCGCATCAACCCAATCAGTAATTAGCGATAGGAGACAGTTGGAAAAGACTTTTCCAATGGCATCGAGAAGGGCTATCTGGCGATAATTCATTGGCTTATCCCTATCGCCCTTCTTGAATAATGGAACCAATATGCTCCCCTTCCAAGAAGAGGGCACAGTTTTACTAATGAAGCAAGATCTAAATAATGGAAAAAGAATCTTGCTCCATAAAACAGGGTCCTGCTTCAATACCGATATGGGAAGTTCATCAGGCCCCATTGCTCCAGAGGAACGCATGTCCTTAATGGCCATTTCAATGGTTTTCTCCGAAGGGGCGTCAATAGAAAACTCATCTTCTTTAGTAGACCCCTTACATTCTACCCTTACGCCATTCCCAGCATACAGGTTGGAAATGAAAGTGACCCATGACAATTCAGCAATGGGAATAGGGAGGGGGCTAACTCTTACTCCACAACCCTCCCCAATGAGTGACCAGAATTGTCTAACTTTGCCATGAACTGCGGCCTCCCGTAGACTTATCCAGAGTGAATCTTCTTTTTCTTTTTTAAGTTTCTTCCTAATTCTGCTTCTCCTTCTTTTTAACAGGTATATTTTATTATTTATTTCAATAGATCTACGCAAAAATTGCTCCCGCACTAATTTATTTATTTCCTTATTTAGGAGGGTAATCGGTCTAGAAACATAAATCTTTTTTACAGAAGAGCTAGACCTTTTGGCAACATGGATGACCTCCTTCATAAAATTCTCAAAGTGAATTATTTCAGAACCCTGCCAATCATTCAGTTCTAGAATTGTTTTACCTAGAATACACTCCAGGCCCTTCTTGGCTTTAAAGTTCCAAAAACATCTTCCAGAGTCCTTATGAAAGTTAACTACATCACTGTTAAGGGACCATGAATCGGAATTAGAAGGTTGTAATGAGAGGCTTATAGTAATCACATTGTGGTCACTAAATGATGTCGGAGAGACCACCAGATCCTTCACTAAGGAGAAAATACAATAGTCGGTGATTACATAGTCCAGAATTGACTCACTTTGGGAGGATCTATGAGTATATTTTGCAGGGACATCAGAGGGAAGCCTACCGTTCACTATTAACCCCTCCGCCGCTGAAAGTTCTTCTAGCAACAGCTTCCCTCTCTTATTAGTTTTAATTTTATTAGGGAAGAGTGATTGAGGAATAAGATAGGCTTCTTCTTTAAATTTATTTCTAAATAGCTCTAAGCTAGAGTTAGAAACTTTACAATTAAAATCACCTACTAACAACACATAGGGGGGAGGTTCTAACTCTTTAATCTGTTTAATGTACGAAAAGACTTGCTTCAATAGAATATTAAAACATTCATCCGGGGGGATGTATGCGTTTATTATTACCAGAGGATTATTGTTTCCCATACTGGTTAGACTACAAAGGGTCACCGCCTGAAAGAGGTTGCTTGGGTCAGCATAATGGGTGAAGTTCCACTTTAATCTATTGGACAGAAGGCACGCAATTCCCCCTTTTGCATGCCCTTTCTTCGAAGGAGAGGCCATTGCCTCAAGGACAAAATAATCTCTCCCTGCACACAATCTACTAGCACACCAAGTCTCTTGGATGCAAATCACACTAGCGTTCAGAGAGAACAAGTACTGTAATTTCTCGGGACTATTATTTATCCCGGCAGCGTTCCAAGAGAGAACTTTTAAATTACTGCTAAAGATGTTGAAAAAGTTTGGGGTTGTCTATGGATTTACTAGACAAAGCACCGGGCAGCCAATTCCACAGCTGGTTATCTTCTATTGGGAGGGTGTTCTGAATTAACGGGGCAGGCATTACATGCGTCACCAAACGTGTGCTTTTCGAAACCCAAATCTTTAAATCATCAAATAAGGGAGGGGGACCATCTTGGCCAGTGCCCTGCTGAGAGAGTCTATTATAAGGGAAACTATCTCTTTCAGAAGACAAAACAGGTAATACATCAATTCCCCTACACTGGAAGTTCTCAGCCTGTTGCAATATAAGATTTACTATAAGTTTGGAATAGAACTTTACCCTGACATAGGGCGCGGCAACTGTTCCTGATATGGAGACTAAATCAATATCATTAGATTGGATTAACTTTAGACTCTCTATGTCTTTGAAATACTTAAGTAACCATGCTCTATTTAAAGGCAGATCAAAATCAAATAACGATAGAAAATCCACAGTCAATGTATCTACAAAAACTTCTGGTACTTTTATAGGCAGATGATGAGGCCATACAACGCCATCACCTGAGGCATGAAAAGTAGGAGCAGAAGGATTAAGAGCCACAGATACAATAGGGACTGATCTAGTCATCTCTGCTACGGGGAGAGGGATCTTCAATCCTCCTACATCTAATAGGGGGCCTCCCACAGGAGAGATTGAACAATTGGAAGAAATTTTAATTCCTAATGCAGAGGGATTCAAATTATCGGAAAAATGAGTGGCCGCTTCCTGACTCAAGGACCCATTCACAGATTCTCCAGTGATAGGTTCATTGATATCAGGGACTTGGGAATCCTCAAACATTATTTGTCTCTGCCTTTTCTTCCTGTATCTGCGGATTGGTTTCCTCTTTTTTCCTTTGTTCTTTCTTTGTTTTCCAGTTTTTTCTTTTTCTTCCCCCCCTATCCCCTTCATTTCAGGCACAAAAATTGGGAATAGCTCTTTTTCAGATTTTGGAGCGGTAACATCAACACTTTCTTCTTCAATTTCAAGGTCAGAATTCCTTACACAGTTAGATACGGGAAGTGTGGGTACTAAAGATTGCTCATTTTTAAGAATAGCCACAGGTTTGTTTTGAACTGAATTAACATTTCCAGCTAGATGGTCACTACCCGACTCAGGCCCCTGCAATCCTGCCTTAGGAACTAAGTCAGGAACCTTTTCCGGGAGCTTTAACAGTAAGACATTTAGTATCTGAGTAACTGATTCCAAAATACAATCAGAGCTTCCCACAAATTTACCCAATAACTGTAAAATAGTAGCTTATATCCTCCACGGCCGATGTGATGACTGGTTCATGCTGGCTCGTATTTTACAAAAGTTGAAACTCAGCACAATGACGTAATGAGTGAAACATTGAAGTGCATTTGTTTTCAAGTTTAGCCCCTTTTACACTGAGGCAGATCGGCAGAGGGCTGCTCATTCAATCACAATTCCTCCTGTGTTCCAGAGCAAGCCCAGCACACAGGCAGCTGTTCTGCTTATAACCGAAGGGTGTTTGTCTGGCATAGGGGCAACTAAAACGGTTGCCAATCGCGTGGGCTATCAATTTAATTCAGGATCATCTTGGGTTGAGGTTCCTTAATCAAGTTACATTTTCCTGAGTTAAGGAGATGAGCAGGGTGCCTCCTGATAATTTGAAAGTGTAATATTTGTACAGGTGTGTGCACCAAAGTATTACTAGCTCACTTAATAGCTTTGTTGTAATGCTGTGATCGCGTGGAAGTGCAGTGAGTTACACAAAATGAGGGGCCTGACTGCAAAATGTGGTCATCCGTAAACACTGTGGGTTGTATGTTTTCTAAAGCCCTATGCCCCACTTGATTTCGACCCTCTCTCCCTCCTGGTTGATCTTGTTTGGTATTTTGTAGCCACAGAGACGAAGTTCTTTTAAAACTTACATAAGTACTAAGCCCTACCTACCATCATCAGCTCTTCCGTGTTGTTAAGATTGTTGAACCGGTTTAAGGGAGATTGTTGACCGTCACTTTATAAATAACTGCCTTTAGTTTGAGCCTCTGAATTTATAGTAATCTAAATTGTAGTGACTCCAGAGCCCAGTGTAGGTTGCAACAAGCAGTGCTCTCGATTGTACATCTATAATGCATGGCTGAATGCAACAGTGCAACTTTTAAAGTTAGGATGTTTCTGTATCCCGTGTTTAGGTAATCTTCATATGGCTAAATGGGCAGTTAAATAAAAACACCTGTGGCTGCAGGATTTCACGTATCAATGCCCTTTAAACAGGCATCCAGCCTTTACTATTTGTTTTTCTTTCCAATATGTCTATCACTGTTTACGCCCTTACGCAGCCTGTAGTTAATTTTGTGGCCTGGGAGTAGTGGGGCTTTATGCTAAGGTGCCCTTTGGATGCGTTCCCCTGTTGCAGCATTCTTCTTTTGTCATGTTTCTTATTTATGCAGTGTCCTCAACAGCAGATGTGGCTAACCGCATTGGAGTGTTTTGCACAAGCACCTATTACTTTACACAAGGTCAGATCCTGCGTATCTTTTGTATGTATTTATTTATTTACTTATGCTGGAAAGTGCATTGCTAAACACTTATAAGGTCCCAAAGACCACTGCAAATCAAAACACATAGGTAACAAATACAATTCTAACAACAAAAAATCACAACATATCACATACATACACTCAATAATACATATCTATAATACAATACCATTAGCAAAGCAAATGGCTTTACATTAAACAAAGGCGAGACCTATTGCATTTCCAATGCTTGTTTATGTATGCGTGTGCTGTACTGTTTCGGGCCCCAGCACTGGTCATTTATGTTTGCGGAGGCTCATGGAGTGGGTTGGGGGTTCCTTTTACTTTGAACTAAAGTTTGATTGCCCTGTCACTTCCACTCGCCTACCAGAGCTGCTCTGTTTGTTTGCTGTTGTATACAATCACAATGTGGCCTGCTAAGGGGGATTTTTAAACCCTTTCAGGCAACACCCTCCTTCTTCTTGAGAATGGCCCAGCAGGAGGTTATCCGGATGGGGCTGGAAGCATTGACCCTCTGGTCCTTTAAGAATTTGGTAATGTGATGTGACCCTTTTGTGCTTCCTCGTCGAAAACACCTCCAGGGAACCAAAGCATTAGTCCAAGTAAGTAACACTTAATGCAAGTGCTTTTATTTACTCAGTGTAAACTTCAGTTTTTCAATCTAACTACTAAGTACCCCATTTGAGTATATATGTATGTATATATGCGTGATCATATGTGTGTGTATATGTGTAAATCACTTGGAGTCAATTCTAAGCTCAATTATCCCTAAGGGTAGAAAATGTGCAACTAAATTACTGCAGTAAAGTGGCCATTTTAGAGCCCAGAAAGCAAATCTTTTTCATGTATCGCAGGTAATTGCCCTTGATTTCACATGTCATAAGTTTGAGTTAAATGTGTAAATTATAACATTTAAAGCATTCCTGACTAACTTATTTTTAGGTCGAGGACTACCGGTCTGCCGAAAGGCAGAACCGGAAGTCGGAGATTTTATGACTTGGAGAAGAGGGGCTTTAACCCGCCCCTCTTCTCCCCTGTTCTCCATTGGCTGGCCTCGTAAATACTGGCCAGCCACTGGAGAAGAGGTCAGTCATTCCAAACAGGCCCCGTCCTTTTCGGATCGGGGGGCGTGTTTTTTGTGAGAAGTCTCAAGGAGGAGACAACAGCAAAACACGCCCCCGAATCCGAAAAGGACGCTGCCTTTCTCCGAGGTGTGGCACCGTGTGGCCTCGCGCAGCCTCCTCTCCTTCGCGGTGCTGTGAGCTCTGCCACTCTTCTCACCCTGTAGCCAGCCCAGCTGTGCGGACGACATCTGATCGGTGCAGTCGTGCCCACCCCAGCTGTGCTGACGAGCGTCATTGGTCCGTCTAAACTCCCTCCACCCCTTGCTGTTCTGTGCTGATGTGGAGCATTCACCCCCCCCCCTCACCCCCCTATTGAGCCCCTCTCCCCAGGTGTGCGGTGGGAGCCGCTGCTCTGCACAGCCCAGCCAGTCCCTCTCCTGCACTGAGACGATGAGGCCGGCGCGTCTCCTCCTTTCTCCCTAGCGCAGCCGATGAGTCCTGTTTGCTTTAAGCCCCCCTCGAAGTCCGCGTTTCCTCTTCTCAGCAGACCTGAAGCCTTCAGTTGGTCTTTGTACCCCCCCCCCCCTTCCCTTAGCTGAACTTGCTCGATTTAAGTAATTTCCTTCTCTCAAGTGGAGCTGATGAGTTCTCTTCGGAGAATTCCTCCTTTCTTGTCTTGCGCTGATGAGTTCTGTTACGTCCCACCTGAGCTGCTTAGTGCTGTTGCTCTATAAGTCCTAAATTCCCTCTCTTCCCTCTCCTGCAGATGGCGCTGTTGACCACTCTATACGACTCATAGAAGCCGATGATTCCTGGTGGTCTGTAAATACTAATTTCCTCGGCTGATGAGTTCTATTTGTTTGTAAGACCTCCTTCCCTCTCCTAAGCAGACGAGGTCTGTAAGTCTGTAAGTTCTTCTTCACTGTCTACAGCTGATAAATTCTCTTGGTCTGTAAGCCCCCGCCCCACTTGCATTGATAAGTTATGTTGGTCTCTAAGTTCCCCGTCCATCTACTGAGCTGATGAGTTCTGTTGGTCTGTAAATCCTCCGTCCATCTCTGAGCTGATGAGTTCCTGTGATTTATCCTGCGCAGCGAAGTACAACCCCTCCAGGCACCCTTATCTGAGACCTCAAATGGTCCAGGGGCTCTAGAGATAGCTCAGCAGGTCAATGCAGCTGCTAAAGAGATGTTTGTGCAAACCTGAAATTCGAGTCAGTGAAGGCGCCTGCTCAGCCTTTCAGCCTCCCAGCACGGAAAAGGGTACCACCGAGTCCAGCAATTGGGAGAGTTCTTGTTTACACTATATGAGGCCGGATGCCCTGGAAGCACATTTAAACGCGAAAAAGTAATTAGTTACATTGCCCCCCCCCCCCCAGCAACGCGGAGTGCAGCAGCCCTAGACTGCAGTCCGAGGCTCGGTCACTCCCCCTGGCTCGGGTTTGGAAGGATGGGGACGGCAGCTCTGCCTCCAACTTTACACTCTGCGCTTCTGAAAACAATACCGGAGCCTGCGAGTTCCCTCCAGCTCCCCCTAGTCCCACCTACCACTTCCTGTCAGGACCTTGGGGAGGGGGCAGACGGCCAGCCTTCCTGCCTCACTCACCATCAATAAAAGTAATATCAGAGGGTTTGGGAAATGTACCAAAGCGGACGAAAACAAGCATTTACAATGCAATGGTCTCGGCATTGGTAAAGTTAGAGCTATTGGCATTGCTCATGACATTATTTTTGTTTATGTTTTTGTTTTTAAACATTTAAAGAAACGGCATTGTCATGAGCAATGCCAATAGCTCTAACTTTAACAATGCCGAGACCGTTGCATTGTAAATGCTTGTTTATTCTGTAGCAGGTATGCATGATTCGTCAGTGTTTGGTAACGTGCAAATTACTGTTTGCCTACATTATTTAAATGTTGGTTTTGTTTCCAAAACATCAGCTGCTTGGAATTAAGACATTGCATATGTGTTCATTGTATACATGCATTGTATACACATGCTTAAATTAATACATCAATATAGCACCCTGTTTCCCCTACCCCGCCCTCTCATCCCAGTTTCTTCTCCCACTCTTCTCCGTTTCTCCCTATCGTTCTCTGTTTCTCCCTCCTCGTACGCCACTACCACCTAATTGCCAAAGCCAAAAAGCTCACCCATGGGTGAGACTTATTGGCTTTGCCAATGCTTATTAAATTGAGCAGCTGGGAAAATTCTACCTCTCTAAGTGTGTCTGTCTGACTACAGGAAGAGCCTGGGTGAAGGAGGATTGTGATCTATGTGTAATCATTTTACAGGGAATTACGCTTGTACCTGCCTGCATTGATATATCATATTCATTGAGAATATAGAAGCTTTCTTCAGTTCATTTGAACTATATATGTGTAATAATGTTAGTGTTTCTATATTTGAATTCACACATGTATTGACATGGAGCTATTGCAATTGAAACGAAATCATTATGATGTGTTTTTAGTGTGTTTTTCTGCTGTAGACTGAACTAGGCCTCAGTTAGGTCACAACTCCCTTTTTGGTTAAAATTACTGCTGTAGCATGATGTTTATTCTGTGCTTATATTTTACATTTGACTCTATATGCAGCAAGATGTGCACTGTTTATTTAGTAGTACATATTGTTCTTGAAGAACTCACTGAAGGAAGCCTTTTTCTACTTTCCCAGACTCTTCCTCCTGCTAGCACACTGTACTGCGCTCTTTCACAATTGTTTTTGCTGGTTATGTAACTAGTTTATTCTAACACTTTTAGATGACATTAGGTTCAGAAGGGGTTGTAGAAATAGAAAATGTGATTTGTTAGAATAATGCTTTCACCATATTGACTTTCCATGATCTGAAAATGGCTATGTAAACCTCTAAACTTGGGGGTGAGTTATAACTCTTTCCTGAGCCTCTAGGGATGCTGTCCAATTTTCTATTGATTTGCTGCATATTTTAGACTTAGGGTTGGATTTAAATGTTGGAGGAGAGGGAACTCCGTCTCAGCGATGGTGGAGTTACATCCTCGCCAACATTATGGTAAGATTTACAAGTGGGGGGACCATAGGTTTGATGACAGTAGACACTACTCTATCTCTGCCGTGGTCAAACCCCTCCGACGGCCCAAAAAAGTAACGACCGTTGGAGGTTTGACTTTATATCTGTCCACCTAATTTAGATGGGCAGAAAAACTGCTGAGTTTCATTGCCAACTACAGCAAGGGAAT
The DNA here is from genome assembly GCF_964204655.1 of Triturus cristatus. Classification (NCBI taxonomy): domain Eukaryota; kingdom Metazoa; phylum Chordata; class Amphibia; order Caudata; family Salamandridae; genus Triturus; species Triturus cristatus. The sequence continues at coordinate 154,317,979 of NC_140580.1, forward strand.
AATTGGCAGTGAGAGGCATTGAAAAGTGATCAATGCCCCCTTGTCACGGGATGAAGTTCTCATGGTGAATTATCATTGTTTTTTATTTTTAAATAGAAAATCTCTGTTTTGGATTTTCTTTTTGAAAATAAAAAAATACATGGTAAGTTTGCAGTACTGCTCTATCATGTTGACTGAGCTGTCTGTCAAACTTACATGCCCTGACAGGAACCGCCATGGTGGCGGTCCCCCTAATGGTAGAAATTTCTGCTATGCCAGAAGACATTTCTAAATTTCATGGCGGCACCTCTATCAGGGGGGGATGGAGTAATTTACTAAGTTGCTCTGTTGGAGAAACAGGCAGCCCGCCAAATTATAAATTAGGCCCTTAGTTTATTTTCTTAATTCTGTTAATCAATATTTATTCTAATTACGAGAGCCTTCATGGCAAATTACTCTTATTTATCTTAATGAGATTACTGCTGCTTTTGCACTTTTCTAATTACTGTATTGCACTTTACATTTTAATAAACATTCATGGTTTTCTCTAATATTCTGATCTCATAATCCCTTTTTGAGTCAGTGCCTTCCTTATTGACTGTAATTGAAATGCTGTTTTGAGTCTTGTCTCTACGGACACTTTACCTCATAGACTTTGTCCCCCAACCCCTGCAATCCAGGCACACCACTGTCATGCAGATTATGTGAGCGATAACTCGTCCACAAGAAGCTGCACATTTTGTATTTTCAGGTGTATGAGATTACTCCGCCCCTAATAATTTCAAGCTACACCCACCAATTTATATACTCCTATTCACTAAATGGAAAATCTCAGAATTACACACCATCAAAATAACCAAGAAGAATTGTGCAAGATCACATTCTATATCCTAAATCTCAAATTCAGTATACCAGGAATGGTATCCCTTTAATCTGCATTCAGAGGCACAAAGGACACTGTTATGATGAATTTTCTGAGTATGTGAATGCAGGAAAAGAGGAGGGAATATGGGCCTTTCTGGGGTGTGATTGGAATGGCTGACCAAATGTGTGCAAATACATTATAGTCAAACATTCGAGGATTTAGATTTAGAATAGAGCTAATCTCTGAGGAGAGAAGAGTTGTCCTGTAGGGCACTGCCCATGAAGCAGATCTGCAGGGAATTCTCGCCTGCCAAAAATAGAATGGGTAGCAGGATCCCAACACTGTCCCAGAACCACCCTAATAGCACAGGTTCCAGTCTCTACAGTCTGAGAAACACTCACTCCATTTCATGGTCTTTGGCTTCTTAAGTTTTACGGTCAGAGGAAATTTCAAAGAACATCAGTAGATCTGAAGTGCAACGAGCACCAGAAGAGCAGCTCAGCCAGAGCGCACCGAGGCACTATGGCTGTGAAAATCTGCACCTCCCTGCTTTGCCACTTTACAAACGCACATCACAAATTGCATGCACTCAACATATAGGCTCTCATGCATTGAGTGAGTCACAGTGTAATGATGACTCTACATTTCTATCCAACTATATAAAGATGTATAAATATTTCACCAAACCAGAGTTGGATTCATGCACAGCAAAACAATTGCTTGAAGTTGCAACATGATTTACAAATAAGAATAGAAGATCACAACATATAGTATCTGATAAGGAAGAAATCAATGCAATTTATTTATTTTAAATAGAAAGTAAATTACTTACAATAAGATTATATTTAAAAAAAAAATAGCAGAGAAATCATCTCTTTAGATTTCATATGCCCAATTACCCTGATACCAGGCCAGAAATTACTTCAAAATGGGAACCAAATGGTATGATACAAATGATGGAGATACTTATCAAACATACATAAAAGGCCTATCATTTTGTGCAGAAAAACACTACAATTATAATGAAATGGGAATTTAACTTATACATTCCCATGTAAACTAAAGCTGGCTAAATTCTATGCTACAAGTGACAAAATATTATACAAAATGGACAGCGAACAACAAAAACAATCAAAACGATATAACTTAACAATTGTACATTTTGCTGACCTGGGGATCCTAAATAAATTGGAAAATCACTGACAGAATGTGGTAAAATCTGAGCGGGAGATGGCAGCACTTGGCAACATCAATACTGTGACACATGAACATAATACATTATTCCACTGGGAAATAAAATTGATTAATTTCATGAAATGCTTGATCACGACTTGGAAAATATGAATAAAATGAACAATGATGACAAGAGAACAAAATCATACTAAGGCAGAAAAGGGGGCCATCTAAACATTACAAAATGACAATAATGGTAAAGCCTCCAGGCAAAGTATGCAATATTGTAATAATTAATATAACATATTATATGGTAAAGTCAAATGCCACCTGGATGAACAACCAATTATGAACAACTAACAACTAATCCCATGTAGGGGATGAAAGACTGCTATGACAGCATTCTGAATAAATGGTTAAATCAATCAATATTGGATTAGGATGAATATTGATTCATTAAAAAGAGAGTCCAATCATACCAACTACAAATACCTTTTGATGAACAGTGAACACACCTGTATTAACATATATTGAATATTTTGGTGGTGGTGGTTGTGGGTGTTGTGATTGTGGTGCCTGTGGATGTACATTCAATAGTGTGTGTATGTTGTTGGTGTGCAATGCTATATGCAAAAAAGGGCATTACACATTACCTACATCTACATTATGACACATAAACAGCATATATGTGTAGTAAGATAATGATGAGTAGCACTTACCTGTCTCCACACCACCATGGCTTCACTCCACCAAGACTCTGCCACCAGGACACCTCCAACATCTAAGTTGGATCAGCCCAAGCCCGTTGGCTTGAAGGCAACAGAGTACTGCTGCTGCAGGCTACTGTCTATTGCTGCAACATCTAAATACGGCTGGCGGACCACTGTCAGCTCGATGGAGTACTAGGAACCACCACCGCAGCTGGATGATGGTAGTCCTGCCAAGATCTAAATCAGGCCCATAGTAGCGAGTTTCCCTGGGAGCACCCATGAATCATTCCTATTCCAACACACTGACACGCAGTAAGTTGAAGAAGTAAGTTTAATCTCTTGTAAGGATCGCCTTTGCGATTGCCAGCAGCTCGCTCTCTCCAACTGCCCTTATTAGAATCATAACATGTTCGTAGAAATGTAGAATCCATAAATGGGATTCCACATTCCTATATCACATAAGTACAACACATCTCCCTTCCTTATCACAATAAAAGTTAATCAAAGAAATATATATAAAACAAAGTAAGAGATAAAAATAACTATTACAATTGATACATAAGGACATATATAGAAAAACAGAATTTCAATTAAATCAGTTAAGAATGTAGTTGCCCAAATATCTTGAAATATGGCAAACTCACACACTTCTACTTCTTGCGTTCCCTCTAGTAATGTCATCATGACCCCCATCATCATTGGTATTCCCCCTATCCATGGGAGAAGCAGTGGTGTCTAATCTGGGAGATGAAGAGATCATTTCATTATCTGACATCATGGAAGCACTAACAAGAGACTGAGTTTTGTTCTTTACCTCAACCTCATTACTTACATTTTTCTTGAACAATGCTACTTTCCTGTAGTTCCACCTTTCACCATTCTCCAATACTACAACATGATGAAGAGCTTGTGCTACTCCAAACAGACCCTTACATTTTGACAGTCCTCTCCCAAATCTACCACTCTTGAGTATCACCCAATCACCTCGACCAATGCATCGCAATGCGTCGAGCAAACTTGCTCTCCTGAATGGGTATCTGATGATTCACACCATGAACTAAGTCCTTGATACATGCAGGAAGCAACTTCGAACCAGTTGTCCTTCCACGCATCAATTCAAAGGGTACTTTTCCTGTTCCGCCATGTACACTTGTACGATACGCCAACACTATCTCGGCAACTAACAAACGAACATCTATTCCACTGGCCAACACCATTGTATAGCTCCTTTGAACATGCGTTTGGCCCTTTCTGCTACATCATTCCCTTGGGGATTGTAAAGGGAGGTGTGATTGTGATTTACCCCAGAAGCTTCCAGAAACTCACGCATAATTTTAGAAGTGAGCCGCGTGCCATTATCTGTCATGATCACAGAGGGCGCCCCTTCCTCATACCAAATTTATTTGAACATGCCTACAGTGTCACTGGTGGTTACCTCATTCATAAATTTCACAATCAGCCACTATGTGTGTACATCTACCACTACCATGGCGAACCTGCAATCTGCTGTCAACTCATTCATAGGCCCAATGAAGTCCATAAAGATGGTCTGCCACGGTTTCCCTGGGTCCCCTATGCGCTACACATCATCTTGCTCACCCACTTTCAACTGTTTCTCGCTTTCCTTGCACACACCATACTTCTTCACCCATCTATCAACCTCTGAATCCATACAGGACCACCACCAATCCATCGGCAATCTTTTCTTAGTTCTGGTTTGTCCTAAATGTCCCTCTTGTGCAATTTCAACAAGTTTGCTCCGCAATCCTTGGGGAGGGACAACATTTTCGCCTCTCATTAATACAGCATCACCACTCACTGACAATTCATTGAGGGGTTTCACATATGGTCTTGCTCCGATAGGCACATTACTATCTCTTCAGCTCCATTTTAACTCCAAATCCTTCGCCACCTGCAGAGTGGTATCCAATCTCATCTCACTAATCCATTCACTCTTTGTGATGGCATGGGTCCCTACAACATTCAAAACATCATTAACTGTAGCCACAGCCCCTTCATTTTCCTTGGCCTTTACAGAAGGCCCATCCAAATGTTGCCACTCTAGAGATAAACAAGGCAGACAGTTTGCCTGAATAATTTTCCAGCCGAGGATGTGCTCTACATTGTAACAATATTCCTCCAGACAAGTGGCTAATCTGGCAAGTCTGGCGGAACATTTACTCGTGCCCCCTCGTAGTAATACTTTCACAAGAGGTTTATGGTCTGATCTCAATGTAAACTTTGTACCCCAAAGAAAAGCTCTAAAATATTCACAAGCCCATGCAGCAGGCAAAGTCTCACGCTCGATCACTGATCTAATTAAAGTTTTGGACGCAAATGCCACAGTCCTTTCGCGACTCCCATGTATTTGTGCCAGAACCGCCACAAAACCAGTGGCACTAGCATCCACCGGTAAAATGGACTTCAACTTAGTGTTGAAAGGAGTGAGAATATCTGCTTCACAAAATTCTCTTCCAATAGCGTCAAAACAAGATTGTTGACTCTCTCCACCGTCAAAAATGGTACCTTTCTTTAAGAGCAGTCTTAATGTTTCCGTTTTTTCTGAAAACCTCTGAACAAACTTTGAATAATACTCTTTGAGGCCAAAAAAGGATCTTGACTGGCCATTGTCACCGGGCGTGGGAGTCAATCTAATAACATCTAGTAAGTTTTCCTTAGGCCTAAAACCTTCCGCAGATATGTCATAGCCCAAGTATTGGCCACGATCAACCAAGAACTTACACTTCTCACGTCTGAGTGATAACCCTGCCTCTTTTATCTTACGCACGGCCTATCACAGAATCAGATTGTGTTACTCAACAGTGTCTCCAAACACAAGAATGTCATCCTGAAAGTAGAGTATTTTGGACATGTCTTTAAACAGATCACTCATCATGCGTTGAAAGATGCTTGCTGCAGAGCACAGTCCAAAAGGCATCCGGGTGCACTGGAAAACACCTTCCATGGTGATGAATGCAGTAAGTGGTTTTGATTGTTCATGAAGTTTAATATGATGGTACGCCTTTTTTAATTCCAATTTGGGGAAGTACTTTCCTCCACTCAGGGCCATGATCAGTTCATTTATATTTGGTAATGGATACGTGTCCATCACCACATTTTGGTTGAGCTATCTCAAGTCTATGCAAAACCTAAGCTTGCCATCCGCCTTTTCAGTGATCACCACTGGGGAAACCCACAACGAGCTTTCAATAGGTTTTATCACTCCTGAAAATACCATATCCGTAAGCAGATTTTTGACACCCTTCCTGGCCACAAGGTGAATTTTACAATCCTTGTGTTGCACTGGCACCTCATCAGGTCTCAATATTATTTTGTGTACGTACCCTTCCAAGCATCCCAACTCCTCTCTAAAAATGTCCTTTGCATCTTATAATATGTTCTCTAACCCAAACTCCTCAACAACCGTTACTTGAACTGGAGCTCTGGGATCCACCACAATGCACAAGTCATATTAATGTGTCCATACCAAAATAGGAGGACCATCCATCGCTACATAGACCTTTCCTCAAGTTGCCCTCCCACAAAATTCTATGGTGGCCTCCATATATCCCAGCAAGTTTATATGATCTCCTCCATGATTAATGTCTTTCAGAGCCAACTCTATCCCTGACCACTATTTCTCAAATTCTACTTTAGGAATAATAGTATACATGGATCCGGAGTCCACTATTAACTGAATTGTCCTTCCACTGACCACAAAATCCCCTTTAGGTCTGTTTTTCCTGCCACACTCCTCACCCACTTCTCCTACACATAAAATCCTCCTCATGTTCCATTTCCCGAACTGGACCATTGTTGTCTTCTACTATAGCTACGCTTGATCTACCAGTTTGTTTTCATAGTGCTGCAAACTGCCCTTTGCGACTACATTTCCTACAAGTTTTGACTAGGGCCACACATTTACGATAATCTGCAGTGTGGAAGACACTGCCACATCTGTAATATGACCTAGAGATTTGTCTAGACCTTGATTGGATGTGATTTGATTTAATTACAGCAACAGTATCTAAGTCATCAAGCACAACTGCTGAGACATCCCCACTCACATTTTCTTTCTTGTCTAACTCTCACATACAATGTTGAGATTGCTCTACAACTTTGGCAATGTCTATTGCAGCCTTGAGAGAAGGAATGTTGGCTGCCCACAACTGTTCTTGCGCCTTCTTGCTCTAACAATGGATAATCAACTGGTCACGAACAAATTGATCTGTCATAGCTCCAAATTTGCACTTCAGTGAGAGCTCCCTTATTTGGAGACAAAGTCATCTATTGATTGGTCCTCTGTTTGCTGTTGGGTGTAAAACTTATAGCGATCCATGACCAAATTTACTTCTTTTGCAAATCTAAGTTCTAGTCTTTTCTTTGCTTCTACGTATACATCTTCAATTGGATCACCATTTGGTTGTGTGGCAAGTGAGACATACCTAAATATATGTTGACCCTCATTGCCCAAGTTATTTAGAAGTAAAGCTTTCTTCTGAGATGCACTGAACCTCACCCCATCTAGAGCTTCTACGTACGTTTTAAACATGGTTAACCAGTCTTCCCACTCTATTGAAAGAGGCCCTGGGGTTGACAAGAATATTGGGGGAGACACTATTGCACCATGTGACTGAATGACTCAGAGAACAAGTGGGCAAATCACTGATGAATGTGTGATTTGCAAGGTAAGTGTGCAAATCACTGGTGGAAATATGCAGGTGAGTAAAGTTGCATAAGTAGTGGTAATCACTGATCGACATGTAAACCTGTTAGTTGAGTCATACACATGACATGCACATTTAATTAGGGGTGTGCAAGTCACCGAAAAAATGAATTTGACTCGTGCACTGTTATCCTTAAGAGTTGAGGTGTTGGTCTATGAGTAAGAGTTGTTCAACTCAGTAAATCATATTCAGCTGGTTAAGTGTGATGATTACTGAGGAAACACTTGTCATTGATAGCTGATGTAAGTGTACTGACTCAAGATGGCTGCTGGTTATAATAATGTTACTCCCGAGGTTGTGAGCATATTCAAAATGACCTTCATGTCGGGCTGTATGAACGTAATCTCTATAGGCAGTGGAGCTTTATGGAGTGGTGACGTGACACGCAAGGGTGCTGGTACTACGTCACACCGTAAGCTCGTGCTCCACTGATTGTGCTTGAGCGCATCGCTCGTGCCTGTAGCCAAATCCTCATTAACTCTCAAATTGTATAAAACTTGCCTGAGATAAAGTCCTGATGAGGACCTCGCTGTGACGATCCCTCGTCGTGGCTTCACACGTGTGGAATGGCGGAACAAAGAGTCAGCTTGGTGATAACACTCTGGATCCGGAACTGCTGGCGTGTCCCAAGGTGGCTGGCACAGCTCGTTGCCAAATTGTTGGGACGGGAGAACGACCGACATGCAGTAAGTTGAAGAAGTAAGTTTAATCTCTTGTAAGGATCTCCTTTGCGATTGCCAACAGTTCGCTCCCTGCCAGCCCAGTTCCAACTGCCTTTATCAGAATCATACCACGTCCGTAGGAATGTAGAATCCAGGCATGGTATTCCACATTCCTACATCACATAAGTACAGCACAAGGCTACAAAGTAGAGAGTTTGATGATGCATACAATTTGGGTAATAAGCCCTTGTTGTCTTTTGATTACAATCTAACAGCACAACAATTGTAACTGTGATGTGTAAAAATAAACATTACTATTTCAGGTGGTAGTGCATATGCCATATGCCCATGGATAATGACTCCATACATGAATCCATCCATATGAAGTGAGCGTTGGTACAACGTGGCACAAAGGAAAACCAGAAGTGTGATTGAGCGCACATTTGGAATACTGGAAAGTATATTTAGATGCCTGCCCAAGAGTGGTGGCACCCTAAAGTACTCTTCTGAAATCTGTTGCAAGATTGTAGCAAGATGTGCAATTCTCCATGATGTAGCAACTCGCAGAGGTTTAACAGTTACTGTGTTAATATGGATAGCGATAAGATTATAGATAAAAATGAACTTTCGTCCTTATTAATGGAATCACTTGTCCCAAATGCTGCATCTACCTCGCCACGCAAGTATGTAGTCAGGCGGCCCTGTGACCTGATTGATGGGTCACAAGTGGGAGGGTGCCAGGCAAACAAGCCGGCAGGAAACTCTTCATCAATCCCACAGATAGGCGCAGTGTCACTACAATCGTGAGGGGAAATTGCTTCCAATAAAGCACACATGGCCCAAGGGGGTATGCGTGCTTCTGAAAACACTATAGAGTCAGATGCCACATGAGTTAGGAAACACAGCCTATTAGTGTCTAGGATATGTAGTGATCACGCACACCCCATGCCAGAAATCTGGACACATACACTACTGTACACACTGGGCCTCATTTATGAAAAGTGACGCATCACTGCGTGAAAACAGTGATGCGTCACTTTTCACTGCGTCCTCCCTGCGACTCCAATGATGCGTCATATTTACAGTATGACGCATCATGTCGCAAGGAGTCACAGATACGTCAGTATTTCTGACGTATCTGTAGGCGCAAAAGTGACGCATTGCTGGAGTGTGTCACAAAAGTGACGCAACTCCAGCAATGTATCCTTTCACATGGGGTAAGCCCCATGTGAAAGGGCCTGCGTCAGTCTTACGCCTGCTGTGAGGCAGGCGCAAGATATTGACGCATTTGCACCCTAGAAGTGGCGCAGTGAAATCTCGTAGATTTCACTGCGTCACTTCTACGATGCTTACTTACGTGGGAATGCCCACCCTGCATACATTATACCTGACGCAGGTATAATGTAGCGCAGGGTTTTACAAAGTGACGCATCTAGGTAGATGCGTCACTTTGTAAATATGGCGCATCATGGCGCATGTTTTACGCCACTGGTGACCACAAACTGACCTGTTCATTACGGAACCGTGACGCACCGGTGGCGCAAAAGTGACGCAGGGGCTCATAAATGAGCCCCACTGTGTCCACGCACGCCGAGACCCACCTGCAGTAACCATTTGACCATTAATTTATGGCTGTATGGCAGCAACCAACATGCTTGCAATATTTTTTTACCTGGGGGTCTCTGACTTGGGACCACTGTACTGTTAACTCTCATTTGTCACCAAAAAGAGTAAAAAGTGCTCTGCCTTAATTCCCAGAAAGTCATATCCAAGGAGAACTGTAGCACACTGTCTGGTTTCTGACAGTAGAAACTGAATAGCTGGTGAATAGCCTTTTGCTATAACCCTAGGGACTGAGGTCAGCCTGCCCCCTTATGTAAAATCCTGTGTGGTCACCCCAAGTTCCACACCTTGTCCCTTCACATTGTTGGCTTGTGAGTTTTGTAAATGGGAGATATGATTAGTGATGTGTTTCTACCTTATCTGACTATAGAGAAAACCTTCCTTTTCAAGGGTATGACTTTGTGTTATGCATGGCACAGTTGCCATGGTTCCTCAGAGGGTCATTAGTGAAGGTGGTTCTTTTCTCACATCCCAGGATGGCCTTTACCTTCATTCTTTTGAGCCCTTCATCCACACCTTCCCTGCCTAAGGACATGTTTTCCTTTCACTTAGAGCTGAGTCCAGCGTAATCTGAAACCGATTCTAGTGTGCACGCTTTAATAATAATAATGTAATTTCTAAAGTGCAGTTACTTCTACCGAAATGTCCCTGCACTGCGGTCTCACTCCCAGAGGTCAGAACCAGACAAACAGCTAGTGAAACATCACAATTCAGGCCGACCTGAACAGCCAGGTTTTACAATTTTTGCGGAAAGGAAGTTCTGCTTTTTCCTCTTAATTTGAAGAGGAATGGAGTCCCACAGTTTAGCTGCTAAGAAACGGAAGGAGCAGCCCCCAATGCGAGATCTGTTTACAGCGGGGTGCATGCCAATAAGGCCCCAGCAGATCTTAAGTTCCTAGTAGGAGAGTAAGGCTTGAAAAACTGGTGCAAGTAACGAGGGCCTTTATCTTTAAGGACCCTGTAGCAGAAGCAGATGGCTTTCAAGGAAAGGCTTTTCTTCAGGGGTATCCTGTGCAGTTGTCAGAGTGCAGAGTCTATAGATGCCTGTCTCGAGAGATCCCATAAAAGCCCTTAAAGCAGAGCTGTCCCTGATCAGATGGCTGCCCAGATGTAGAAGCAAGCCCTGCATGGCATTGGCATGACTGAAATGTTTATTGCTTATTGTAGATTTGCATATAAGATGTACTGTGAACCCAATGTAAATTGAGACAGTCCTCAGACCTTGAGCATGTAACTGTTCTCCTGGCCGCACTGTTTAATTAAACAAACTGTTCCTGTTTTGCCAAACACCTCTTGTCTTCTGTTTTTTAAGGTAAATTGAACCCGAGCAACATTTCGGCAATCAAACCCTAGCAACAACTGTATCTGACTCTGAAATTGATGAGGAAGAACAGCTACCACCATGTGTGCAACATATGCATTGGGAGCAGCAGAGGGTCGAAGGTGCAATGCTACCATAACTGAGAATTATTTTTCTGGGTGACAAATATTACTGAATGAAGCTCAAAGGCATTTTGTGCAGATAAACATAAATCAACCTTTATTCCTATGTTTTCTAGAAATGTAAGCATAGAAAATGGCATAACATCATGTCACAGGTTGTTTTGAAACATTGTTAGACATATGTGTTCAGACAAACAGGATAATCAACATAAGCTCAAGGAGATCAGGCTATGACTTCCATTTGGTATGACCGGATGTGCTGCCACCCAGATTTACATCTCCAGCAGCGCGACACCTGGTTTCACACACATGGTGTCACCGACAGGTATTCTACTGACACAAGAGCGGTCTTCACTCTCTAGACGTACTACCTGACTGACTACAGTTATCTGAGTGTTTGCAATGTCTCTACAGTAGTTGTGATCATGACCAGTCCCCGAGCCACATCCACTATATAGTGTCCCATTTCAACCTGCAGGCTGACAGTATGCCTTGAACACAGATGTCGCATGTGAAAGTCTATTTATTGCTTCTGTCGATCCATCAATGCGGGCAGACTGTTGATATTCCATACCTCTCTGTTGTACATGGTCAGCATTGATAGACCCATAGATAGGGTTTTTACAGCTTCTGTAAGATCATCATGAAAAACTAGAACTAGCTGAAAGATACAAACATCATCATCAATATTACCCCCTTCGATTCTGAAAAGTCAAGCTCACTGCGATGAAGCGCAGGTCGGATACAGTTCCAAACAGGTCACGCTGAAGTTTTACCTTCTCAAGTTGAGCCAAGAGCCATGTTCGTGGGGAAGAGTTCACTGGGAGGACAGTGAGCATCGCTGATGATGGTCTGTGGTGCGTGAAGAGCCACCAGGCATCGCGGACAAACAGGCAGGGCCTCATGGTTGCAGGTGGCGATGCTGCTGTGGGAAGAAAGTTTTGTGCCTGCTTGCGTTGATTCTTCATGCGAGCGACACGGTTCCGTAATGAACAGGTCAGTTTGTGGTCACGAAGAACCCAAAAGCTTCGTTTTGGGGGCCTGACAGCTGTAGAAGATGAAAGCAGATGCAGAACCCACTTCTGTGGAAGGGGGCACCTCAGGCAAGGGTAGTACGCACAAAGACAGAGTCCGGCAGCTCCTGCAGGATTGTAGGAATTCTTTTGTGCCCCTGAGACTTCAGAAAACAGGAGGCAAGCCATCAAGTCCCTTGAGTCACTCTGGGTTTAGTCCTTGTCCTCAGCAGGGTAGAGATCCGCAGGAAAGAGGGCAGCACAGCATAGCAGAGAATCAGTTCCTCAGAACAGTTAGTCACAGCAGAGTGGTAATCCTTCAGCACAGCAGCCTTTACTCCAGCAGAGTTCTTCCTAGGTCCAGTAGTGTACTGATTTGATAGGGCCAGAGCCCTGGTACTTATACCCAAAAGTGTTTTTGAGGTTGGGGGAGACTTCAAATGAACTCTTTGAAGTGCACAAGGATCCTTTTCAGTCCAGCCGTGGCTCCAGACTTCCAGTAGGGGGTAAGTCAGCACTTTGTGTGAGGGCAGTACACAACCTATTCAAATGTAAGTGTGAGCCAACTATCCCCCTTCCGGTCCAGGAAGGCTATGAGTATGCAGATGAATCTCCTCTCATACCATGCCCTTCCTGTTTGTGGCTGTCTTGAGGCAATGCACAAAGTGTAGCAGTCACCCTGCCCAAACGTGTATTGGAGATAGGCTGCAAGGCACACAGAGCTGTGAGAGCAGAAAATGTTCACTTTCTAAAAGTGGTATTTCTAAAATGGTAATATCAAATCCAACTTTAAGATTAAAGATGATTTATCACCACCATTCTAAAGATATTAAACATGAAGTAGCTACTCTTTTCCAATCAGGAACTATAGCTTTAAAGGTCTTTAAAGGAATCCCCAATGCTAGCCTATGGAAGGAGTAAGCCTCACAGCAGTGAAAAACAAATTTAGCTGTTTGTCACTGCCAGGACATTCAAAACTTACAAATACATGCTCTGCCTTTTAGTTACACCGCACCCTGCCCTTAGGGTCACTAAGAGCCTACCTTAGGGGTGACATATGTATAATAAAATGGGTAGTTTAAAGCTTGGCATGTGGTTTTAAATGCTAAGTCAAAGTGGCAATAAGCAGCACACACGGTCCCTACAGTGGGAAGTAAGTCTGAGACATGGTTAAGGGCTACTTATGTGGGTGGCACAAGCAGTGCTGCAGGCCAACTAGTAGCATTTAATTTACAGGCCATGGGCACAAGGAGTGAACTTTACTAGGGATTTACCTGTAAATTAAATATGCCAATTGGATATGAGCCAATGCTACCATGTTTTAGGGAGAGAGTACATGCGCTTTAGCACAGGTAAGTAGTGGTAAAGTGCCCAGAGACCTAAAGCCAACAAAAAGGTCACAAAAAATAGGAGGAAGGAAAAGCGTTTGGGGTAACCCTGCAAAAAGGGAAATTTCAAACACCTCTGTTACAGCAGCCACCCTTGTGAATCTCATAGGTGACCTGGTTCATGAGTATGGTAAAGGATTGGTTGATATTGTGTGTTCCAGTTGCGAGGACTTGCCACAACCTGAACCCGGAGATTGAATTCATGTAAGAAAGAGTAAGAGTCGTGCTTCACATCTAACCTTGGGATTCTTTTTACCTTACCTAATGTTCCCATTATTAAAATTAGCCCTCTCTGGCGGGGATACCTTCAGGTACTTTTGAAAGCTCTGATCCCCGATAAAGAACAACCAGATCCACTGTAAGCCAGGTGTCGCAGCACACCCAGATGTACCAGGTATCTGAGGTGGGAACCTTATGATAAAGCATGCCACTAATGGTTGTTAGTGGGTGAGGGTTCTTCTATAACTAATTAGGAGTACCCGTTTAACAGATCAAGGGATCTATCAGGACATAGACAGTAGTGTAGTGGAGGCGGAGCTACAGGTACACACATTGATATGTTAGCATAAGCATCTTAGACATTAAAACGCCATCTTGCCACTTTTGCTGCTTTTGCACACGACACTGTAGATAGATGTTATTATATGAAAACTGCTTGCTTGCTTTTTCTTCACATGAGAACGATCTGTTGTTCACATCCCTAGGCGTGCACCGCGACCTTGGTCTGAACATTGTGTGCAGAAACAGTCAGGGCCAACAAGCAATGTATGCTTTTGAATGGTTGATCGGCCCACGCTCTAGCTATAACACGCACACAGCTGCAAATATTTGAAACTCGAGCGCCTTTAATATGGCAGTTTGCATGCATGAGATACACACTTTGGAGAAGACTTTTGCCACACACAGAGCAAAACTGATCCTGTGATGTGATTCACCTAAGCTGATATTTACGGTATGGGGTTCCCCATTCAAACCAAGAGACCTTCTATTAGTTTAATAATACTAGCATACTAGCGAAGGGAGGGTGGTTGTATTCCACTATCATTTGTAACATGATTTCTACCTTCATTTTCTATGGAATTGTAACAATGCTGATGGTTTTATTCTTAATCATGGGTCTGCTTATGTTAGCCAAAGTACTGCATCTTAGGACACGTAGTCTATAAAATAAACATTTTAAACTTTACTGTGTCTCTGATTACTCTTGTTGTGGACTGATATGAGAATAATAACGAACAGGTATTTCTAATTCCCACCATTCCTGAGAGTACTCTAAGTCGCTTGTTCTGGGTTGTCTAATCATTGGTAGCTTCGAGATGGTACGGAGAGCGAATGAGACACTGATGCTAGTCGGATAGGGGTTCTGGGTACTGAAGTGAGTTTTTGGTACACCGCAATTCACTGAGGTCCTGGTTTACTGCCCATAGTTCTGTGCATGAGCAGAATCCCTGCAACATGGCGCACCTAACGTTTAGTCTTATGATTTGAGACGCCTTAGTAGTGCTTATATTAGTCCATGACGCCCTCACTCTTGTTTCCGGATAGCGGGAGTGGCGGTTTTAACCTACCTAATAGTTACTCTATAGGTTCAAACAAGCTTGTCAATTAAAAAGGTTTCTATTTTTTTAACCCCTTTTTGTGCTACTGTTATAATAGATTGTTTTTCTTCTCTGTGTCCTCATGGCTGCAGTCGCTATTGCGGCGCATAGCCGCGCACCTCTCTGGTGACATTTGACGCAGTTCGGGGTGCCGGACGATGGGATGGCTGTTATCTTTGTAGTGAGTGCCCATGCATCATATCCCTATGAGTTATTTTACTCTTGGGTTACCATGCCGGCGGTGAATGCGGACGATAGTACGTTTCACTCCTATACTCCCACGCAGGTCCCAGCGAATTATACGCCATATAGGATGCAGGAGATTCCTATTTCGGCTTGGCAGCATTGTATTTGGTTTAATGGCGCCCTCCCTCACACGGTTACACCGGTTCGTTTGGGCCCTTTGGCCATTCCAGGGGCCACTTGGCCGGATTTACACCTCATCCTCGTTATATAAATGCTACGGTGGATGAGTTACGTGTACTCCATACAGCCCTGATTACAGTACATCGGGCTTTAGTGCAATACGTTTCACGCAATGTGCAGGTAGGGGCACCTGTTGTTGCGGGGCAACCAGCTGGCCCGGCCGGGATTGTTATTAGTCCCGTCATGGTTAATTCGGTAATGGGCAAGCGCCCCCAAAATAAGGACGATTTGCCTTATTGGCTTGCTGAGAAATTTGACCAGCTGGAAGCAGTATTTCCGCACTTTACTCCTGTGGAGAAACACAGGATACTCACCATTAGTTTGCAGAAAGAATTGGTCCCAGAAGTGGCCGATTGTGAGAACTGGGGTAAGGTTTTTGCAGCGGTCTACTCGAAGTGCTTCAGCACCCCATCAATGGCCGTACTTCCTTCCGTGTTTAAACGTGTTCAAAATCAATACGGTCCGGAGGCGGCGGTCGAGTTGGGAATGAGGCTTATCGGTGTGTTCGACGTGGTTGCCACTCTCATCCTTGGTAACATCAAGGGAGATGCGGTTCACTTTCAAGTGGCGAATGGTCTAGCCCTCGTAGACAATGTCGATAAACCCAGAGAGTTGCCTAAAATTATTGCAGAGGTGTATAGAACAATAGGCCGCAGTAGTTTAGGGATTAAGCCTACTAATCAAATCGCAGAGGTGCAACAGCAAACTAAGGCGGGTTCGTCTTTCAAAGACGATCGTCCAGCTTTTCCTAAACAGAATTGGAGAACTAAGAAACAAGGAAAGCAGCAACAGAAACAGGGGTCTCGTCCTGCGTCACCGGTACAGGCGACTAGTGAACGCACATATGATTTGCGCGATCGCACTAGAATTAGGTCACCTGATAGATTTTAGGTTACTGAACGACATTCTCCTCGTTCTTCACAGGAAACAGTCCGGTGGCGGAGAACGTGGCAAAGGTCGGGGTGCCCAACAAGGACGTGAGCAACCCCGTCAGCCTGACGGTAAAGGCAAGCAGGACAAGTTTGCACGTCAACGTCCCCTGTTTCAGAAGAAGAAAGTTGCTGCACTAACAGCGAGGTATGCTACAGATAGTGAGAACGCAGCTTCAGAACCTGACATGGGCACTAACGCTGCTCGACAGCGCAGCGGAGGTTACAGTAGTGCGGCAAGCACTGCGTCCATATCTGGCGGCGACAGCAACTGACACGTTCCTTACTGTAGAAACTGCGGATACTAGAGTGGCTCTCCCTGACAGACTATATGACATAGTCCTTTTAATAGAAGGTGACATACAACGTACCATAAAAGGGATTTTTTGGGAAAATCTGACCTCTACATATGATATTCTATTAGCAGAGGCGGACTGGCCCCCAGCTTTCGTTTTGGCCGCTCCTAGAGGGAAGGAGGTAATCCTCCCATCCTTCGCGCACACAGTGCCAAAGGATCACGCTCAAAAGTTTGCAGAAGAGTGGGCTCAGGTGCTTGCTCCGGCTTTGTACCGTACTCAGGTTGGGTGGGATAAATTGTCGCCAAGCCATGATATTCCTTTACGGTCTATGCCCCAACCGCAACCCCAATATCCCATGCGCCGCGAAGCTAGATCTCACGTCGTAGAAATCCTTGAACAATTGGAATATCAAGGTGTAATTGAGACATGTGTGTCACCCATATAATCCTGTATTCACTGTGACTAAACCTGATGGGTCGTACCGCCTAGTTTTGGATTATCGGCATTTAAACTCTCATTGTCAGACTTGTGCTGTACAGAATACCCACAGTTCTGCCCTCGTTGATAGTCTAGTGAGGAAAAGGTTTAAGACCACACTTGAAATATCTAATGGCTTTTTCAGCCATAATCTGTCCTCTATTAGTAGTCAATGGCCAGCCTTTACTTCTGGCGGCAAACAAAAACAGTTTAAGAGATTAGCCATGGGCTATAAAAACAGTCCAGGCATCTTTGCCGCACGTGTAGTCTCTCTGTTAGAGAGCATTGACCCTGATGCGTACTCGTATGTTGATGATATCGATCTCACAGACGATGAATTATGGCCGGATCTGTGTCACGTTGACCGCATCATTGTTATGTTCGCGGACTTCGGTTACAAATTCAACTTTGCGAAGTCTCACATTGCAGAGTATACAGTGTTGTTTTTGCGCTACGAGCTCAACAATGAAGGTCGAGGATTAGCCCCTCACTTCCTGGAGAAGTGCGCATGTTTGCGTGCTCCGACAACACTGAAAAAACTACAATCTTTGCTGGGTTTTCTAAATTTCGGCCATACTTACATTCCCGATTATGCCCAGCGTATCAAGCCGCTATATGCCTTGGTACAACCTAATTTTTCCAAATCGAGCTGGCTGCCTGAACATTCAGCTATCTTGCAATCTTTGCAGATTGACCTTCTTGCTTCGAAATACTTACTGACACGTGATAACCACACTAACCTGGTAATAAGAATTGTGCCTGGCGCAGTGGGTTTCTCGTACTTAACATTCAATGAGGGCGACACAGTCCCCATTGCTTACAAATCACACCTGTATACTTCGGCTGAAATGCGCTTTTCCACGGACGAAAAAGTTTTGACTGCGGTGCAGATGGCGATTCTTAAAGAGAGAGCGCTGTCACAGGGGAAACGCATGTTGGTTGTCACACCGTATCCTGCTCTAGAGGCAGTGACGAAAGCCAGTGTACCTAATTCTAAAGCTTTGCATCCACGTTGGATAAAATGGGCTACTTTCTTGACATCACCGGATGTCACCTACATCTTTGATGCCTCATTGCAGACTCAGGAGTACTTGCAGTATAAATTTGTTCATCCAGCTCCTCTGTCTTTGCGCCCACTTGAAGATTACCATTGTGTCATTTATACTGACGGTTTGGCGCAACCGGCGACGGATTCAAAGCATGCTTATTCAGCCGCCTGTGCAATTGTAGCTGGTACTTTCGTGAATGGTGAATTCAAGTCTGATGTCGTGCATACACAGTCATTGGGTGATTGTACCGCACAATTGGCGGAGCTACTTGCTCTTGTGCTTGCACTAGAGTTTGCTGATCCACGAGTTACTACTCTTATAGGGAGTGATTCATTGTACTGTGTTCAATCTTTTAATGACAATGTATTCTTTTGGTCTCAGAATGAATATCGTGATTCCAAAGGTAGCACAATCAAGCATAAAATGCTTTGGGTTCGAGTGGCAGAACTTAAACAGAATCTACCTCTCGTGAATGTAATTCACACTCTTGGGCACCAGCGAGTTGGTGTCCACGCTGTCGGAAACAGCTTAGCTGACGAAGCAGCGAAAACAGCAGTGGCAACATATCTAGTAGCAGCAGTTACAAGATCCAAAAGTAAGATTGATGATGACATCTTGGCAGCTATTGCTGCAACATAAAAGGGAAGTAATTACCCTAGAGGTTTCCCTTCTCGGTACTCTTATCATTTAAGTCCTGATAAAGTTCCCTATGTGAGAATTAATGACATTGGTGACAGATTGATTCCCAACGTGGACTGCAGACTATCGCTGATAACAGCGGCTCAGGAAGGCATTGCTTCTGCACATGCCGGCGTTTCAGCGACTGTTACTCTCCTACAACAACGTTACTGGTGGCGCGGATTGTATAAACAGACTTGTGCTTATGTTCTTGATTGTGACATAGGCCAGCAGATTAAACCTTCAACTGCTGCGCGTCCACCACAGGCACAGTTGTACATATCTAATAAACCACTTGGGTGTGTTTATTTAGATCACTGCGGTCCTTTCTCCTCTGATACTGCGTATAAGTACATCTTTGTTGCAGTGGATTCGAGCACACGTTTTCTTTGGGTATGGCCACAAAGGAGTGCTGATGCTCAAACTGTCATCAGGGATTTGCGTGTCTTTGTGGGAATTTTCACATGTGGTACCCTTCATTCTGACAAAGGTCCTGCATTCGCCTCTAAGGCATACAAAGATTAATGAGATCTTTGGGGGTCCAAGTCAAATTTTCGTCTCCATACAGGCCTGAGGGCAATAGTGTTGTGGAGCGAATGAACCGTGACTTAAAGCAATCCCTGACAGCTAGGGTTTTAGGCACTGGCAGGAACTGGTTAGCCCATCTGTATAACGTACAACGTGCACTTAATAATCTCCCTAGAAGGTCTCTGGGTGGGCGGACCCCATACGAAATGCTCTTTGGCATAAAAATGTTTGTCCTGGACCTTGATGGTCTAGACATGGAGGCGGCGGCCGCACCCTTTGACGTAGATGATCACTGTGCTGTATTACAGAATCTACAAGAGACCAGAGACAGTCTTGCAAAGGAACACTTGCCCTCCACAACTGATGCTGCGCTTCAGATTCCGGTAGTCGGCTGGCTACCTCAAGTTGGTGACCTGGTCCGTGAGAAGGTGGAGAACAAGAAGGAGTTCAGCCCCTCTTATCGTGCACCAGTACCAGTGCTTGGCGTGCAGGGTACAAGAACAGTCATTTTACCTCCACTTCCTGGTCGCAAGGATAACAGGTACATCTCCATTGACAATGTCAAACTACAGTGAGTGGCCGATTCTTCTTAGTATGACTCCAGCAGTCTCTAGTCCAGCGATGCTGAGAAATTCTGTTTTGGCTCCGGCATCTACAACCAGGCCTGACATTGCCATCGAGATGCATACAGTTACTAATCCTTTGTTGCCTACACCGGCTGGTAGTCGATCTGAAGATACAGAGTATGCTTATCCCACAGATGTTCCGTTGCCTGGTTTACAATCTACTGCAGTTGACCAGTCACGTTTTTCATTTGACACTAACTCTATGACTTCCAATCCCCCATCCAAAGTTTCTATTTTTGCTACTTGGTTTGAGACATTTTGTAATAGCCCCTTGGACTTACATTTGGCTGTTGCTCATAAGTATTTTTTTGTTTATGTCCATTGGATTTGTGGTGGTATTTTTTCGACTTTGAAATGGACGCTATCTCACCGAAAGATCTGCAATTAGACTAATTGATGGAACTTTGGCCCCCCACTCCTCATCACACATCATGAAAAGGGACCAGACTTTTGTGAATATTACTGCCTGGCCTGTGTTGGATGGGATTGTGTGGGATGCTGTAAAATTTCAAATTCATGGTCCCACAGAGGTGATGAATGTCCCCAATGTACTTCGTGTTTCTATGGGAGATGTTGTGAAACAAAACATCCGCTCTGATGATTGGGACGTTCAGGCCATAGAGGCACTCTTTTCTGATTTTAAATATTATGCTGCTTTTGATGCTGAAGATCTGTATTTAGACACTGCTAATTATGGGGAACTATTTTGCTATCAACACTATGGCAATCATTTCCTACATAAAGCAAATACATTTAGAAATGTTGTTAATTATACACAATGGGAACATTGTCCGTCACCGGTTGAAGGCAGCTCTAGAACCTTAGTGAACAAATTTACATATTTTACTGATTTCAGCATTACTGCACCTGAAGTCTTTTATTTTAAGGTGGCGGAGGAGTCAGCTTCCAAAGTTAGACTGACCCACACTAAATTATTGTATTCCAAGTCCTTTATGGATGAATTGGCTATTGGGGGATATGAGCTGTGGAAAGATACTATTGATCTTAAATCTGTTTGGGGTTCTAAGACATGGCAGGTACAAGGGACTGAAGCTCTGCATCGTGCTTGCCTTATCTCAAACCACATGTTATTTTTGAATTCTACCATCTTTCAAACAACCTGCTTTGGATTGGCTACTTCTAAAAATATGAATTCCCCCTCTATTCCTGATCTGGGTGCTTATCCAAGATGGGATAATCACACAGATCTGTCCCTTGATGAGTTGCAGTCATACATTACTAATACATCCTTCAACATTTCCGATTTAGATCACGAAGGATGGTTGGTATGGCAAAAGAGCACAGATTCCTGTCAACATCGTTTCTTGGGTCTATACCCTCGATATACACAGGTTAGAGTGGACCCCCGCATTGAATCTTCCCATTCGGTTACAACCTGTTCTGTAGGGAAGTTATGTCAGAACTGGCTGCAACATTCCACCTTGACATCTGTTAAACTTCATTTATCAAAATTACATGACAAAATAGATTTGAATGATTTTGTTAAGGGTCCTGTGGGTGGCAGATCCAAAAGGTGGGTGTATGCTATTTATAACGAAGTTTGGAAATTATCGCAAATTGAAGCTGCTTCCAGATTGAGAGCTATTGATCAAGCAAATTTGGAAAAAGTGCTAGCTGTCATCGATAATAGCATTAACACCCCTTCTTCCAGAATTTACACATTAGATAATATTGTTTAATCTGTTGTGGATATTGTACAGGATGATATGTCTGTTTTATATCATTGTCAAAATCAATTGCGTTCTATAATGCAATTTGCATGGACTTTGCAAACATTGAAAGCTGGGAAGGTTCCCTGGGACTACATGAATACGTCTTCTTTATTCCTGCTGTTTAATCTGACTACAAAACAACAGTTCATGTCCATGAAAGATGCAACATATTCATTACTGCATATTGAAAAGTTGGAACCTTTGCCTTTCTCTGTGGCCGAATTGAACTCCGCTGTGTGGCTTATCCACGGTTTGATCACCTTGCCGTTTCCTTTGTTTAAGTTCAGTTCCTGTATGAAACACTATGCCCTAGGCAGATATGAACCATTGGGTACCGCCTTCCTGCATGAAGTTTGGTCACTCCCATTTACATACAGATGCATGAGAGACAGTAAGGAGGTTTATTTGAAAGGTGAGGAATGCACTTCCACACCTGATCACTCAGTAGTCTGTAGGCACATCCAATTGCATGGTGCATGCAACGTTCAGGCACCAAATTTGGCTTGCGTTGTAAAAGGGATTCCTGTGCCAGCTATCACGCCCACTTTTACATTGTTAGCTAACGGTAGTTATTTGCTTTTGAATAATGAGGCTTGCTGTGGGATGCCGGTGGGAATTCCCTACATTGTGACTGTCTCACAACGAGTAGTCTGCTGTAAAAATGTCCTTTTCCCACCCCCGCATGTATCCATCTGGCCTTCCATCTCAACCTTGAAAGCAGAGTTCAACAAGATGAGCAGAATATGGGCTCTATTGTCTCAAAAAGAAGTCGCTCTGACTTCCTCCCGTGAAACATTTGTCCTTCACTTGGCTAACACCCGCACCGAGGTGCATGCGCTTTTAAATACTGATCTCCCCCTTCATTTCGGTGCTCTGATTCATACTATATTCAATGCCTCGTCAACAACTGGCTTGGCGCATTTTTTCAAAGTTGTGGGCTCCGGCCTCGTGACCTCCTTCCAAACAATTTTTGGTGTGATACCGGCATTTTTTCATTCTATTTTTTCCAGCGTCTTCGGCGGGCTCCCGTTGATTCTCGCCCTCACGGCTGGTGTGCTCCTGTTGGTCTGCTTGCTGCGCAATGGCTGCACAATATGTGTCACAAGACAGCCTACCCCGGCTGCTCCAATTTCGTAACCGGATGCTTGAATATTATGGAACATTGCCACTGGCCACTTTAAGCGTGGCCTATGGATTGTCCTTCCGATTTTCCTACTTTACTTGCGTGCAACCTGTTTTTCATTGCCTAGATTGTCCTTTCGAATGGGCTCTGGATTTGTGCCTGTCGAACTCGGTGTCTCCTGCCCCGGATTATGATCGACTGATGAGTCCCTTAGTGGCTCATGAGTTGGACTGTTCTGGTATCGGGATTATGGCCTGTGGCGCAGCACATGGAGTCCTAGGGAATTGGGATAGCTATACGGCAGCGTATAACTTCTTGGCGGGAAGTTATCTGGAAGAACACGCAAGTTGTCCTCTGATTGTACTCCATTATGAACATGTATGTTCATTTACTTTGCTAGACTGGATGGCGGAATCTTTTACAGAACATTATAATGATTTCCTTTTGGAAGCTGTTGCTACTTATTGTGCTTACACATTGATGGATTGACTCTGTCTCTGACTATGTGGGACTTTCCAAAAGTTGTGAGTTATTTTTAATTTTTTTTAAAAAAATTCTCTCTCTATTTACCCTCGCAAATTTTTCTTTTCCCGCTGTAGACCCAACGACTGGGCTCTGTCGAGCCTTTGCGTGCTGTCAGGTATTTTTTCTTTTTCAAGCGGGTTTTCGAACTTTCACTACCAATCATATGGATGACCAATACATGCACTTGGTTCTGTCTCTGTCATACTTGAACTCTGCGTTCCTAATCTGTATCCCTATTTGTTCGTGGTCCGATCAAGGGAGGGTGTTGTGGAGGCGGAGCTACAGGTACACACATTGCTATGTTGGCATAAGCGTCTTAGACATTAAAACGCCATCTTGCCACTTTTGCTGCTTTTGCACACGACACTGTAGATAGATGTTATTATATGAAAACTGCTTGCTTGCTTTTTAGGTCTCGCCTGGCTATCGCGTAAGCGATCGCACAGCGAGACTCTAGTAAGGGGCTCCCAAAAGTGCTCCCAAAAGCGGATTGCATGGCGAGCACGCGCACAATCACGTGCATCATGCCGCCATGCAATCCGTTTGGCATACTACTTCAAAGGGTCCGCTCAGCCGCCTGGAATGCGCTCCCCCGCCCCCGCCAATCGCGCGCGCCACGCTCAGCTGAGCTTGTCTTGTTCATCTTTTTAAACATTCACGTTATCATGTGCTTACAAAAGCCTGCATGTTCGAAATGGGTTTCTTTATTTTCAGAGCGAAGGGCTTTACGATGTATGTCTTTAACATTATTTAATGCCAACAGAGCACGGTCTTTTTACATTTTTGTTTGTTTTTAGGTTGCCATGAGCACATAACTGCGCTGCACGCTAAGCTTGATATTAATAGCAGCGCACATACTTTTTGTAGTACAAGTTAGTACTTTGCTTTGTTTACTTTGCTATTATTCCAGCGGACATAATACAACTGAGCACACTGTCTGATGTCTGATGCCTGATGCTTGCGGATGTCTGATGCCTGATGCTTGTGGATGTCTTATGCCTGATGTCTGATGCTTGTGGATGTCTGATGCCTGATGCTTGATGTCTGATGCCTGATGTCTGATGCCTGATGTCTGATACCTGATGTCTGATTCCTGATGTCTGATGCTTGTGGATGTCTGATGTCTGATGCTTGATGCTTGTGGATGTGTGATGCCTGATGTCTGATGCTCGATGTTTGATGTCTGATGCCTGATGCTTGTGGATGTGTGTTGCCTGATGTCTGATGCATGATGTCTGATGCTTGTGGATGTCTGATGTTTGTGGATGTTTGATTCCTGATGTCTGATGCTTGTGGATGTCTGATGCTTGTGGCTGTCTGATGCCTGATGTCTGATGCTTGTGGATGTCTGATGCATGATGTCTGACACCTGATGTCTGATGCATGATGTCTGATGCCTGATGTCTGATGCCTGATGTTTGTGAATGTATGATGCCGGATGTCTGATGCCTGATGTCTGATGCCTGATGTCTGATGCTTGTGGATGTCTGATGCTTGTGGATGTCTGGTGCCTGATGTCTGATGCCTGATGTCTGATGCCTGATGTCTGATGTCTGCTGTCTGATTCCTGATGTCTGATGCTTGTGGATGTCTGATGCCTGATGTCTGATGCTTGATGCTTGTGGATGTCTGATGCCTGATGCTTGTGGATGTGTGTTGCCTGATGTCTGATGCATGATGTCTGATACCTGATGTCTGATGCTTGTGGATGTCTGATGCCTGATGTCTGATGCTTGATGCTTGTGGAAGTCTGATGCCTGATGTCTGATGCCCAATGTTTGATGTCTGATGCCTGATGCTTGTGGATGTGTGTTGCCTGATGCCTCATGCATGATGTCTGATGCTTGTGGATGTCTGATGCTTGTGGATGTTTGATTCCTGATGTCTGATGCTTGTGGATGTCTGATGCTTGTGGCTGTCTGATGCCTGATGTCTGATACTTGTGGATGTCTGATGCATGATGTCTGACACCTGATGCATGATGTCTGATGCCTGATGCTTGTGGATGTCTGATGCCTGATGTCTGATGCTTGTGGATGTCTGATGCCTGATGTCTGATGCCTGATGTTTGTGAATGTCTGATGCCTGATGCTTGTGAATGTGTGTTGCCTGATGTCTGATGCATGATGTCTGATACATGATGTCTGATGCTTGTGGATGTCTGATGCCTGATGTCTGATGCTTGATGCTTGTGGAAGTCTGATGCCTGATGTCTGATGCCCGATGTTTGATGTCTGATGCCTGATGCTTGTGGATGTGTGTTGCCTGATGTCTCATGCATGATGTCTGATGCTTGTGGATGTCTGATGCTTGTGGATGTTTGATTCCTGATGTCTGATGCTTGTGGATGTCTGATGCTTGTGGCTGTCTGATGCCTGATGTCTGATGCTTGTGGATGTCTGATGCATGATGTCTTACACCTGATGCCTGATGCATGATGTCTGATGCTTCTGGATGTCTGATGCCTGATGTCTGATGCTTGTGGATGTCTGATACCTGATGTCTGATGCCTGATGTTTGTGAATGTCTGATGCCGGATGTCTGATGCATGATGTCTGATGCATGATGTCTGATGCCTGATGTCTGATGCTTGTGGATGTCAGATGCTTGTCGATGTCTGGTGCCTGATGTCTGGTGCCTGATGTCTGATGCCTGATGTCTGATGCCTGATGTCTGATTCCTGATGTCTGATTCCTGATGTCTGATGCTTTTGGATGTCTGATGCCTGATGTCTGATGCTTGATGCTTGTGGATGTCTGATGCCTGATGCTTGTGGATGTGTGTTGCCTGATGTCTGGTGCATGATGTCTGATACCTGATGTCTGATGCTTGTGGATGTCTGATGCCTGATGTCTGATGCTTGTGGAAGTCTGATGCCTGATGTCTGATTCCCGATGTTTGATGTCTGATGCCTGATGCTTGTGGATGTGTGTTGCCTGATGTCTGGTGCATGATGTCTGATGCTTGTGGATGTCTGATGCTTGTGGATGTTTGATTCCTGATGTCTGATGCTTGTGGATGTCTGATGCTCGTGGCTGTCTGATGCCTGATGTCTGATGCTTGTGGATGTCTGATGCATGATGTCTGACACCTGATGTCTGATGCATGATGTCTGATGTCTGATGCTTGTGGATGTCTCATGCCTGATGTCTGATGCTTGTGGATGTCTGATGCCTGATGTTTGTGAATGGCTGATGCCGGATGTCTGATGCCTGATGTCTGATGCATGATGGCTGATGCATGATGTCTGATGCCTGATGTCTGATGCTTGTGGATGTCTGATGCTTGTGGATGTCTGATGCTTGTGGATGTCTGGTGCCTGATGTCTGATGCCTGATGTCTGATGCCTGATGTCTGATGTCTGATTCCTGATGTCTGATTCCTGATGTCTGATGCTTGTGGATGTCTGATGCCTGATGTCTGATGCTTGATGCTTGTGGATGTCTGATGCCTGATGCTTGTGGATGCCTGATGTCTGATGCCTGATGCCTGATGTCTGATGTCTGATGCCTGATGTCTGATGCTTGTGGATGTCTGATGCCTGATGACTGATGTCTGATGCTTGTGGATGTCTGATGCCTGATGTCTGATGCTTGATGCTTGTGGATGTCTGATGCCTGATGCTTGTGGATGTGTGTTGCCTGATGTCTGGTGCATGATGTCTGATACCTGATGTCTGATGCTTGTGGATGTCTGATGCCTGATGTCTGATGCTTGTGGAAGTCTGATGCCTGATGTCTGATTCCCGATGTTTGATGTCTGATGCCTGATGCTTGTGGATGTGTGTTGCCTGATGTCTGATGTCTGATGCTTGTGGATGTCTGATGCTTGTGGATGTTTGATTCCTGATGTCTGATGCTTGTGGATGTCTGATGCTCGTGGCTGTCTGATGCCTGATGTCTGATGCTTGTGGATGTCTGATGCATGATGTCTGATGTCTGATGCTTGTGGATGTCTGATGCCTGATGTCTGATGCTTGTGGATGTCTGATGCCTGATGTCTGATGCCTGATGTTTGTGAATGGCTGATGCCGGATGTCTGATGCCTGATGTCTAATGCATGATGTCTGATGCATGATGTCTGATGCCTGATGTCTGATGCTTGTGGATGTCTGATGCTTGTGGATGTCTGATGCTTGTGGATGTCTGGTGCCTGATGTCTGATGCCTGATGTCTGATGCCTGATGTCTGATGCCTGATGTCTGATGTCTGATTCCTGATGTCTGATTCCTGATGTCTAATGCTTGTGGATGTCTGATGCCTGATGTCTGATGCTTGATGCTTGTGGATGTCTGATGCCTGATGCTTGTGGATGCCTGATGTCTGATGCCTGATGTCTGATGTCTGATGCCTGATGTCTGATGCTTGTGGATGTCTGATGCCTGATGTCTGATGCTTGTGGATGTCTGATGCATGATGTCTCGTGACTGATGTCTGATGCTTGTGGATATCTAATGCCTGGTGTATGATGCCTGATGCTTGTGGATGCCTGATGCCTGATGTCTGATGCTTGTGGATGTCTGTTGCCTGATGCTTGTGGATGGCTGATGCCTGATGGTTGATGCCTGATGTCTGATGCTTGTGGATGTCTGATGCCTGATGACTGATGTCTGATGCTTGTGGATGTCTGATGCCTGATGTCTCATGACTGATGCCTGATGCTTGTGGATATCAAATGCCTGATGTATGATGCCTGATGCTTGTGGATGTCTGATGCCTGATGTCTGATGCTTGTGGATGTCTGTTGCCTGATGCTTGTGGATGTCTGATGTTTGATGCCTGATGTCTGATGGTTGTGGATGCCTGATGCCTGATGTCTGATGCTTGTGGATGTCTGATGCCTGATGTCTGATGCCTGATGCTTGTGGATGCCTGATGCCTGATGCTTGTGGATGTCTGATGCTTGTGGATGCCTGATGTCTGATGCCTGACGCTTGTGGATGTCCGATGCCTGATGCTTGTGGATGTCTGATATCTGATGCCTGATGTTTGATGTCTGATGCCTGATGCTTGTGTATGTATGTTGCCTGATGTCTGATGCATGATGTCTGATGCATGATGTCTGATTCCTGATGTCTGATGCTTATGGATGTCTGATGCATGATGTGTGACACCTGATGTCTGTTGCATGATGTCTGATGTCTGATGCTTGTGGATGTCTGATGCCTGATGCTTGTGAATAAATTAAAGGCATTTTCATTTACAATAGCGTTTACAATACCAATAGCTCCAAATCTCGCAGTTGCGAGACCTATTGCGTTGCAAATGCTTGTTCTTCACATGAGAACGATCTGTTGTTCACATCCCTAGACGTGCACCGTGACCTTGGTCTGAACATTGTGTGCAGAAACAGTCAGGGCCAACAAACAATGTATGCTTTTGAATTCAGGTTTATCGGCCCACGCTCTAGCCATAACACGCACACAGCTGCAAATATTTGAAACTCGAGCGCCTTTAATATGGCAGTTTGCATGCATGAGGCACACACTTTGGAGAAGACTTTTTCCAGACACAGAGCAAACCTGATCCTGTGATGTGATTCACCTAAGCTGATATTTACGGTATGGGGTTCCCCATTCAAACCGAGAGACCTTCTATTAGTTTAATAATACTAGCATACTAGCGAAGGGAGGGTGGTTGTATTCCACTATCATTTGTAACATGATTTCTCCCTTCATTTTCTATGGTATTGTAACAATGCTGATGGTTTTATTCTTAATCATTGGTCTGCTTATGTTAGCCAAAGTACTGCATCTTAGGACACGTAGTTTATAAAATAAACATATTAAACTTTACTGTGTCTCTGATTACTCTTGTTGTGGACTGATATGAGAATAATAACGAACAGGTATTTCTAATTCCCACCATTCCTGAGAGTACTCTAAGTCGCTTGTTCTGGGTTGTCTAATCATTGGTAGCTTCGAGATGGTACGGAGAGCGAATGAGACACTGATGCTAGTCGGATAGGGGTTCTGGGTACTGAGGTGAGTTTTTGGTACACCGCAATTCACTGAGCTCCTGGTTTCCTGCGCATAGTGCTATGCATGAGCAGAATCCCTGCAACAGTAGGCTCTCTTGTTGATTATCGGGCATAGTTTGGAAGTGGAGTGAGCCTTCAATATTCTCACTCTCCTCTTTGTTGATAGTTCTATATGTGCACCTAAACATGCTTATAATTTTTTTTTAACTTAGACAAATGGACAGACGTAAGTATATGATTTAATTTTCAACCTGCTTACTAATGTGAACCTCCATAACGCTGACAAGCATAAATTAACATGTAAGTTTAGTCAAGCTGAGAGAACCTTTGTAGATATGCTGAATAAAAGGATCAAACAGGAAGAAAAGAAGGTAAGTAAGAAAGGTAAACCTATAGGAAGGGAAGAGAAAGAAGAGAGTCAAGGGAAGAATCCACATCTGAAGTTGAGTTTAGAACTGGCCAAGAAGGGAACTTTATGAATAATGCTAAGGAAAAAGGGGAATGAGACTGTTGAAGAAGTGGATTGGAGTGATTGTGGTTACAGTATCTAGATAAAGGTAGCGCATTAACCGGACTTGAAGTTAGTATTAGGCGTATATATTATGTGTGAGACAAATCAGCTCATTTTCATCTGCAGCACAATTGTGTAGGAAGCTGTTATGCAGCTCTAGTTTTCCCAAAAATATATCACAATAATGACGTAGATTATAAGACTGACCTATACTTAAGAAGAAGCAAACAGAGGTTTGGACAGATCTTAAGTGATATATTTGGTGTGATCATTCCTTCAACAGGAGCAGCACTAATTGATGTAAAAATTAGAACGTTATCAACCTTCGTAGATAGATTAGCAACAAATACAGCAGGTGCATTAATAGTTATTAACAAAAATCTGCTTGCAATGAGACCTATGATCATCCAAAACAGGCTTGCTTTAGACATGCATCTTGCAAAGAAAGGTGGATTCTGGAAAGTAATACACGCTAGAGAATGCTGTGCTTATATTCCCAAAGTAGCTAACTAGATCAACAGTTACATCACCAACATCACTAACATGGTCTAACTGAATTAAAAGAAGCAGATGCCTGGCAATAAATAGTGCCTAAATTTTGTTCAAAAGGGAAGGTAGTTTCTAAAACAAGCGAATGGTTATTAAGCGTAGGTGGAAATTGCTTTTGAACCCTCTGTTGGTCATACTAATCAGTGCAGCATGTGTGTTTCTTTTACTAAAATGCTGTGGAAACATTACACCAAATGGAGGGCTGAAATGTGGACAGAAGAAGGTGTCAGAAAAGAGCAGAAGAAAGAGAAAATGGGCGGATGTAAAACTAGAGGGGATGCAGAGTGACTTTTATGACAAAATGAAGCAATTGTAAGTATTCAAGCAAAAGAATCCCATGCCGTTGACGACTGTTGTGTGATAACCAAGACAAGAATTGTGATGACTTTGAGAATCATCAGATGAGGGTGTTGTGAATGCCATTTGTAGAAATGTAAATGCTGAGAACCTCAGAAATTATGTTTTAAATTAATCTGGCTAAATAACGCTCTGTCATCCATTTTTGACATGCCATTGTGCTACACCATGTAAGTGACTCTGCTGTTTCATTTTTCACTATAGTAAAGAATGTAGATTTTCCTAGTAGGTTATGACAGAAAGTCTTAATTTTATTAAAGACACAGAAGTGAGTATTATGCTTTCTTATCTTGCCTTTATTCCAATAGCAGCCAAGATAAGTACTAAAACTACAGTTCCCAGAGGGCCGAGCAAACCGCTGGCCAATGGGAACACACAAAAACAGAACATGATAACCAATCAGGTCATAGTAACAGGTATATCCTCATAACTGACTGCGAACAGTCCTCTTTTCGCTGGCGAGCAGCTCAGATAGAGTCAATAAATAGTGGAACAATAGATAACACAATACAAAAGGCCAAAGTCCAGGAACAAACCTCTTGACCAAAATCCAACCAGCTCACTCGAACAGCAGGAATCACAGTGGAGGAAATCGAACAGGAAGAAGAGGCGTCATGAAGAGGTGAAGGACACTCTTGTAGAATATGAATCCCATCACGAAGATGCGGGAGGCAACGCTGGAGCCTCTGTAGGGTGGGAGAAAACACAAATTAGAAGTGTTGAGGCGGGATAATACTCGCCTCTGCAATTTTGATTATGAGAGCAGCGTATGATAGTCCATCGGGACCCTCCATTCAGAAGTCCGACCGGCTGACGCTTAATTCGTCAACCTCCGCATCCTGTTTTCCATGATTAATTTGAAATTCTAAAGAGAAGCGCTAATTCTAATGCTGTATTAATCATCATACGCTGCTCTCATAATCAAAATTGCATCCTCACAGATACGCCAACTCTAACGTGCCCTGAATAAAATCGGTCATAGTAGCACGGTTCGAAGCCCTGCATCGTCCAGAGGTTCCCGTCCCCAGATTTGTGGGCAAACAAGACTAAGAGTCATATATACAAATGTATAGTCCCCAGATAAGCTGTACTGAAGAGACCCCATATCAAGAGTGGGTCGAAACGCCGTCGACATTTACAAAGAGAGGGCGAGAAAGATTCATCATATTATTGGAAGCTCCTCTTTGTTGTTTTTAATGACCTTCCCTCAATCTCACTTAATTTCACTTTTTAGGCTAAGATCACTTCACTGGGACTCACCTTTTCACTTTCTCACTATGTTGTGCTTGTAGTGCAATAATAAAATTTAAACTGTGCAACTGATGAATAAGAAATAAATTATATTTACTTCGGCTGAAGTAAATAATCTTTCTACTGGGCTTCTTTTGTAATAAATTACAGTTATCATGTATGGTAATTAATTCTTGCCGTGATCAAACATACTTAAGTTTCTGTTCTTTAAAAATTGTTTGAATGTTATTGTGACTTAACCAACTGAAAGTAATTTTTGATTGATTTATTGATAATGTTTTATGAAATGAGTTCCTTGTGAACATTGTTTCTTGCTTATTGCAAATACCCAGTTCACAAGGACATATGGGTCGCTCTTGTTTTTTGAAATATACAAAAAGCTTTGGAGGCCATGGGGGAAGGTGCCCCAAAACCAGAGATGTCAATGCCCGCAAGGGACATGACCCAACGAACCCAATGGGCCAGAGTAGCAGAGGAAACAGGAAGATGGGGTTTGCGGAAGGAAATGAGAAGTTGGGAATGAGAGGACGTTCTGAGATCAGAGGTTCTTTGCTCGTATATCTTGAGGCATTGACCTACACATAGCTTAGGATGGGAAGGGAAATAAGGATAAAAAACAGAGTTTAAATTCGTCTTAGTACGTTTATTAACTTGAAACAAAACACCAGTAGGAGAAAACTGTCGAGAGGAAACAATCCAGAGCTTTAACATCTGAAACACGTTTAATGGAAACAAGACAAAGTAACATGGTAAGTTTGGCAGAGAGCATTTTCAGAGAAAGAACGGAGTTGTCTGGCTAATCAGAAAATAACTTAAGAACCAAATTAACATCCCATAAATTAGAATACTTAGCTAACGGAGGTTTTGAAAATCGTACTCCTTGAAGAAGACGGCAAATGAGAGGATGAACTCCGACAGGCTTGCCATCAATAGGACAATGATTAAAGGGAAATGGCTGATCTATACAAATTGACTGTTCTATATACCTGCACTGGCCTCGGAAGCCAAGAAATTAACCACAAAATTTAGGGGGGCTGAAAAGGGATCGATATGTCTTTCCAGACACCAGCTTGACCATAAAGACCAAGCAGACTTGTAGGCTTTGGAGGTACCTGGGGCCCAGGATTTGCTGATAAAGAGAGAAGCTTCTTGCGAAATGAGGAAACAGGAGGGACAGACTGGAGACTTTCCATGCTGACAGAACTAAGGAATTGTCCAGAATGATACTGTGAGGATGACCCAAGGGATTGAGTAGCAGATCGTTGCAAACAGGGAGAAGAACCAGAAAGTCTACCGTCATCTCTAGTAGAGACAGGAACCAAATCTGTGATTGCCAGAAGGGAACTACTATGACCAGGGAGGTAGATTGGCGACAAACCTGAGAAAGTACCCTGTTAATCATGAGGAAAGGAGGAAAAGCATAATTGAAATAAAGGGACCAGTCCTGGAGAAAAGCATCCATCGCTAGTGCCAGAGGGTCCGGCCGCCAACTGTAGAAACGAGGCAATTGGGCGTTAAGGCGAGAAGCAAAAAGATCGACATGGAAAGAGCCCCACTTTTGAGAAAGAGATCGGAAGACGGATGGACGAAGCTTCCAATCGCTGGAATCTAGAAGATAGCAAGAATGCAAATCTGCTATGGAGTTGAGATCTCCAGGAAGATACTCTGCTTTGAGCGATTGTTTGTCAGACAATATTCCCAAAGACTCTTTGCTAGCTCTGCTAGAGGTCTGGACTTGGTACCACCGAGATGGTTTATGTAGCGGACCGCAGAAACATTGTCCATACGAAGGAGAATTTAACAGCGAACTCTGTTCTTCGTGAGGCTTTGGATTGCAAAGGAGCGTGCCAGCATCTCTAAACAATTCATGTGCAATTTCGACTCCTCTCAAGACCATGTACCGCCAATCGATATTGGACCACAACGGGCGCCCCAACCCGACAGGCTTGCATTGGATTCTAATTCAAGATCTGGGGCCGAAGTGAAGATAGTTCGCCCGTTCCAAGCATCTAAATGGTCGATTCACCATTGGAGCTCGTCGCGAGATTCTTGATCCAAAGCGATGAGATCGGAGTAGGCCAAACTTTGGCGAAGGTGCCGGATCTTTATACGTTGATGGGCGCGATAATGAAGGGGCCCTGGAAAGATGGTCTGGATGGAAGAAGAGAGTAGGCCGACGATCCGAGCAAGAGATCTGAGGGAGATCAGAGAGGTCTGAAGGATGTGAGAAATTTCTGACTTTATGGTCGAGACTTTCGACTGTGGAAGAAGAAGAGACGCCGTGGAAGAATCCACGAGAAAGCCCAGAAATTCGATGCTCTGGTAAGGAATGAGCATAGATTTTTGGATATTGAGAAGGAAACCCAGATCTAGAAGCAGAGACCGAGTGGTGTTCAAATCTGACAAAAGATTCTGTTTGTCCGTGTTCATGAGCAGAATGTCGTCCAGGTAAATGATAAGCCGGATCCCGAGGGATCGTAGATACGACACCACCGGTTTCATGATTTTCGTAAAGCACCATGGTGCTGATGATAGGCCGAACGCAAGGGAGCAAAATCGGTAGGTTACGCATAACCATTGGAATTGAAGGAACTTGGAGTGAGAAGCGTGAATAGGAATGGTAAGATATGCGTCTTACAAGTCTAACCTGACCATCCAGTCGTTTAGGCGAAGAGTATCTCGCAAATTAATAATAGTTTCCATTTTGAAGTGGCGATACACCACAAATTGATTGAACCATTTTAGATTTATAACGGGCGCATTTTCTTGTTTTTCTTTCGGACAAGGAAAATGGAACTGAGAAACCCTGAAGGATCTAGAGGGACGATCTGAATGGCCTGTTTTAGGAGAAGGTTTTGGACCTCCACGGAAATGAGGTGAGACATTTCTGTTGGAAAGACTAGAGGAGGAGGGAAAACTGTTTGGGAAGGTGGCGCGTAAAACTCTATAAGATAACCTTGGACAGAGTTTAGAACCCAGGGATCTGCGGTTAGAGTTCGCCATTTTTGGATGAAGAGTTTCAAACGACCCCCCACCGGGGGATGCAAAGGACCTACCTTGTTGGTTGCTGTTATTGTGGCGGAAGTTCTTCTGTCTTCAACCTCTGTATCCACAACCTTGTTGTGGGTAGAATTGAGGTTTGTACTCCTGGTAGCCTGAGTTGAAGGAGCCTCTGGAGCCTTGATTT
The DNA here is from genome assembly GCF_964204655.1 of Triturus cristatus. Lineage (NCBI taxonomy): Eukaryota > Metazoa > Chordata > Amphibia > Caudata > Salamandridae > Triturus > Triturus cristatus. The sequence continues at coordinate 154,353,387 of NC_140580.1, forward strand.
GATAGGAGCGGCCGGTAGAGCGACTCCTGCCTCTGCCGGCCCGCCCAAAAACCCGAGGAGAAAAATCTTTTTTGATAGATTGCTGGGCCTTATCCAGAGAGGCAAAGGTAGTGACGAATTTGCTGAGATCCTTAACCAGGGAATCCCCAAACAAAAAACTGTCTGCCTCGATACCAGGATCTAGAGGAGCCAGGTTAGCTAACTTCAGATCAAGCTTGATAAGAAGCCCCTTACGGCGTTCATGAATAATAGCTGCATTAGCGTTACCTAAAAGACAGAAGGCTTGTTGGACCCACAAAGAAATATCTTCAGCATTCAAATCATGTCCATCCAAGCGAGAAGCTTCTTCCAGGTCAAAAATGCGAGCCAAAGGGCCCACGATATCCAAAAGCTTGTCCTGGCAGGTGGACCAAGCTTTATCCACCCCCTTGCGGGGGTCTTTGCCAAACTTAGAGAAGAACGTAAGAAGAGGCTGGTCAATAGAAGGAGCAACAGTAATGTTGGAAGGTAAAGAAGGCTTAGGACATTCAGATTTCAATTTAGATTGGGCTGAATTGTCGAGGGGAAGCCGAAGTCTGGCCGAAATATAATCGCCAACATGCGAAGCTGGGAACCACTCCGTGGAGTTGTGGTGACGGATGGTGGAAGGATTAAACATGGGGGCACCTTCAGAGTCCAATACCGGAGTAAAAGCAAAGGAGTCAGGTCGGACCCAGGGGAGCTGTGAACCTCCATTAGAAAGAAAAAGGAGAAAAAGCGTTAACTTTAAGGACCGGGAGGAGCAGGAAGCTGAAACTGGGCAGAAAACAACTCTAAACCACTCCCACAAGAGGCGGAGTTGAGGAGGAGCGAAGAACGAGGCTCCGTGAAATCACCAGAAAACAGAAGCGCCGTTGGAATGCAGACGCGCGCTCTGAGGGGGAAGAGAAACAGACGCTGTGCGACGCTTTGGACTCAACTGTTGACACGAGCGAGCGAGCGGGGGAAAGCAGCTGAGCGCTAAACGGCACGTAGACACTTGAGAACCAAAAATTCGGTAAGAGCGAAGAACAACAATAACATTCAGAAAACAATACAGGGTACAGCAAATGCCAACATTTAAATATAACCATACATAATGCATTTAAAACAGAGCAATGAAGAGAAGGCACTTATCTGACTGCGAGCAGCAAGAAAAGAGGACTGTTAGCAGTCAGTTATGATGATATACCTGTTACTACGACCTGATTGGTTATGATGTTCTGTTTTTGTGTGTTCCCATTGGCCAGCGGTTTGCTCGGCCCTCTGGGAACTGTAGTTTTAGTACTTATCTTGGCTGCTATTGGAATAAAGGCAAGATAAGAAAGCATAATAGGAGCCTCCGGTCTTTAATAAAATTTCTAGGCTCCACGGAGTGAAGACAAAAACGTTACTCAATGTTCTGAATGAAATTGATTTTTCTCTAGTACACGTTTAGCTGTCCCAGACTGAATAACATACTATGTAACAGGTGTGTTCGATGTACCAGATTTTAGGAACACAAACTTAACGTAGTAAAAGAATGAGAAAGTCTTTGAATGTATTCTGCTGCAAACGTTTCTCTTTCCTTGACTCCTATTGATTATGTGCCTGAGAACTATGTACTAATATAGTGAATATATGAACCTTTTGTCTAAAATCCTATAAAAGTGTGTGATTTTATGATGTTCAGAGGAGACCCTTTCCCTATTCTTAGAAGGCAAATCTCTGTTGTTTCATCTTTGACTCTCCTGGGTCCATGATTTACTGTATTTAGGCTTAGCACATTGACTGAATTACTACTTGATCGACTGCAGTTTTGTGCCCTCTGTACTTTAAATATTTTCCAAGTAAACCTTTAAACTTAAGTCCTTTGTCGTTCTTAAAGACCTAAATGTATATTTGAAACAAGGCTCTATTGGATTTTCTTTTACAAGAGCAACTAGTCCATCTGGGATCACCAAAAATGGCTAGGGACTACACCTCTTCATTTCTATAAGATCAGCAAGCCCAAGGAAAAGGGATTTGGTGGGTTTGTGCACTGATAGTTCCACACACACACACACACATCTTGACCCCGTACATGGGGTCAAGCTGTTGTTTTAATACGACTAGCCGGCAACGTGCACGGACGCATGCCAAGCAGCCTGCAGCAATCCAGTGTGCCGTGTCTCTTAATTTCATGTCAAGCGGGACTCCTCACTCATTGACATCACAGCTTGAAGGCCTGATTCAGGTGAGAGAGTCACAATTTTTAAAAGTAAAAACTTGCTTTATTTTAACTGTCTCTTGTCAGAAAATTGTCTGTTTCAATGTTAGTCCATGAGAAAAATAAACTCCCATATTTTGTTCACTATCTCTTTTTCCTGTTTAGGAATGTTGGTATGCATGTGATACTTAAATAGAACTTCATATAAAATCTTGTGTTTGCAATTTTATGGCCTTTGTAGAACCCATTTGAAAGTGAGTTTTTAGGTCTCGCCTCGCCTCGCTCGGTGAGATTTATTGCTTACAGGGGACTTTCAGAAGAGGGCCTTAAGCCCTGCCCCCCATTTCCATTGGCTGGCATCACCGTTTATGCTAAACAGTGGTCTGCCATTTGAAATGAGGGTTTTCTGTAGACACCCTTTCCCCTGCGAGCCGGACTGGCTCGCCTGCTTTGCTGCTGTCGCAAAGCACTTTCTTATCTTTATGGGGCCATGCTCCGGCTCCAGCATGGTCCTCTTACACTTTCGGGACCGTGCTTTTTAGGGCTTGTGCCCTAGTTACACCCACAGGCAGCGCCTGTGCAGTGACTGGCATGTCCACATGTATCTCACAAACTGTGTGTTACATACCCAGGCAGCGCACTTGCAGTGACTGGCATGTCCGCACGTATCTCCGTGAAGACGGACCTGGCACACAAGCCAATAGTTGTGTGACAGTGAAACTCGCGCACCAATGGGTAGCTTAGTGCACAATATAGCTCAGCTGGTTAGATACCCGCTGTAGATGTTGACATGCCTTCAATCTGCAGGTCGCACGTTTGATTCTGAAAGGGGGGGTAGCTCCGCCTCTGGTCCTACAGCGGCCCAATGAGGCGAGTAATGAAAGCACCTGCTATTTCATCATGAAGAGACAGCTTGGCTTGTGGTGTGTGCCTTACGAACAGGGCATTAGCCGTACTCGAGAGGCAAGGCCTTTGACACCCCCTGGGAGTGGGGCTTCTTTACCGCCCACGTATCCATGCGCCCTGTGCGCAACCAGCATCTACCCCATGTGCCCCACCAGGCCTGTCTGAGCACAGAGCAGGCATTGAGGTGTTTGGAGAGGGCGCTCGCGCATGCGTGGTGTGTTCAGGCCAGGACGTGCCGGGGGCCAGCGTGTGCATGGTGCTCGGACCCCGCTCCATTACCTCTCAGGCCCATAAATCAGCCACGGCCTCGAGGGCGTCCCTCGGCTTCCAGAGGCGCTGTGAATGGAGGCCCTTCTTCCAGTCTCCGGCCAGGGTGGGAGGAATGCGGCCCACCTCGGGCAGATGGAGATTCCATCCACATCTGGAGAGCCAGCCCAAGGGCAAAACTGCTCATTGGGCAAGCGTGCCTGCTGCAGGGGTCTGTGCAAACTGAGTCAGAGGAGCTTCCCACAGGAGGGGAGCATGCGCTCATGTTGGAAAGCACCGTGGGTTCCTGTGCCTGCTGCAGAGATATGTGAAAACTATAAGTCAGAGATTCTTCCCACGGGGGGAGGGGCGTCCTCTGGTAAAGCAGCTGTGCGGGTTAGTGTGCCTGCTGCAGAGGTCTGTGCAGACTGTGAGTCAGAGATTCTTCCCATGGGGGAGAGGACGCCCTCAAGTAAAGCAGCTCTGCAGTGTAGCATGCCTGCTGCAGATGCCAGTGCAAACTATACGTCAGTTTCTTTCCAAGGGCTGAGAGGGTGCCCTCAAGTAACAAAGCACATTGAGGTTACAGTACCTGTTTCAGAGATGTGTGTAAAATGGAATTTAGGGCCTCTTACCATAAGGGAATGAGCCCACAAGTAAGAAAGCATAGTGGGTTAGTGCGCCTGCTGCAGAGGTCTGTGTGGCCAGCAGAGCAGCACTGTGTATCTGTAGGTAAGAGGTGCTTTTACCGTGGTGCGCTATTCAGACCGCCATTCTTCCAAGATCGATACATTTAGTTGAATAGCTCTGAGTAGTAAAGTCATTAAGCAGCAGAAGCCATTCCATTTATGGCCTGCCCTATAACGTCAATGCCATGCTGCCTTTGGCCTTTTCACCCTAGTTTCCCATAATTCCATCTGACATGGAGCGGACCACACGGAAGGAGAGGCTGGATGAGGACATCTAAGGAAACGAAGCAAAGGGGTGTATCAGGCGAATTCCTGACAGGCGCCAGTGCTTCGTAGAAGACTGCGAGGCTGGGGCAGAGTAAGCTTGTAGGGACTCTGCCCGAACCTTAGCAGCTTCAGAGAGACAACAAACGGCAATGCCTGATCTGCAAATAGGCCTTCCATGTGAGTGCCCCACCGCCCTCCAGCCCCACAGACTCTCCCTGCTCAGCCATGGCACCCGCAGGCGGAAGCCAGGCCACCAAGACCGCCTCCCCTTCCCCTTGATAGGTACAATTCGGTTTACGTCCCTTAGGCAGTCCAGATATAGAAGCAGAGGGGTTACTGTGGGCAGTGACATGTGCCAGAAAAGGCCCCCTCACCAAATGCACCCCTCAGACCATCGCTAATCAACGTGAGATCTGACACTGGAATAGTTCAGGTTTTCCTGCTTGAGTAAATCGTCAAAAACTCACAAGAAATGGCAACCCATGAAGAGTCGAAAAACGCGCCAGGGACATTCGGGCTCGGACCTATCAGAGAAGCCCTGGCTGCTAGAGGTGGGCGAGCCAATGCATGAACGGAGAGGATGCTCTGGTTCACTCCAAGAAACAACAACATGGGTATACCCAAATAACCCTTGAATACCTGGGTAAGGATACATATATAGAAAAAAGAAAGGTATCAAGGAACCAATCCTATAAACAAGTTTATAAAAATTTCTTAAGTAGTGAGCAGGTACTCAATCTATGTAGTGCCTGCCTGACTCTACGTCACTGGTGTGCTTACCACATGTATCATAAAAACATTGTGTCAAATGGTGCTATAAAAACCTTACTAGTGATTAGTTCTTGTTCAAGATAAGTAGAGAAAGTAAAAAAGGTGTGATAGGACGACAGCGCCTCACGGAAGCAGCCCCAACGAGGTATGCGTAGACTGGTACTCGCCTACTACCTCCTATTGTCATCATCGGTCGCTGTCGCCCAAACAGAAATAGTAAAGGTGGAACAGAAATGTGTAGTATACTGCACTCAAACTCTACGTGATGGTCCTAATGACTCCTATCTTATCAGGCAACCTATGTGTTGCGGTGGTGTGAGCTAATCTGCAAAAACAGGAAGTGTCGACCCAGATTTGGTGAGTTGAGCCTGATCAGGACTCGAGTCACTCAGAAGTAAAACCGAGCAGCATAACACTAGCTATATGGTGCTTTATTCTCAGCTGTGTCGCTTGCTCATTTAAAAACCAACATGTTTCGTTGCCGTATTACTTTACCGGCAACTTCATCAGGGCTTGGGTCGACTGGTCTCTCTGCGAACGCTAATGTGTACCAGCGATATCTTTAAATCAGCACCTGGAGAGGACACAGCAATAAAAACAATCAAACACACACATGTACTCTCCTCTGCCAGGTCATGCCTGGTCTTGCCGAGCAAAATGCTCCTCATTCAAAGTAGTCGATTCATGCTTTGCAAAGATATTTACCCTCGAGGTGCTGTGTAGCGGCATACCTGCACCTCCATCATGTAAGTGTCTTGGGTATTTGTATACCGGCCCTTTTGGCTGTTAAAACCAGAGCTGCGGAACTTTGTTTCTAGAAAAGGCACATCAAAGGAATCTGTGTATCAACATCGCTGACATCACATACTATTTACTTTTTAACCCATTGTTAAGACTAGTCTATTTGGATGTAAGGTGTTTAATGTTTTTAGCCATTGGTCGAGAATCGTCATGGTAACTAGTTTACGATCCACCGTTAAATACCCACGTACTGGAGGTAGTATAATGAATGGTTGCATGTGGATATCGATTAGCGCTATCTATATTTTTGTGGACCTACTGCTGTGGTCAAATAGCACTTGGAGGTAAGACATGTATGGACAACCGGCTATACCCCCGCCTCATAAGGAGCATCATCCCCCCTGCTTGGCCCGGAAACCGGGTCTTACCTCGTCAGTCTGAGCCTCGGGTCGTAACTCGCCCTCGATCGCTAGTGGTCGGCCAGCTTCCGGCTTATATGCGGAAGTCGCGCGGGAACCGCGCTACCATTTGGAGTGGTTAACAGTGTAGCGCATGCGCGGAGAGGTTTTTTGAAGGACCGGGCGGCCATATTTGTTAAACCGCTACTTTCGTATATATGAAAACGATTAGTAGCCTGATCGTATAATATATTATTATCAGCTACTGACTGAGAAAAGGGTCAGGATGCATTGTGGTAACTTCCTCCTTGCACAAAAAGTAAATACCCATGTTGGCCAAATGTAAAGCAGTGTTTGAAGGGAGAGGCGGCCATCTTTGTAAAACCGCTATTGTCAAGTTCCTTATATCGGTCCTATACCTGTTCTTTTAAGATTATTAATTGACCGGAAGACTAGCAGGCTACATTGAGGTGACCTATTCCACAGGTTGAGTGTATGTTAATGCAGCTAACCCGGGATGTTCATAACTCATCTGCCTCGGGCTGTCTGTGTGCGCAATGGTGATGGTACTGGCATCCTTCTTCATGAGCCGGCTCACACTTAGATGTTTAGACGTGGAGACGAGTGTGTACCTGGCCCTACTGAGTGCCTGGAATATGATATAGGGTTAGTAACTATAAGGGGCCTGTAACCGCAGATGTCCGGTTGTTACATATTTCAATATTTGCGGTTTACAGGTTATAGTACCACCCTGTTCCACTCAATGAGGTCATTGAGTCCCTGTTGGTCTGCCTTCTCTTGGTAAATCCAACGGGCCTCTTTGGTCAAGAGCCTGGCTTCCATATTATACAGATCACCCGTGGCACGTTCAAGCACTACCCACCTGACATCTCTGGGATTATGTCTCAATGTCATAAAATGTTGTACCAGTTTGGTGGTCAATTTACCTGCCCTGATGGTGCTTAGGTGTTCCTGTATTCTGATTTTCACCTTGCGGGTGGTAAGACCAATGTAGTGCATACCACACGGGCATGTCAGCCTGTAGATGACGTTTTGGGTGTTACAATTGCTGAATGCATTCAGATACCAGGTTTTCCCACCGTTCAAAGTGACATGCTTGGTTACAGTGGTAAGCTCGCACACGGAGCACCCCCCACATTGATAATGCCCTGATGGAATCCCAGTATCGTTGGGCTTCTGCTGGAATCGCGAGTGTACCAAACGGTCACGCAAATTCGTGGACCGCTTAAAGGCGAAACGCGGATGTGGCATCGTCATGGACTGGGTGCTAAGTATAGGCCAGTGTTTTCTAATGACTTGTCTAATTTTAGTAGACAAGGGGCCAAAGGTGGTAACCACCGGGATACAGTCGCTCTTAGTTTTAGATGTTCTTTCTAATAGAGCAGCTCTCGGGGTGTTCAAGGCTCGCTTACGAGCTGCTTTGATAATTTTCGTGGGATACGCTCTCTCTTCCAACTTACTGGATAGGACTTGGGCTTGTTCCATGAACTCCTCTGTAGACGAACAGTTCCTGCGATAACGCAAGAACTGTCCCACGGGTAAATTGTCCCTTAAGGCTCTCGGGTGATGTGACCTGTAATGCAACAGGGAGTTCTTGTCAGTTGGTTTTTGATGGACGTTAGTGACCAACTTGTTGTTCTCGGCCCTAATGTCCAAATCCAAGTATATGGCTGTGGTATCGCTGATGGTCCAGGTGAATTTCAGGCAACCATCCAAGTTGTTGAGCCACACAAGGAATTCTTCCAACACAGTTCTCGGTCCAGTCCAAATACATAGCACGTCGTCTATGTATCGCTTCCAGAGGGCAATATTCCTCTGGAAGGGATTTTCATTGTGTAGGACATAGCCGGCTTCAAATTGCCCCACATAGATGCATGCTAGACTTGGAGCGAATGTCGCACCCATGGAAGTCCCGGATACTTGCAAATAGAGTTGGTTTTTATAGGCAAAGAAGTTCCTAGTGAGGGCCAGCTCAACACACTGGAGCACAAAAGATTGTGGGACATCATAGAACCATTCACACGATTCCAAGGCCCTAGCTGCTGCCACCAGCGTGGCTGCCTGGGGAATACTGGTGTATAATGATTCTATATCAATTGTGACCAGGAATTGGTTCAGGGGATCATAGTCAATGTCCTGGAGAATCCTTAATACGTCGGTGGTGTCCTGGACGTAAGAGGGCTGCGTGATCACACATTCCCTGAGGAAAAAGTCAGCATATTGGGACAGTGGTTCCAAGGTGGATTGGATGCCCGAGACTATGGGCCGCCCGGGAGGGGGCCTTTGTTGTTTATGAATCTTCGGGACAATGTAGAAAACCGGGACTCGTGGCTTATCATTGATAAGAAAATCAGCCTCCTTGGCCGTTAACCATTTCTTTTCTTTGGCCTCTGCAACCATAGTGTGGATAATGGCTTGCAGTGATTTGGTTGGGTCCCTCATCAATGGTTGGTAGTTTTGACGAACACTCAAAAGCCTGGTCACCTCGGCTTCATAATCAGTTGTATTGAGCACTACCACTGCCCCACCCTTATCTGCCGGTTTGATGGTAATGGTGTCATTCTGCTGCAACGATCGAACAGCTAGCCAGTCAGCATGGGTCATATTGCTACGGTTAAAGCTCTGTTGTTGTTCCTCAAGGACAGTGATGTCCTGGAGCACTTTTTGTTCAAAGACCATAACCTCGGGGCCAATAGAGTGCAAAGGAGGACAAAAACGGGAGGGGCGTCTGAGATCAGTAGAGAAGACCGATGGAGCTTCCGCTTCCTTACCCTCAAAGAATTTTTTAAGTTTTATTTTCCTCATTACGCCCTGAAATTCACTCCTCAATTTAAAACTGTCATGCTTAGGTGTTGGGACATATCCCAAACCCTTATTGAGAACCCTCTGTTCATCAATCGTGAGTGTATGTGATGACAGGTTGACCACAATATTGTTTTCTTTTTTGGTTGTTAGAGCGGTGTTCGGCCTCGGCTGCGTGTGATCCGGGGGGATGAATTCTGCCACTGTGCATTGTTGTTGTGGCGGCCTCTGCCTCTGCCTCTGCCCCTGTGGCTGGTCCCTCTCTGGTCCGGGGGGCGCTGCTCTAAAAAATTCCTCAGTAAGACCCCTAGATCTTCGTTGGACCTATCAGTAGTGTTGAACCTCACTCTTTGGTTAGCACCCGAGATTGAACCTGAGGTCGAGGGTTGCTCAGTAAGATCATCATCCTCGCTACTCGTGTTGTCAAACGTCCAATTATTGAACGTGCGTCTACCTTGACGTCTTGCGCCCCTACCCCCTCTAGTGAAGGTTGGTAGTTCTTGTGGTTGTTGGTAATGGCTGTCCTCAACATAAGGGAACGCCCACTCGTGGCTGAACCTTTCAAGGTTCCTTTTGAGACCCTTGATCTTCTGGTTCACCATATAGATCTGGTACTCCGCCACATCATTCTGAATGGTAGTGAATTGCTCTTTAAGATCTTTTATGGTTGTGTCGGCTTTTAGAGCTGTTTCCAGATCTAGGATTTCTTTCAGGAGCTCCTCACTAAGCCTTTTGGCAGTGTTTATAATTAATACCAACCAGTCGCGGGTGCACTTGTTGGCTATATAGCTCCAGTCCACTCGAAACCGTTTATCCTCCAGGAAAATCCTCGGCTCTATACGGACGAGTAGACTGGCTGGTGCTGCCCCTGCTCTGAGGTATTCTGTCATGAGGGCGCCATGGAGGGCTATCCTAATTTGACGTTTTTTAATGTTTGACAGTTTTTCCCATTCATCCCGAGCTGACCCTGCACCACTCAGAGGTGCATTCGGGAGAAGGGAAGGACCCGACAAGATGGAGGCAATATGGTCATCTGTGAAGGCTAAACAACAACGGTCCATGGTGTGGATCGGAGCTGTATAAGGAGGTGTAACAGCAAATGGCTAATTTCACCTGCGCTTTATTGTAGTGGACGAAAAGGCTCCCCGGGGAAGTGAGACACCCAGTGTGTATCCCCTCGGGAAATGGGCAGTGGACTGGTGTGAATGACTGTAAAGTAACTTTAAAATTGCTCTCACGGCTAGGCTGCCGTTCTCATAACTTACACAACAAGGGAGCCTAGGGGGCTAACAGGGTAGGTGGCCCCCCACTCGAGTCACTCAACTCACCAAATCTGGGTCGACACTTCCTGTTTTTGCAGATTAGCTCACACCACCGCAACACATAGGTTGCCTGATAAGATAGGAGTCATTAGGACCATCACGTAGAGTTTGAGTGCAGTATACTACACATTTCTGTTCCACCTTTACTATTTCTGTTTGGGCGACAGCGACCGATGATGACAATAGGAGGTAGTAGGCGAGTACCAGTCTACGCATACCTCGTTGGGGCTGCTTCCGTGAGGCGCTGTCGTCCTATCACACCTTTTTTACTTTCTCTACTTATCTTGAACAAGAACTAATCACTAGTAAGGTTTTTATAGCACCATTTGACACAATGTTTTTATGATACATGTGGTAAGCACACCAGTGACGTAGAGTCAGGCAGGCACTACATAGATTGAGTACCTGCTCACTACTTAAGAAATTTTTATAAACTTGTTCATAGGGTAGGTCTTGTTGTATTTCAGGATTGTGAGTGGGGGGCCACCTACCCTGTTAGCCCCCTAGGCTCCCTTGTTGTGTAAATCAAGGAACCAATACCTGTTGGCCAGCAGCGACGTGCCACCGCTTCTACCTGTTGACCAGCACCGGTGTGCCATCCCTTCTACCTGTTGACCAGCAGCGGTGTGCCATCCCTTCTACCTGTTGACCAGCAGCGGTGTGCCATCCCTTCTACCTGTTGGCCAGCAGCTGTGTGCCATCCATTCTACCTGTTGACCAGCAGCGGTGTGCCATCCCTTCTACCTGTTGGTCAGCAGCTGTGTGCCATCCATTCTACCTGTTGGTCAGGTCCGCTGCTGGATAGATGTGTTTCCTTTCACCTGGGTCTCCTTTATCAGTATCATGTTGATCCTGACAAGTGAGAACCACATCCTTTACTCCCTCGCTTCCAGTGTGATCCGATAGTGGTTTCATCAATGTAGGTCGATCTTTGATCCAGGGTATTTTTTGTTTGTTTGTTACTTTAGGCTTTCTTTTCTCTTCTTCAATTCCGAACTTCATGTAGCTGATTTTTACTCGTTGTTATACTTTTGATTTTATTTTAATTTTGAAATTGCATATATATATTTTTAGTTGGTGTTGATTTCAAGAAATAGACGCCAAACATGTTCGTTGCTCGGTTTGTGCCGGCTCTTGGAGTGAACCAGTATATAGAAAAAAGAAAGGTATCAAGGAACCAATACTAAACAATTATATGGATCGAGCACATTTAATTACCCTCTCCAGAATAATTCATATTACACTGAATATATCTTACTCAATTTGTAACACACATGGGCAAGCGCCTATTCAAAGAGCAAATACATAACATATATCACATTACAAATTCCATAACATAGACAACATCACATATGTATATCAAAACCAATAACCCCCAAAAAAGGATTTGTTCGTTATAGTGTCCCTCTAGAAAAATTGTAGGCGATCCATTTAGAGGTAGTCAAAACGTGAAACACTGTGAGGCTAAAGATTAACCTAGCTAATAGTGTGTCACGTGAAAAATTCCAGAATCACTAGAAGTCCTGTGACTCCTCCTTCGAAGTGTCTGTCGACGTGACCACGTTTCAGCCTTATCTTCGTTAGCCTCTTCAGGACAGGGGTTCTACATAACTAAAAATAAATACAATAACGCCCCATTATTCTCATCCACAAAGCAGTGAAGAGTAAATCGGTGAGACTGATCGACTGCCCAATACCTATACACCACAGTGACACCAAGAACCTTCCAAACTATACATCATTCCACCATGTGTCATGAGAATGTTAAACAAGCCTCCACTACCAATAATTACATGTATCATAAATGAACCCTAAACCATTGCACTACATGCAGATTCCTGCCATATACGTGCTATCCCTCTTCTTTATAGTAAAAATAATAATAATGATAGATAGAAAAAGCCCCAATCACCACCGTCTAACACCGTGAGGACACCCAATCTATTGCGTGGCGAATCCTACTTACATCGCTGTACACATAAGAACAAGCGAGCTCCCACACGTTGAGCGTATATATTACAATCAGGAGGCCCAACCTATAAGGATATAACCAAATATACACCACCATGAATGGGAGACATTTAAAAACTCATCCTAATCAGGCTCTAACCTATCTCTATGGCCATATAACGGGGGTCGCTTACCTTCCCGGCAGCCTCTAGGGTACGCCCTCTGTACCGGTCTCTGAAATAAATACAGGCTTTCTCACAACTGGTTATCACCCAGATAATACCTGCAACGGTCAGACAAGCCTGTAAAAATACTAATTCGAACGAAGTGAGCCAGCGTATAGTCGTATTCACCTCAATCATACAAGGTATTACTTACGAGTAATCGCCTTACTGAATTAAAACCACACTCCTACACTCGGTAACTTCACTCGGCTGCTTCACTCGCAACGCCTGACTCAATCCCAAAATGCGCGAACATTGCCGTGTGTGAAAACGCGGAAGAGATCTTCATTACGCACAGCGTCCCGCCCATCTAAAGGAGGGACATAGAAATGGGACTGCGCACGTAGCGTCGTGCACCAACAAGGTCGAGTGTATGTTATCGCTCATACCTACCACCCCAAACGCCTCTAATTCTATCTAACCGTTCCACTAATTGCAATCTGTACATTGGGACAAGAGCTTAACCTGGCAAAGGAAGGGGGGCGCCCAAACAGCGATTGTATGAACAATCAGCACATCGACTGCACGCAATCTGAAACAACAACTATACTAAAAAACCAACTTATCCCACCGTGCCTCAACAAACAAAAAGTGGTGTCAAATAGGACAGTCAACCAGTATTCACCCGATGCACTCCAACACTCACAGGGAGGAGCTATCATTCTGACCTAAACAAAAATACAAATAAAACATACAATATATACATATATGTACACAGTATCATATAATTCTGTGGGGAGCGCGAAAAACACGCTCCTCTCCCAGACGCACTGCGTAATGGATTTCAAATCCAACCAATGATTAACCATTTGACCTTATTCAAAAATAGTCCGATTTAGTCCACAATATTTTTTCAAACTTTTCTTCATGTTGTTTATATCCACATATATGACGTGGTGTATATGGAATGCTTCTCATATTCACATGTGCCCATCCAGACTTCTTTGCAAATACGATCCAAATACACAAGATAATTCAGAGCAGCATGTCTTTAATAGGAACCCAATGCATTTCGGGCTTATTTCCAGCCCTTCGTCAGGGGTAACTGCAAGTTAACAATTTCAAAAAATGCATCATTACTAGAGTGTACTATTATCGACAGTAATCACATAAATCAGTATTACATCTTGCGTGTATGACCTTTTGTGCTTAAACCATCAATTCAAAGTAAGTAAATACAACAAAACAAAACTGAATACTAAACCCCCGTGACCCTGAGGGCAAGGCATAGCCCAGTTTCGCACGCAACTAGTAAAGTATGTTTAAATCAAAGGGATTATTTTGAGAGAAAAAAGGTGTGCATTCCACCTCCTATAATGTCACAGTATCATATATACAGTAACAGAACCTATATACATACTGGTGAGTCTGCGCATGTAACATAGATACCTATAAATACGTGGACCTGTGCAAATTCCTAGCACCTGACACCCCATTACAGGGTTTGTACATTAGATCCCCACATTTCACATATAGTCATCTGACATCAATGGTGCATCAGCGCCCATGCCTCATCTCGGTCATTCAGTCCTATATTGGATGTCTGGTATCTTTCTATCAGACGTGCTTCAAGAATATTTAGACTCCTTTGACGGACTGTTTTATTAGGTGTCTTCACTACAGCCAGGATAGACCATGTTATTTCATTCTCACCATGTCCCATTTCCATATAGTGCTGGACCATAGGAGCCCCTACGGTCCTGCATCGTATACGGGATTTGTGCTGTAATACCTGCATTTTGGCGGCTTGCGTCGTTTGTCCAATATATGTTTTATCACATGGACAGGTCACACAGTAAATTACATTTCTTGTATTACAATGTGAGAAACACTGTTGTTGGTGTTGTCTCTTGTGAATTATCACAGATTTAGAATCTTCCGTATGCTGGCATGTAGCACAACTATTACACCTGTAGTGTCCTATCACTGCTGGTAACCCCAAAAGACCTCTCACATCTGTTGGGGTAGGTTTCTGACAGATCGTTTTAACTAGGTAATTCCTCAGGTTTTTTCCTAGTCGGAACGTGAATAAGGGCTTCAGGATGTTCAAATGATCAATTAATCTTAAATTCCTGAGGATAATCTGTTTTACTTTGTACGCTTTAGGATTAAAGGTGAGTACACAGACCAATTGTTCGTTTTCCTGTTTACTTTTAGGGGTGAGTAAGTCTTCCCGTGGGGTGTACCATGCTCTTTTGAGTGCCCCTCTAACTAAACGTTTGGGGTACCATCTGGTAATCAGTTTCTCTTGTAAGATCTTGGCATTTTTGAAGTAATAATTTTTATCAGTACAATTACGTCGTACTCGCAGAAACTGCCCGTAGGGCAGGTTGTCTCTGAGGTTACGTGGATGCCCTGATGTATAGTCAAGAAGGGTATTACGGTCGGTAGGCTTGGTATACAGATCTACCTCCAGTCTACCGTCCCTGTCAACAATCCAAACATCTAGAAAATTAATTTGTGTATTGCTGGCTGTTTTAGTAAATTTAAGATCTATAGTCCGGGTATTAAGCCATATATGGAAATCATCCAATTCTTCTTGTGTGCCTTCCCATATCATGAACACATCATCGATGAAGTGCACCCACTCAAGGATGTGACCCCTGAATGGGGTCGCTTCATGGAAGATGTGTCTCATTTCAAAGTGGTCCATCACTAAATTCACTATTTCCGGAGCGAAACAGCAACCCATCCCTACTCCCTTGACCTGTAAAAATAAATCTGATTTGAAAGCAAAAAAATTATTTTTCAAACAGATCCCGGCCAAAGTGAGCAAAAATTTGGTTGGAACTGGATGGGGTCTAGGTCTTTTGTCCAACACCATGCGCATCCCCATCAGTGCCTCATCCTGAGGTATATTGGTGTATAGACTCTTGATGTCGAAGACAAGCCTGTAAAAATACTAATTCGAACGAAGTGAGTCAGCGTATAGTCGTATACACCTCAATCATACAAGGTATTACTTACAAGTAATCGCCTTACTGAATAAATCCACACTCCTACACTCGGTAACTTCATTCGGCTGCTTCAGTCGCAGGGGTTTTTCAGGACTCGACACAAAGTGTACAGACGCTAGAACTGAGTGAGGAGGAGAATATTACTACCAATACTGAATTGATGCCGGTGTACAATCTATCCAAACATCCCTTAATTGGTGTAGAAATCAAAATACTTCAAAAAGGGCTTTCTTTTGTCCCCACCGCTGTGCAGGATCCTGTAGACACTAAAACAGTGGTTTTACAATTTTTAAGGAAGATTCGACTCAAGGTATTCTTCTCAGAATATAACGAGAGTAATAAAAGAAATATCAGTGGTCTTAAGAGAAAATCTTCCTTTTGTCCAAAACATATGGCCATGCCGGATGAAATTTTGGTGTTTGAAGACCAAATATTGAGTGAAATTTATTCGTTGAATGCTAAACATATTTCTTTTAGATCCAACTTCTCCAAACAAGAACTATTGGCCGTAAAAGATCTGGAAAACAATCCCCTTACAGTTATTAAACCAGCTGATAAGGGTGGGGGAATAGTGCTTTGGGACAATGAAAAATATGATGAGGAAATTATGCGACAATTAAGTAACAGAGATCACTTTCGACCTATTATTGAGAACCCTACGGCCAGATTAAAAGCACAGATATTACATCTCACAACAGATGCTATGGAGTGTGGATATTTGTGTCAAAAAGAGTATGAATATTTGAACTTCACTGATCAAAAGATACCATATATCTATGTACTACCGAAGGTACATAAGATGTGTTACATCCACCAGGGAGGCCGATCATTGCCTCCTGTGGCTCAATTTTGGAGCCCTTAGCTAAATACATTGACGTATTTTTAAAACCATTTGTGTCACAAACGAAAGCCTATGTTAGAGATACTATGGATCTCATCTCCAAAATAGAACTCTCGGTGTTCGATGGAGAGCAACAGTTATTGGTCTCCTTCGACATCGAGAGTCTATATACCAATATACCTCAGGATGAGGCACTGATGGTGATACGCATGGTGTTGGACAAAAGACCTAGGCCCCATCCTGTTCCAACAGAATTTTTGCTCACTTTGGCCGGGATCTGTTTGAAAAATATTTTTTTTGCTTTCAAATCAGATTTATTTTTACAGGTCAAGGGAGTAGGGATGGGTTGCTGTTTCGCTCCGGAAATAGCGAATTTAGTGATGGACCACTTTGAAATGAGACACATCTTCCATGAAGCGACCCCATTCAGGGGTCACATCCTTGAGTGGGTGCACTTCATCAATGATGTGTTCATGATATGGGAAGGCACACAAGAAGAATTTCCATATATGGCTTAATACCCGGACTATAGATCTTAAATTTACTAAAACAGCCAGCAATACACGGATTAATTTTCTAGATGTTTGGATTGTTGACAGGGGCGGTAGACTGGAGGTAGATCTGTATACCAAGCCTACCGACCGTAATACCGTTCTTGACTATACATCAGGGCATCCACGTAACCTCAGAGACAACCTGCCCTATGGGCAGTTTCTGCAAGTACGACGTAATTGTACTGATAAAAATGATTACTTCAAAAATGCCAAGATCTTACAAGAGAAACTGATTACCAGATGGTACCCCAAACGTTTAGCTAGAGGGGCACTCAAAAGAGCATGGTACACCCCACAGGAAGACTTACTCACCCCTAAAAGTAAACAGGAAAACGAACAATTGGTCTGTGTACTCACCTTTAATCCTAAAGCGTACAAAGTAAAACAGATTATCCTCAGGAATTTAAGATTAATTGATCATTTGAACATCCTGAAGCCCTTATTCGCGTTCCGACGAGGGAAAAACCTGAGGAATTACCTAGTTAAAACGATCCGTCAGAAACCTACCCCAACAGATGTGAGAGGTCTTTTGGGGTTACCAGCAGTGATAGGACACTACAGGTGTAATAATTGTGCTGCATGCCAGCATACGGAAGATTCTAAATCTGTGATGATTCACAAGAGACAACACCAACAACAGTTTTTCTCAAATTGTAATACAAGAAATGTAATTTACTGCGTGACCTGTCCATGTGATAAAACATATATTGGACAAACGACGCAACCCGCCAAAATGCGGGTATTACAGCACAAATCCCGTATACGATGCAGGACCGTAGGGGCTCCTATGGTCCAGCACTATATGGAAATGGGACATGGTGAGAATGAAATAACATGGTCTATCCTGGCTGTAGTGAAGACACCTAATAAAACAGTCCTTCAAAGGAGTCTAAATATTCTTGAAGCACGTCTGATAGAAAGATACCAGACATCCAATATAGGACTGAATGACCTCAACAGGTAGAATGGATGGCACACCGCTGCTGGTCAACAGGTAGAAGGGATGGCACACCACTGCTGGTCAACAGGATGAAGGGATGGCACACCGCTGCTGCTCAACAGGTAGAACGGATGGCACACCGCTGCTGGTCAACAGGTAGAAGGGATGGCACACCGCTGCTGGTCAACAGGATGAAGGGATGGCACACCGCTGCTGGTCAACAGGTAGAAGGGATGGCACACCGCTGCTGGACAACAGGTAGAAGGAATGGCACACCGCTGCTGGCCAACAGATAGAATGGATGGCACACGCTGCTGGCCAACAGGTAGAATGGATGGCACACCGCTGCTGCTCAACAGGTAGAATGGATGGCACACCGCTGTTGTCCAGCCAGAACTTAAAGCGCCTGAAGTCAGGGGTACTGTGAAGGATCCCAAAGGAAAATGAACAAGCAAAAAACTAAAATAAAAGGCATTATTATTTGCAATGTCAATAGCTCAAACTTGCGTAAATGCGAGACCTATTGCATTGCAAATGCTTGTTTTTTACTGCTTTAAGTATGTTCTGATAGGAGGAGAAAATACCAGCTTTAGGTGATTTTGCTAGTCTTTTAGCGCCTGGTTTAATAAAATAGTAGTCATGCCGCTAATAAAAACAAGTCAGGTGACAAACCTCGGAGGCACAGAACATTTAAATTACTGTAAGTTGTTACGCATTTTCCTAAATCATGAAGAAATTTGCAAACTATATACCAAAGCATCGTGTATAAGATGTAGAAGAGTTTGCTTCCATTCATCTGAATAAGCATTTTAACACCTTGTACATTGGCTAAGAGGACGTTTAACCTGGGTAATATAACAAGAACCGGCACCGTTCTAAGATGGTAGAGAGTGAGACGTTTAGTTCCTAGCGACTTAAAGTCCGCTTCTTATCTTTAGCGGAATGTACACTTATAATCAAAAAATGTTAAAAGCAGCATTATTATCTGTGTTTGGCGTCAAGGCTATTAAAATTAAACTGAAGGTGAATTTCATTTTTATAAACAGTTTAATCATGTATTGTTGTAACGAAATAAATTGGAGTAATCATTCATGTAGTACAACTAGCAGTATAACTTTTTAATAAGAAGCTAATTCACAACATTATCTCTAGAACTGAGACTGCGTTCTTCAGTACTAGAATCGTATAACTTCATTACAGTTTACCTACTCTCTGTTTACTGAATAAATAAGAAATGCAATTTAAAGATGGCCGCCACGCTGCACACTCTAGTGGTTTTCCATACTAATTGGCAAGGCTGTAGTACGAGACTGAGCCACGCAGGAGTGACGCCCCTTGTGGGCGCGTCTCCGATCTGGAGCAGCTGCTGGGGGCTGCGGCAGAATGGTGAGTGACTTGCTGCTTGTGCATGTGGAGGGTGTGCGGTGCATGTGCCAGGAGGGTTCTCACTAGGCAGGAGGAGCAAGCAGCAGCCTAGCCGGCGAAAAAGAGGGCACGGAGTGCTCGAACAGAAGGAACCAGCGTACAGGTACTGTGCCGGAACCCTAGCTAACCGGGGGGAGCTGCTTGTGTAGTAAGAGAGCATCCTTTCAGTGACATTGGAGGTGACAATGGAGGGGTGGCGGTGTTGATTAGCAGGACATGCCAGCTGCACTCGAGGGCCCATTGCACGATGAATCCTTGCGTGCACGGGTCATGTCTTGTGAACGTTCGAGCTGTTGCAGAAGCACAAGGCATATAAATAGCACTTGGTGCGTGGGACTATTTCGGAGTTAAGATAATTCAAAATGGAACGTCATCCAGAATGATTGTGAAACCAGGTACTTATGACTGCTCTGGTGGGAATTCTCAGGGGCATGTAGGGGGTTATCTGGCATCAGTGTGTGTGCTGCAGAAGAGTAAGAACTGAGCAGGGATCGGCCGGGATACCGGAGAAGGATTTTGATATACAAGTTGAATGCGTGTTTAGTGCAAGTGTTGAGAACTTTTCTAGAGCATGACCGGCATCTGCAGGGTCGTAGGAGTCACTAGATTTCTGTGGGGGTACAGGGTTAGTCTCGTCTCGGGGACCAAATACAAATCGCCCGCGGTCTTCACGGCCAGGATCCTATAAACCTGTAAAAACACAGAGTTCTGAAGTGAAATAATATTAAAATAAGATATTTTTACATAGAGTTTAGGTGTGGTTTTATCAAACGCAGCTTAATGTACGATAGCTCAGGGAGTAAAGACATCTGCTGCTAAAGGCCAAACGCAACCTGGAGGTCATGGTTTCAATCTCTGCCGGATCTGCTGTTCATCCTTCGAAAATGTTCCTGGATTTGTATGATATTAATCCCCATCATTTTCAGTTCTATTAGGCTGTGAGAACATTGCTGAAAGTGAATCATAAGCAGACACAGGACTCTTTTTTTGAGGGGGGTTGTTTTGTAGATTTATATAGCAGGAACTTAACCCACAGGAATTCGAGACCTATACTCCAGCACCAGTTGCATTACTCAATATCACGTTCATATTATTATTTTTTGTCGCAAGAAGAATTAGCGATTTTGCCCAGAATCACAGGATGTGGAGCGGATACCAAGACTTGAACCTGGTTCCCCAGTTCCAAAGTCAACATCTCTGGGCATAATGCCACATCCTCTCCATTAGATAAAATACAACATAATGTATTTTGAGAATCAGGTAGCTCTCCTAACTGAATTTATGGTGCTGATAATACAAACGTCTTCTGTCAAAGTACTCTGAAGTGGTTGAAAATACTTGTTGGATACTAACCAAAACATGTACTAAATATGAACCAGAGAGGCAACAGAAATAGAGAAATCCCTCAAAAATGTGTCTGAGCTTTACCTGGAGCTGGGAGCCTTGAAGCAGATATAGTCTTTTCTATGGTCTTTTTTTCTCAGAGACCGGGGTAATCTGAGAAGGCAGCACCTCCGTTGCTCACAAATGGAGTGGGGAAGTCATGCCTGTGAATTATGAAGTGGAGCAGTCAGGAAAGTTGAGCAGTGTTACATGCCACTATGGTGTGTGTTGGGAAAGAGTGAGGTTGTATGGGCCCCTCTGCTTGTTCCTTTCAAAGGTTGCTGGAGAGCAGTGGGGCTAGCCCTGGGCATGTGTTGATAGAAAATGAATGTGCTTTGCTGGGGCTGCTGAATTGCAAGGTGAGGTCCAGGGAAGGTGTAGGATAGAAAGTGACAGTTTTTCTCTGGTTCTGCCAAAATAGGGGGGGGGGGGGGGAGGGGGTGAAATCTCTGCAGTCACATCTTTGACCCTGTCTCCACATTGTACTCAGGATCACAGTTCCTATAGTTTCTGTATGCCCAAAATTGCACCACTGTTTCTTTTTGGGGGGAACTTCGTGACAGCAGCCTCATTGGGTGACCCACAAGGTAGTCCTAAGTACCGGAGGCAGGGTCAGACTGGGACAGAAAGCAGACCCGGGCACCAAAATAATTTTTTCCTCAGTAGCGAATCAGGTAGGTACAAAAGTGGCCGACATTTGCAAATTGGGGCAAGACTGCACATGTAAAGACACACTACAAAGGTGTTTTGAAGGTATAGCCAGGGTCACTAGAATTATGTGGCAGAGTTCAGAAATTATGTGTAAAAAAAAAAAAAGCAAAGTACGCAGTGCTATGCGGGAAATGTAATAGTTTTATTTTATTGTTTTGTCAGCTTTACACTTTGTAACAGTGTCTGGGCATTGGTTGCGCCTCGTTAGTACCAGTTTAATATCTATATACAGCAATAAACAGGTGACCAGTCAACTTTTGCTAAGGGCCTTATACTGCGTGGCAACATGTCACTGCATTTTCAGTAACTTTTGAACCATTTGAGCTACACGTAATTTATTTCCATAAAAATCTGCAGATTATGCAGCAGATGATGTATTATGTGACAAATGCATAATTATTCAAAAAACGCTGTGGATGCACAGTCGCATAATTCCATTGGCCTGGGTATGGCAGACCAGATGCTTTTGCTGCAAGACATGTTTGTGGTAATATCAGAGAAATCAACAGTGAAAAGCAGACCAGCAGACCATAAAAGTGGCTAAACGGTGACCTGTTGGACCAGCCCTTCTGGCACTGCCAGGTTGCCCTACAGACCAGTCCAACCCTGTGAACACACCACAGCAGAAAGCACTTAAATCAGAGTGATTTATTAACTATTAAACTGCAGGCCATAAACACTTTCAGTTTTATTTGCTTGGTCTGAAAGCTCTTCTCCCTACCCCCCCCCCCCCCCCCCCCGAAAAGGAGTACATGATTGAGCATTTTGTCTGTTTTGATAAATTCGAATTGCATTCTTAGGTAAGGAACATGTTTCTTTTCCTGTGAGTTTCTGTATTTGAGGTGGGTTGCATAAAAAAGATGCATCACCTGATCAAAACTCCTTCTATAGCCCCAGCACCTCCCTTTGCCAGGGGTGTGTGAACTCTCCTACTCAGCAGAGGCCTCCTTGCTGTGCCCTTGGCACAGGATAGGAGGAGATGCACCACATGCCGTGCCTGCTCAGTTGACCATTGTCATTCTATATTGAATGACAATGACTCGTCAGCAGTTTGCGCCAAGTGTGGACCCTGCCCCAAACCCATAAAAAAACGACCTACATCTGGCCTCAGGAATTTGTCCTCAGCACCAGCGAAATACCTACCTTCTAAATCCGACCCCAACTGAAGGCAGGTTGGCTGGTCAAAAGCAAGGCCATCAGAGGTAGCGTTTTAACAATCCAAAGCCATGCGAACAGGAGAATTGCGCTTTCGTTTTTTTTGTCACCTGCGTCCTCCAACACTTGTCCCCTCCTCTCCAAAATCTGGGGGGGATAAATCCCCCACACTTCCTATGCCCATGGGAATCTGTTGAGGGAGGAAACAATGTTTGAGTATTTGTCATCGGGAGTGCGGGTGGCTTTGGAGTTTGGGGAACAATAGTGGCATATGAATGGTTGGTGATGGGGTATTTTGTGTGGCGGCAGGAGCAGCAGTCGAAGTGCATAAATACAAGTATGGAGACTTTGATGCTACATGCAATGGGGTGGTGTCAAAGGTGTGACTGGAAAAAAAAATACTAATTTTTGGGGGGGGATTTTTCACCTTCAGGTAACTAAAAATAAAATAACGTGCAGCGTAAATGAGAAATAAATGCAAGTTATTAATCCGTGGGACGTACATTATGGCACATTAAGAAACCTCTATTAGTTAATGCACTGCAGAGGTCGTTGTGTGTGTAATCATAGAGGCACAGAATTGAATATTGGTTGGTGCAGTGGAGAATAGGGACTTGTGTATTTTTACTGCTATAAGCGTCCAGATTGTGACAGAAAGCACTGTAAATATGCGATTCATTTTAAACTTTCATTACACACAATATAAGATAAGACTGCCACAAAATGAGCAAAAGGTTTAAGATAAAGTGTTGCTTTAAAAAATATAGAGTTTAGTAATACCCAGACTGCAATACCCAGACTGTGCATTTAAAAAAAAATATATAACTGTCCCTTAAATGCACCCTTTTCGCAGCCCAGCTTGTAACTCCCTTGCACTACCACTCAAAGTTAAGAATAAACCTTTGTCAATTGGCAAGCTTTAAGTGACTCCATCAATTAAAGTCAATACTGGCTTCCGAGCACCCTTTACACTTGCAGATTAAACAGTTGCTCATTTTCTTTCAAGGAGCAGGCGCCCTGACAAGAAGGCTTGTTTCCTGTTTAACTGTCTGTCTGCGTTCGTTTTCACAGCACAGGGGAGAACAGAAAAAGCAACATATGGCACCAAAAATTGTCAATGCAATTGCTTTTTTAGAGACAAACACACTATTTAGAGAGCAGTGTCAACATTATTTTGTGTAAATATTTTCCTGATTATGACCTCAGTTCATGAAAGTAGAAACGCAGTCGACAAACGCCAGCAAATGTACGGATTTTTATGGTTTAATTCTGTGAAAATATTATATCTATAAAAATATAAATGCATAGTGATAAGTGAATGATTTCCGTATGCTGCCTCTTTTCTTCACATGCACTTGTTTCACTTTTGCTGTATATTGTCCCTTCACAAGCACAATGTGTTCACTATGCATGTAACACAGTCTTTAAATAATGTTGATATCTAAAGTGTGTTTTTGCCTCTAAAAAATGCAATTGCATTGACAGTTTTTGGTGCCTATGTTTTTTTTTCATTCTCCCTATAATTAAAGTATGAATTATTAATTTCGATATTGTTACCCATTAAGACACTTTGATACTGCGATTCACCCAGGTCTCAGCTGGGTTTAGGGGTTTCTCCTGTTGTTTGTAACATTGATACTTCAGCGGAAGCATTTAAAATATTGGAGCTACCGCCCCCGGATGGTTGTCTTTTCACAAAAAATGTAGGTGAACTGTTTTTCTTAAATTTTAATAAGTATGGGTACCTTTTGCCCCTTAGATCCCACCCAGTTCAACCTCTGGGTGGGAGGAACATTTTGAATGCAGATGGGAGTGCAGTTTTGCTTCAAGTGTTCGGGATATGTGTGGGATCATGTGGGTTGCAAGTGGAGGAGTATCATTTGGGGTAGGAGTTCAGCAGCATTTGTGGCTGTCAACTGGGAGCATTTAGAGTGCAAGAGGCCGTCGTGTACCATAGGAGAGAAATTTGCAGGATGGCAGATTGGTATTAGTAAGTGGAAGTAAAAGTAACCCTGTTCGGTCGCACTCGCATACTTCACAATGGGAGCATGCATTCCGAACGGAATGCATGCTCGCATTGTGAAATGCAGGGGTGCAGTTCATCCCTGCACCCGGTGGCAGGCACCCCAAGGTGCCTGCCACCGGGTGCAGGGATCAACAGGGGGGCACCATAGGTGCCCCCCAAGCTGCCATTTGGTGGCCTATCACCCAAGGGGGCCCAACTGGGGGCCCCCAAAGACAGTTTCTGACTGCCTTTTCATGCCGGAAAGACCGCCACGAAAAGGCAGTGGGAAACTGCCATCGTACTCCCTCGGTTGGAAAGAGGCGGCCGGAGGAGTACTGAAGGCTTTCCAGATGGCGGACGGGCTCTCGGAGCCTGTCATAAGCCATCTGGAAATCCGATTCGGATTCCTTTCCGACCGAGCCCATCGGAATGGCTTGGTCGGAAAGGAATCCGAACGGCACATTCCGATGCGGGCGGAAGGGCTCTGACTGTTGGTCGGAGCCCTTCCGTCTGACATCGGAATCGGCCTCTAGGGGTAGGCAGGCCTGTAGGCAGAAAAGAACCCATAGGGATGCTGTCAGTGTGGGCCCTCCATGAGACTAGGTAAGAGATTTGGCAATCAGCGTGGTGCCATAAATAGAGAAAATGAGCCCGCAGCTCTCTAGATCTGGCACCTTGAAACCACTCTTCCCATAAGGCATCATTAATGTAGACCAGTTGATTTTAGGATGTAGTGGGATCTAGAAGTCTGAAAAAATTCTGTTTTAGTGGACACAGATATTTAGGAAACGGAATCTTGGAAAAACAAGTGCAATTTGGCCCTCATTGGGAAGGAAAGTGAATCCACGACGTAACCTGCTGTGTCAGTCTCTCAACAGCTTTGCGGTAATTCAAGCCGAGCAGCTCCCTTGCCTCTTGGTGTAAAATCCCCCCCCCCCTAAGTACCTCATTGAGTCCTCATCCCAGTGTATCTGATCCTTCAAGTCGGGTTTACAAGTGCACAAAGTGAGTGGGAACAGCCCAGTCCCATTTGATGATACCTCCCAAAAACCTACCAAACCATATGACCTTGCGGATCAGAAGTTCCATATTAACTCAAGGATTCCTGACAAAGGAGAATATCATCACCATACATAGAGAGGAGAAGCTATCCCATTCGAAAGGACAACCCTCTCTGCACAAGATATTCCTTTAAGTGTCTGGAAAGGGATTCCATGGCCAGAATAAACAGCAGGAAGGACAGCGAGCCTCACTGCAGAATCCTCCTTATGTCAAAAGATTGTGAGGTCAATCCATTGTTCTGAATCCTAGCAACTGTTTTTGTTTATAGAAGCATTATCAATTTTAGGAAAGAATTTGCTATACCGTATCTGACCAGTGTCACAATAAAGGATGCCCATATGCTTTTTACGTGTCCAGTAGAGCCACAGTGGCCCCACCCGTGCATCTATGTAATATATACCGAGAAAAGAGTACGGAGGATAATAGCCATGGATCTATGAGGTATGCGCGACAAAGCCCAACTGTTCTGTCAAAATACTCTTCTCCATCAATAGGGACAGTCTGGCAGCTAATACCTTACCAAAAATCTTTTTAAAGGTTTAACCTCTTCAGTGCCCATGACGAGATAGTCTCGTCATGAACCCCGCCCGCTAATGTAACGCCCGGCACAGGGCGAGGAAAGGGCGGGGCACTGAAGGGGTTAACTGTGAGAGAGGGGTGATAAAAAGCACAATTGCATGGATTTTTTTTACTTCAGAATTAGGGTGATAATGGCCTCTCGCATCGAGGGCTGCAAGATTCCTCTCTTTGCCACCTCCTCATACTACTGAAGTAATGAAGAGCTGTTAGTTGCTTGAAAGTCTTAAAGAACTCAGCTGGAACACTGCCCGAGCCCAGAGTTCTCCCACCCGCCAGTCCCTCACTGCTGCAGTGAGTGACTTCATCTAGAGTAATGGGCTTGTTTAACAATAACAACAAGGTGTTGGATGGAATTCTTGAATCAATCTCAGCCATTGGAAATCGCTCAGGGCAGCATCCCAATCCATCGTTTTTTACCCACCATACTGCCTCAGTTTGGACTCAGCCATATGCAAATCAGCCTTGACCCTGCTCCTTATGGGAACAGTCCAGCCAAAACTTCCAAGCCAGGTCCTCCCTGAACCAGAATACAAGCAACCTAGGGTGGGTTTCGCCGTGATCAGGGCTCTTTATAGCTTGATTCCAGTGGCACAGTGAGCATGGGCTCCACGTCTGGGCATACCTGTCGCACTTTGGGTGTCAGTTGGCACTTCAGGCTAGGCTGTTCCCATTTGAAGCTGGGTCAAGATTGATTACCATATAGCTGGGTCCAAACTGAGGTGGCATGGTGTACAAAATAACGAATGGACTAGGATGAGGCCTGAGTAATTACCAGTGGCAATCATTTATTCAAGCCAGCTGGAGGATCACATCTCCATCTTGAAAACTGAGAATCTAGGCCACTATAGGTCGTGGCGGAGCTCCCATGGGGGTCTGGGGCCCAGGGAACAGTGAGCGCGCTCCACAGTAAAGGCGGTTGAGAACTTTTTTACCAAAAAATGTTATTAGCAAGGAGTCAATGTGCTCCTTCAGTTTCCCAATATTTGTCGACTTTGCCGCTCCCAAACATTTTTACGACAAGATTGGGCTTCAAGGATGTAATTTTTTTCAGTACTTTTCTCTGTTGTTGAGGAGTGATACTGCTGGTCTGTGATCCGCCTCTCAGCAGTACCTATTCTGACATTTTGTCTATTGATCCTTTCTGTCAGCATATCTAAGCGCATGGTGCCCGAGTCGGGTTTATGGCCAACAGAGGAAAGATTGGCCTTGGGGTATAGGAGAATGGAATCGGATCAGGCCCGAGGGCTCCCCGCTTTTCCCTTCTGTATAGATGCAGGTAAGGCTGGATGTTGACCATCAGCCTGGCAGCACTTGAATGCCAGCTTGCTTTGATTCAGTCTTACCTATAGTCTCAGGAAGGCCAGTAGTAGTCAGATTGTCCCACAAGAAAGAGTACATGGTGCCTGTCCACCAATGGTGGTATGAGTAGCAGTAAGTTATTAAATTAAGAGCCCAGCTCTTCATAATGCTT
Source organism: Triturus cristatus (assembly GCF_964204655.1). Taxonomy (NCBI): domain Eukaryota; kingdom Metazoa; phylum Chordata; class Amphibia; order Caudata; family Salamandridae; genus Triturus; species Triturus cristatus. The sequence continues at coordinate 154,381,013 of NC_140580.1, forward strand.
CAGAGCAGCAGCTCGTTCAAACTTTACAGTTACCAACTAACCGGGAATGCGGACAATAGAATCCTGTGTCACTGCTACAGGGAAGTGTGATGGACAACAAAGATATCCTATCATGAGCAAGGGACTGATCCAAAAGCCCACTTTATGTATATGTTAGGTATTGGAAACAATAGGTGTGACCTACAGACAGCTAAAACTATCTGAAACTGAGACATAAAAAGGCACCATTAAGACATATAGAATAACTTTAGGTAAAGATAAAAGGAGACAATTAAAAACACGATTTAGAAAAGAAGTGAGCTATGACTTTATTTCATATTTTTAGCAGGAGATGGGCTTATAGTTGCATCCCACATAGTGTAATTTATGTTTTTTGCGGTTCAGCATAGAATACCGCGTGAATCCTTGCCCTCTGTATGTTAATGCCTGAAATGCAGCAGTGGACTAGAAGTTAATAATGCATACAAAAAGCCCCACAGGCAACCTTTTGTCGGGTTTGAATCTAGAATCCGGAACAACCACTAACCAGGCTTGTTCCATCTACTGCAGACCTTCTTCCAGTACAGAAGATACTCTATTTCATGAATCCAGATCTTGAATCCTTTACCACCCCCACCCCTATTTAAAGCCCTTTGCTATTCCTCAACAAGATTTGTGCTTTAAATGTCAAAAGGTACATACACCTATATATTAAAAAGCACTTTTTCAGCCAATTGGGGCCAGATGTACGACCATTTCATTTAACTAGTCTCTGATTGCGAAAGTTTGCGACTCGCAATTAGAGACTTGCAAAATGAAATGTGCTGAAGTGTCTCAGACACATTAGTGATTCCCAATGGGGTCACAAATGACCTGCCTCATCAATATTCATTAGGTAGGTCGCAATTTACGTCCCTATGGGAATGGCCAATAACACAGGGATGGTGGCCTGCTGGGTTCAGCAGGCCACCATGTCTGTTTGCTTTTAAATAAAGCAACTTTTTTTGGTTTAAGTGCAGCCCGGGATGTGTTTCCAAAAAGAAAGATTAACCTTTGGGTATCTTTTTAGGTCTCGCTTAGACAGCGCTTGCACTGACTCTTCGAGACATGTTGTATTCAGGATATTGGCATGAAGTTCCGCCCACTTTCCGCCTATTTTTTGGTCTCGCCTGAGCCAGCGCATGCACTGCTCTGGCGAGACATTTAGTGATTGGGCTTTAAAATGCCGACCACAGCTTTTTTGGGTGGCATAGAGCGTGCGGTTACGCGCACAGTTACGAGCAGGGGTGCCATCTGGCTTTCCTCTCACACTCCCAAGCTCGCGCTTCAATGACCCTCCCCCACCACAGAGAGCATCTCGCGGCCACAGGTCTTGTCGCACTCCCCCCACCCCTCCCACTTGTTTTCTTTTCAAGCCTGCGTGCACTCCCTCCACCCCTCCCACTTGTTTCCTTCTTCAAGCCTCCAGCCCGCCCAGGTGCAAGAGTTGTGCTAGTCAGGTCTGGCACCCGACCCGAGCTGAACATATAATGCACCCTTTATGTAGAAGAGGTTTTCATGGTGAGTTCAGCTCGTGCGCTGGTACTTGAGTGTGCACGGACTCAGGCCACCCTGTGTGTCTGCCTGGCTCTGTTGGCTTTTGTGTGTAATGAATATGTAGCTTGTGTATGTCTCCTAATCCAGGGGTTTGGCGCGTTTAATGCTGTGTTGACTTTTGGCACGTAAGGCAAGTGAGCCACTGGAAGACAGAGGTAATTTGCCGAGTATCACGTGGTTTGGACAAGTAGATATTCCGGCATTATAAGAACTCTGTTTCCTTGTCCGCCACTAGACTCCTAGCAGTGAAACCACATAAGATATACATTTTCAGGTCGTTTAGATCTCTGTAAAGTTTGTTTTCCAGTTTTATGTTTCTAGCATGTAGGATTGTGTTTTTGCCTACCCTGTCATTAAAATCCTGCATATGAAGGGGAAATCCTGGCTTTGTGGTGAGCCCACGAGGCTTACCGTAGCTCAGACGAGTCCTCCCCTTTTAGACGTCAGTGCCTCGTGGTTTCCCTTCCCGTGACCCACAGAGGGCCATAGGAATTGTGCGGCTCAGGCCTTTCCTGTTTAATGTTGTATTTACCATACTCGCCACATAATTTACAAACGTCTGCGCAATGTGCAGAATTCAACAAAATAGTTCAAATGGATCAAACGTTTCTACAGAAAAGTGCCGCGTGATGTTCAAGCTCAATGGCAGACCTTTTTCAAAGGTAACTGGCCGTCCTTCGGTTGCTGGCTGCTGTATATAAGTATTAAAAGGCAAATTGTGAAGTGAAACTTTTGTTCAGGTGATATGAATGCATGTTAACATAAATAAGTCACATAATTCTGCCACAGAATGTCACATTAAGCCTAATTGTTTACCATTTCTTGCCACATAATCTAGAATGACCCTGCTGCATAATTGGGTCCTCCATTGCCGCATAATTCCATTGGCCCTGCTTATGAGGCACAGTGCTTGGCTTTGGTGAGCTGGTATTCCTTCGTTTTGACAAAATGCTTTTCTTTCGTAGGCTGGTGGGTCATGCTTTGCCATCAGTAGTAAGACACGAGGCTCTCCTTTGGCGGGCTGGCGTTTTGTTGTTTTCAGTGTGAGGTCTCGTGGGGACTACTGTGGCATATGTGGCTCTTCATTGGTGAATTGGGTTGTGCGATTTGTGTGGATGTTCTCTGATCCTCTGTTCCAACTCCACCCTGCTTTAACTCTTCTGTGGCCGCATTTCTTTCTCCACCCTTCCCTTTCTTCTCCCCCTCCTCTCCGCTCCCCAATAACGGGCTTCCTTTTCGTTAACCCCTTTCTTTCCCTCTTATCTTCGTTTTCCTTTTCAATACCCGCACCACTCCTCTTGCCCGCAGGACCTTAATTAGGGCAGTTTAGGTGTTAGTGGTGTCTTATGGGAGGTTGTGCCGTGGGCGTGACGTAGGAACAAACCAGCCCGGGGAGAGGAAGCAGACTTTTGGCAACTGCGAAACATTAAACTGTTGCATGGCTAATAGACTTACAGTGAGCCTGTTCTCTACATAATGGCACATTCTTGATGCTCATTTGGCTTTTCCTCCTTCACGGTGGCCCATATTTACGTGCATTGAGCTTGATATGGTGAATCTGAATTCTCCTTCTTTATGGCCCATAATTAATGCGTATTGATTTCACTTCCTCAATCATTAGTAGACCTCATTATTGTGAAGCGATTTCTACATACAGTGATTCTCACATGGCGCTTCTTTACTTGTAGAATCCACTATCCCTTAGTGGATCCTCCAAGCAACTACCTGGGTGGCTCACCCCTGGCACCCTTAATTTTTACCTATTTCCTACCTCTGGGTAAGACCCTACGCCATTTCCTGGACTCGTAAAAACACATGCTT